>NC_091955.1:84593573-84921073 GCF_031021105.1 Erythrolamprus reginae | reverse complement strand
AAAGGGAATGCTCAAATAGCACATCCTAGATCCGAATGAATGAAATATTCTCATTGAATACTTTGTTCTGTACAAAGTTGAATGTGCACAACAGCAGGTGAAATTGATTGTCCATCAGTGTTACTTCCTAAGTGGACAGTTTCATTTCACGGAAGTTTCATTTACTTGGAGTTATATTGTGTTGTTTAAATGTTCCCTTTATTTTTTTGACCAGTGTATTTAGCCCAGTTCTTTACATGTTTGCTCAACAGATCCCTGTGGAATAATACACAGGATTTTTTAATTTTTTGAATCTGCTTTATACTTCTTTACACTAATCTTATATTGTACACTGTCTTAAAACGGACAAACATCTTACACAAACAGATAGAAACAAAAAACAAAAAAGAGAAACATAGAAATATGTAACAGCCCCCCCCCCTTTGTTGTCTATCTTGACAGCTATTTCTTATATCTTATTTATTAATTGGATTTGTATATTATTTTACAAAGCTCAGTACCAACGGAGGATTTTATATACATAGGATTTTATATGTAGTAAGAACACGAGTGGAATCAAGAACATCTGTCATGAATGTATGAATTCATGAATAAGGAGCATTAAGAAGAAGGCAGTCATAAGTTGAAGCTCTCTGTCAAAATCATTGCTTTGCATCTGGTTCTTCCTTCCCCTCTTAGAACTCCACCAAAGCTCACCTGCTGCACCATTAGCCCACATCTACTTAGGAGGACAACTTGCTTGCTGAACCAAAGCACAGCAAGCGGCACAGTGCTCTAGAAAAGTAGAATGCTTCATTCCCAGAATCTAGACCAAGTTTCAGGAAGGGGGTCAGACTATCTTGCTATTTCTTGTTATTGCAGAAAGCCTACACGGAGGAGGAACTCAACGCCAAACTGACCAGGCGAGTACAGAAAGCCGCTCGCCGTCAAGCCAAACAAGAAGAACTGAAGAGGTTACACAGGGCCCAGGTACAGCTATCCCTTTTCTGGAAAATGCTTTGCATGAATGCGTAAGAAAGTAAACATCTTGGGCCTATATCTTTCTGCATTGTGCATCAGAAAATATACCTCAGTTTTATGAAATCCTTAAAGAAAACGTAACTCAGATTTATGGAATCTTTAAAGAAAATATACCTCAGATTTATGAAATCTTTAAAGAAAATGTACCTCAGATTTATAAAATCTTTAAAGAAAATATACCTCAGATTTATGAAATCCTTAAAGAAAATGTACCTCAGATTTATGAAATCTTTAAAGAAAATATACCTCAGATTTATAAAATCTTCAAAGAAAATATACCTCAGATTTATGAAATCCTTAAAGAAAATATACCTCAGATTTATAAAATCTTTAAAGAAAATATATCTCAGTTTTATGAAACGCTTAAAGAAAGTATACCTCAGATTCATGAAACCTTTAAAGAAAATGTATCTCAGATTTATGAAATCTTTAAAGAAAATATACCTCAGTTTTATGAAACCCTTAAAGAAGATAGTAGTCATTCAAGTACAACTTGAAATTTTATCTCTTTCTGCTTGCTTTAATGTTGGGCAGTATAATATATTGGGGATGCTACTATAAAAGTCCTACAAAATCTGAGGCCCAAGAAAGGAAAGAATAAATTATTGCATCATCATATATAGCAAAGGTTTTCTTTCCAGCTGTGAATGTTGTTCAGTGGCTGCATCTCCAAGTGTCACTATGGTAAAAGCTAGAGAGGGAGAGGTATTCCTAGCAGTTTATATCCATAGATATGCACTTTACTATTTTTAATTTTAATTTATTGAATTTGTTGCAGTGGCCCTACAGAATTAACTGAGAGGGTGTGTAGAAATGGAAAGGCTAATGGGCATGTCTATCTTTGCAGCACTACAAGGGGAAAATCTCAAATATGCAAAGGGCACAGTCATTTGGCTCATTGTTCTCCTTCCATAGATCATCCAAAGACAATTAGAGCAGGTTGAAGAGAAGCAAAGGCAGCTGGAGGAGAGAGGAGTTGCAGTGGAAAAAGCCCTCAGGGGTGAAGCAGGTACTTTCCAGCATTCAGTATTGTGTCTGTCCTTTATAGGGGGAAAAAAAAGCCTTGTCAAACCGCCTTGCAAAAATATGTAGTGATTTTTATGCTGTCTCCAGAAAACAGATTACTTTCTACGATGCAAAAATAATTTGATTCATCAATCCTTATACTATACGAATGAAAATTCACCAGTTCCCTTATCTGCAAAGTTGTATTCATGGCAAGATATCACTGTGGAAGGGGATTTCGACCCAAAACCTCTTGTGTTTCGGCTTGTGGCCAATTCCTAACTTTTCTAGAAAGCTGTGATGCACCTTGTGCTTCGTTCCACTAGCCGTAGTAAGGAAATCTCAGCTGTTTTCAGTGAGTGAAAGAGAGACAATGAAATCTGTCGTGGTTTTTAAATTCATGATGCTGTGAGTTGAAAGCAGTGGCCTTGCAAGGGACCATCACAGAACAGCCCCAACCAACGCCACATACTCTTCATTAATTTTTCACCAACCCAGTCTTCTCACCCAGATACATGAAACATACATTCATACAATGCATGAAAAGATATTCTGCATCTTCTATTCATAGAATGAGTTTGCACCCTTGGTTATTTGTTTTGGTGAGCATTTTCTGGAGTCAACATACGATAGATGGAGATAGTAAAAGTAAAATGTTCACAACCAACATAGGACTTCTACTTGAAATCCGATGCTTCCCTTTTTAAAATATCAGTTGTAACCTTCACTCATCTGGTAGTTCCTGAGAAGTATTGGGATTAGGTCATATCGGCATTCTACATTTTATGTCAAGCGATCTGAGGGTTGCAATTTGAACAGATCTGAAAGGCCCCAGATAAGAAAATGAAAGCTTCTTGAGCAATATTAGTCATCACACCATCTGTTGCAGATGTCATCAAAGTACGATGACATTGTGTCATGCAGTAGGTTTCCCTGAACTTTGAAATGGGGTGGTGGGAATTATAAATGAGGATGTTGTGGGCAGAAGAGAAAACATAAATCATCCTTCGCTTAGAATAAGGCAAAAATGATCCAGTTCGCCAATGAGAAAACTATTACTGTGGGAAAATAATCGAAGCAGAAGATCTCATCTAAAAACTTAGAAAACCATTATTTTCTCATTGAATTTTCTTACAAGAACCTAATAGAGTTAGTAGTAGTTAGTTAGTAGTTAGGTTAAGAATGTCTGATTTAAGGACAACCCCTAAATACGAACATGCAAGCAGGCTGCCTGCTATGAAAAATGGTGGATGGAGTTGTCCTTCTTTAACTTGATCAGCCAATGAAGCTGCATGGTGCTTTCAGGAACCGCTGAAGCCAAGTATTTTTAATATACAGTGATCCCTCGATTTTCGCGGGTTCAAACTTCGCAAAACGGCTATACCACGGAAAAATATTAATTAAAAAATACTCCGCGGTTTTTTTCCTGTACCACGGTTTTTCCCACCCGATGACGTCATACGTCATCACGAAGAGTCACTTCTCTCTCTCTTTCTCTCTCTTTCCTGTCATTCTCTGCTTCAATCATTTTCTCATTTCTCTTTTTTTCTCCCCTTTTTTCTATCATTTCTCTCTCTCTACCTTCCACTCTGCCCCCTCTTGCTCTCTCGCTCTCTCTCTCTCTTTCTCCTTCCCTCTCTCCTTTCTATCTCGCTCTGTCTGTTGCTCTCTCTCTGTGAGAACGCTTGCTCTGCCTCTCCTGCAGCCCCCTCGCTGACAGCTGGGACGAAAGCGCTCTCAGCTAAGGGACTGCGAGAGGGGCGGAGCGGGCATTCTCAAAGCGCTCAGAGCGGAGAGCGGCTGAATGAGGAGGACGAGAAGCTGTACCCACCAGCGCTGCTGCAGGAGGACCCGTGCCCCAAGAAAGCTGGTGAGAGGGGCGAGCGGGGGGTAGCAGCAAGGGGGCCGGAGGCGCTGGGAGGGCAGGAGCGGCCGACATTCAAAACAAACTTTGCCGGCCTCCGCACTTTTGTCGCTCCCCACCCCCAACTTCAAGCCCGGCTTTTTGCGCGGCCTTGGAAAAGGGTGCGCGGGGGTAGTTTTTGGCTGTCCATAGCCAAAAATTGTGTTTTTACTTCCGCATCTCTACTTTGCGGAAATTCGACTTTCGCGGGCAGTCTTGGAACGCAACCCCCACGAAAATCGAGGGATCACTGTATAGCTGAAAGTGCTTGTTAGCTTCAGCACTTTGTCGGCTTGAGGAAGGACAACTCCTTCCACCATTTTTAATAATAGGCAATCCATTTGCACAAGTATATATATGTAGACTTAAATACAAATTCAAGTTAAAGACAGTGTTAGGAATGGAACCCATTCCTAACCCAGAGACTGCCAATACATAATCCGTCTACCAAGAACAGATAAAGTTGAACAAGGTGTGTGTGTGTATGTATGTATATATATACATACATACATACATACATACATATATATATACCGTGTTTCCCCGAAAGTAAGACAGTGTCTTACTTTCTTTTTACCCCCAAAAGCCCCACTATGTCTTACTTTCGGGGTATGTCTTACATTGGAAAAAAATTGAAAGGGTCGCGTTCCCGAAGGCATCTCCCCAGAGTCCAGAAGGGCAGCCGCGGGACAGGAGCCTCGTGAGCCCTTTTCCAAGTTCAACCTCAGGGCTCCAAGCGGCGTGCACGCGTGGAGCCACAGACGCGTGTCGGGGAAGCGTGTGTCTGGAGGGGATGAGCCTCTCTGTGCAGTTGGGCAGCCCCACCTGCCTGCTGGAAAGGAGGCGGGCGAAGGAGGGCGCAGCTCCGGCCGCTTGCCTCGGAGCTGGTCGGCCTTGCTGGCCGCTTGCAGCTGAGCCTCGGCAGGACTCGGTTGCTGGGACGAGCGCCTTCGCTGCAAGCCGCCGCCCGCTCGTCTCGCTTCGGACCAGCGCCGTCCTTCGCTTTGCCAAGCCGGGGAGGAGGCGGTGGCACCACAGCGAGGCGAAGGCGAGGGGCGCGCGGGGAGCTTGGAAGCGACGTCATCGGGCTCCCCCCCCCCGGCAATACCCCCGTGTTTCCCCGAAAGTAAGACATATGTCTTACTTTCAGGGTACGGCTTACATTAGCCGACCCCCCTGAAACCCCCGATACGTCTTACAATCGGGGGTGTCTTACTATCGGGGAAACAGGGTATATATATGTAAAACCAAAATCAGAAGTGAAACTCCACTAGAATGAGTTACTGTAAAGGGCCTGTTCTTGCTGCAGGATTTCACCTCATGCTTTCATTATCAAAAAAACTGAAGTAACTAATATTTTAATATAAATACATTATGTAGGTATTTTATGGAAATATTCAGTCCTGTACAATTCAAATTCTAGAATATAGCATTTTTTTAACTTGTGCAATTGGCTCTGGTTTAAATTTGTTCTGGAAAGGCCAGATTAAAAAGATTTTTGGGTGGTAGTCATGTATCTATTTACTAAAAACAATGAGACCAAAGAAGCTACCAGCCTCAATGGTCCTTTTTGCAATCTGTGCCAATTATTTTTATGTTATTTGGCATCCAGATACACTTCAATTCACCCACTTTTTAATATATGGGAACAACAGTGATTCTGACATTCTTCTATATAAAGTTTACTTATTTACTTTCTCTATTTATTATTGTGAGCTGCCCAGTCAGTTGGAATTGGGCGGCATATAAATTTTACTAAATAAATAAAATTACTAAATAAATATTTGATTGTAAGATAACTGTAATTTAGGCAGGTAGTATGCAACATGCCAAGAATTTTAATAGTTACTTAAAATATAGGAGACATACACAATTTGTAAACGCTTATTTTAAAATTAAATGATTAGTTTGTGAACAGGTAAAACAGGTAGATAATTCTCAGAGGCCATTAGGAAAGAAAGCAGGGGTTCCCAACCTTTTTTTGGCCACCCAAACATCTCTAAAATCCTAATGCCCTCCCCCATGACATATAATTCTTACTATTCAAAAAGTGAACTCTACACATGAAGAGGAAGCCTTTAACTTGGTTTAAACAAGGCTCCAATTGCCCCCCTGTAGGGCTTGGGCTCCACTTTGGAAACCAGGGGTTTAAAGCCTTTTTACACACGATGCATGTGTAGCAATCCTTGCATTATACTGAAAAGAGAACTCCACAGACTGAGAATGGAATAAAGAAAGATAGATTGACTGCCATAGGAGATGAACATCTTCAGTTAATAGTAGGAGTAAGGTAGTTTTAGAAGAAGGTTGTCCGGATGGTAGTTTTTGAAAGGACTTCCCACCAGTTAGTTTGAACTGAAGAAATTTGTTGAATGAGAAAGGAAACTGAAAGGAAAATCAGGAAGTCCACTTGTCTTTTTTAAAAAGCACCTTTGGGACAACCTTATCCTAGATAACTGAGAAATTCCCCTCCTGAGAACCTTTTCTCCATAGACCTCTTACATTGTATTGTAATCCCTTTATCAGTTCTAGAGACATTATCACCCACGCTTTTCTAAGGCACTGATGAAAATACATTTGAAGACACTCTATAGCTAATGCATGCCTTTGTTAGTCCACTTTCCTGGTTCAATAACAGGGTGTGATCCCTAATCCATCTTTGTCCTTTCACATGTAGATTTCCCTCCCATAGCAGCCAATGCAGGTTAAAATTATTGGACTTGCTTCTTTTCTTTTTGGTTGGGCTGTCTATGACATCCTGGTAAATAGGGCCACAGGAGACTGAGCAATCTTGTAAAATGAGAGAACATTACCTCCCACATATTACATGCAGTGGTGGTGAGCTGGTAGGCAGAAGATCTTTAAGGTTCCACTATATATACAAAATGTGATGGGAGATAAGGAAAGTTGTGGCCGAGGAAAATATCCCAGAGACCTGCTTTTCCCGAAGCTTCACTTTTCAGCTGACACATCATTACTGTTAATTGTCTTTTCAACTCAGGGTTAAGAATTTTAAAAAGTTCGAAAAATTTAGACTTGGTTTAGGCTCGTCTGAAAAAAATGGGACATAAGATTTCTAGATATTCATGTCACTTCAATTTCAGTAGTGACATATCCTCAACTATTTCCCACCTATATCTTCCCATGTGTGTTTTTTTTAAATGTAGTTTGATGCATTTAGCGGTAATCCCAAATGAGTCTCCCTGGTCTCTAAGGACAATTAGATAGGATTTGCCGAAATACAATTGTGGTGTGAAATTAAGGGGCAGGACTTTACTGTGGTATCCCCCACATCTTTCAAAACTCTACCGTCAACTCTACACCTAGTCCAATCTCTTCTGGCATTTAAGAAGACACTAACATGTCTTCTTAAATTCTAAAATTTAATTAAATTAATATTAATTAAATTGAATGCTAAAATGTCTTCTTAAAGACCCAGTGGTTAAGACGCTGAGTTTGTTGATCGAAAGCTCAGCAGTTCGAATCCCTAGCGCCACATAACTGGGTGAGCTTCCGTTACTTATAGTAATAATAATAATAATAATAATTATTATTATTATTATTATTATTATTATTATTTATTGGATTTGTATGCCGCCCCTCTCCGTAGATTCAGGGCGGCTAACAACAATGATAAAACAGCATGTGACAATCCAATAATAAAATAACTAAAAACCCTTATTATAAAACCAAACATACACACAGACATACCATGCATAACTTGTATGGCCTAGGGGGAAGGAATATCTCAACTCCCCCATGCGTGGCGGTATAAGTGAGTCTTGAGTAGTTTACGAAAGACAGGGAGGGTGGGGGCACTTCTAATCTCCGGGGGGAGTTGGTTCCAGAGGGCCGGGGCCGCTACAGAGAAGGCTCTTCCCCTGGGGCCCACCAAACGACATTGTTTAGTCCCAACTTCTGCCAACCTAGCAGTTCGAAAGCATGTAAAAAATGCAAGTAGAAAAATATAGATCACCTTTGGTGGGAAGGTTCTGGCTCTTTGGTTTAGGAACGGAGATGAGCACTGCCCCCTAGAGTCGGGAAAAACTAGCACATATGTTTGAAGGAAACCTTTACCTTTTTTAACATGCCATTCATTTTAAATAGCCTTTAGTGCCTATATTATACTGACGGGTCATCCTGGACTTTTAGTGTACTTCATTATAGGGTATTATTGATACTTTTTTATTGTCGTACACTGCACAGAATGCAGTGGTATAAAAGTTTTGAAATAATTTACTGAAGAGCTGCATTCTCTCTCCTTTAATGACTAATTGCCAGTGTGGCCAAAGATGATGCTCTTCTGACACTGCATGATGAAAAACTTTGTAAAGCAGGCATCCTTTGTTGGCTGATGATGTATGTTAAAATAACATCCTTGTGAAGAGGGTTGTTTCACTCTGGAGGTATACCTAGACCAGTGATGGCGAACCTTTTTTTCCTCGAGTGCCGAAAGAGCGTGGGGATGTCCTGTAGTACATGCACAAGTGCCCAAACCCATATTTCTAGGCCTGGAGAGGGCGAAAACAGCTTCCCCTGCCCCCCGGAGGCCCTCTGGAGGCCGGAAACAGCCTGTTTCCCAATTTCTGCTGGGCCCAGTGCTTTGCCTGCCCCAGGCTCCAAAGACTTCCCTGGAGCTGAGGGAGGGTAAAAACGCCCTCCCAGAACCTCTGTGCAAGCCGAAAATCAGCTGGCCAGCACACACATGCACTTTGGAGCTGAGCTAGGGTAACAGCCTGCGTGCCAACAGATAGGTGTGACACCTGTTGCATCCGTGCCCTAGGTTCGCCATCATTGACCTAGACCCTCGAGTTATATTTCTGCTTAGTATACATTTGATAAAGAGCCAAAATGGATTGGTGGCTAAGGTGTTGGACTATACAGTCCCAGACCATGGGTGACTTTAAATCAATCCCATTCTCTGATTCCAACTAATCTCACAGAGTTGTTATTGTGGAGATGTAAAGAAAGCAAAACCTCTCTTCTGCCTAAAGCACAAATTTGCACTCTATATATTATTTTCCGTGGTTTGCGGAGTTCTTTGCATTAAGCCAAATAAATAAATAAATAAATCTGTCGAGAGACGTATAGTTTGTACAGTTTAGAGGTAACTTGAAATACCTTGGCATTGGAGGGGGAAAATCAAATTTCTATTTCTACCCAATGGCACGTCAACAATAATCAAGTAGTTAAATATTTTAATGCCTTTTAATAGTGCTTTCAAACATTGGCAATTGCTGCCAAATTCTCTCTGTGCTGCCTGAGAACGCCACAAAGGAAAGTTTGGTACATTGGGTGACTTATGGGTAATTTCTTACTAGAAATTGAACTTTAAGTAATTAATATTCTATGTCTTTTTCTTCTTTTTATAAAGGGGGATGCTTTTAATAAATCAAAATACTCTCATAATGACTTTGCAGATAGTTTTAAAAACCACATCTTGGATCTAAAGGAAGTTCTATTGTAAGAATTTTTCATTGGATCTCTCCCTAAAACATAATTTTAGAGTGGAATGTTCCTTTTCTACAGAGGAGGCATGGCAGCTCCTTAATGCCACTGAGTTTTGAGATGTTGTGTTGTTGTCATTACACCATTGCTCAGTTCCAACTGTATTGGCCCACACTTTTTAGTTCTGTGAACCTTTCAAGAAGGCTATATCAGATGGACTACGTTAATTATTATTTTATTTATACAAATGATTGTCCGGGCACAATTCAAAGTGTTGGTTATGACCTATAAAACCCTACATGGCTTAGGACCAGATTACCATCTTCTGCCTCATGCAACCCAGTGGTCGGTTAGGTCCCACAAAGTCAGCCTTCTCCAGGTCCCGTCGGTCAGACAATGTCATCTGGCCGAACCTAGGAGAAGAGCCTTTTCTGTGGCGGCCCTGGTCCTTTTGAACAAACTCCCTCCGGAGATACGTACCTGAGCAAAGTTGTTACGTAGTTGTTTAACAACTCAGAGTTTCCGAGGATCTCATAAGCAAACTTCAGGATTCTATTGAGTCCTCTTGCGGAATGTTCCTCTGAAGAATGAATAAAATGTAAAAAAATAGTTGCGAAAGGAAAACTTCAGACTTCTTTAGCCGCCTAGATAAAAGCAGGCCACATGCTGAGCAATTGGGCAACATGCTGAGCAATTGAAGGATGAAGTCAGAAAGTCATCCTTCAGGGGTCCTTGGTGCTCTTTCAGCTTGATTGTTTTCTAGCAGACATTTCAATATCCAAACTAGATAATATCATCAGCCTGATATGACTGATGATATTACCAGTCTATTGCCTCCTAGATCAGTGATGGCGAACCTATGGCATGGGTGCCACAGGTGGCACACGGAGCCATATCTGCTGGCACGCAAGCCGTTGCCCTAGCTCAGCTCCAAAGTGCATGTGTGTGCTAGCCAGCTGATTGTTGGCACTCAGAATGGCTCTGGGAGGGTGTTTTTGGCTTCCAGAGAGCCTCTGGAGAGATGGGGAAGGGCGTTTTTACCCTCCACTGGCCTTTGGAGCCTGGGGAGGGCGAAACACGAGCCTACTGGGCCCACCAGAAGTTGAGAAACAGGCTGTTTCTGGCCTCCAGGGGGTGGGGAAAGCTGTTTTTGCCCTCCCCAGGCATTGAATTAAGGATGTGGGCACTCATGCATGCGCAAAAGCGTGCGCACATGCTCTTTCGTCAGCCGAGGAAAAAACGGTTCGCCACGACTCTTCTAGACTGAAGATGAAACAATCAAACTCAGAGAATACCAAGGACCCCTAATTTCAAACCTGGGCTACAAATATTCTCCTTTAAAGTCTTCCTTGCAACACTCAACATTGTCCAGTCCAGCAACAGACTTTATCAACAAGTCAAGGTGGTAGCCACAGCAGCACAATCCAAGCCCTTCTCCTTTGTACACAAGCATAGTGTCGACACAAGCACACAAGGATGGAATTTCGACCATGCTTCTATGCCTAAACATACATGGAATTTCTTCCCACTGGAAAATGTTTGCAGAACCTTCCTTAATGCCCCCACCCCAATGGCATATAAAAATAGTGAAGTGCACATGCTGAAATAAACTTGACAAAACTCAGCCCGTTCCCTTTCTTTGCTTGGAAGTCCATCCCTGCCTGTCTTGCCTGCCTATATTTTTTTAAGGGAATGTTACTTCCTTTCCTTGTCTTTTTAGTACCTATCATATTTATGTATGTGCATATGATGATTATAAAGATGCATGATTTATTGTTGTTTCTGTCTCTCTCTCTTTCTCTCTCTCTCTTTCTCTGTGCTTTCTCGTGTTTGCAATTTCTCTAATAGAATACTTTGAAATCTGGGCAGGGAGTGGGGAGGGCAGGTGGCGGAGGAGGAGGGACTTGAACCAATAACTCTCTCTCTTCACCAATTCCTTGTTGTAGACTATTGGGGAGAGTCTTATTACAGTGACCTCATCGACTTGCATCTGGGTGGTATGTATGGCAGACCCTCTCTTCTGGCACTAACCTTGCTGACACCCTCTCCTGCTCCAGTTCCCCTGCACTGACCTCTCGCCACCCCAGCTCACAAGCAATGAGATGGAACCGCCCAATGGATTGGCGAGGGCACAACCCCTTTTCCAGCTCAAAGGAAAGACTCTCGAGCAGTCCTTTCATTAGCGGGTTTTTGTTTCAGAGCTCAGTTGGGCTGGAAAGCACCAGACCGAGAAAGCCACAATTATGCCTGTACAGGTGTACCTATCTTTTTTAACCTGTGGAATTTGTCTTTCCTGGAGATACAGCACATGGTTTCTTCTTATTTATTATGGCTTTCTATTCTTTCCATCTACAAGCCACAAGTGTTGTTTTGGAGTCGAGCAGCCTTTAAATTTAATAAATAAATAAATAAATAAATAAATAAATGAGCAATCAATCAAGCTTGTTGCAGTGAGAAAAAAAAAGGAGGGATGGAAATAGATTCAGAGAAAGCTCCTTGTGATCCTCTAGAGTGGTGTTTCTCAAACTTAAACCACTTTAAGATGTTTGGACTTCAACTTCCAGGGTTCGCCCCGAGTCCACGGAGAGGGGCGGCATACAAATCCAATTAATAAATAAAATAAATAAATTCTCCAGCCAGGGCCAGCAGTTGTTATGCTTTCACTTCCTCATTCAGAACCTTGGCCATCATTGCCAAGAATCATGGCAATAATGCAAGATGTAGTTCAGCAGTAACTGTTGGCTCATTGGTTGCTCACTCTTGCATTAGCTATAGATGCAACATACAGAAGAGGTCTCAAAACTGCAGAGAAGATGTAAAAACAGACTGCTTTGAATATGAAAACAGTTTTTTTTTCAGATGGCCCTGATTCAACTTTTTTTCAAAGTGAAATCAGACTTGGCTTTCACATCAACTCAAGCTGTCCCTCCCTGACGAAAAATCTCATTGCTCAAATGACCTGTCAGGGAATTGGTCCTTTGTTCCTAATGGAAATGTATTTTCTTTTTGTTTTAGGATTAATCATGTTTTTTATTCCTGTAGTGAGTTTTTGAACTGTTACTCTAGGGATTGTGGTGTTCTGTTTTCATCCAGAGCTGTGAGATCCACTCCTGGATATTTGCATAGTCCTAAGCATGGATGATGTTGATTAATTTAATTTAGACAAGTTTATTCAGTAACAAATTAATTAGAAATTCTACTCTTCTAGCAGCTTGGTAGCGTGACAGCCTATTTAGGAGGCTCAAATCTCTAAATCTCTTTTATCTCTTTCCTTATGTAGCAATTGAAAAGGGGCCATTATAGTTTGCCATACTGCACATTTTACACCTAGGAATTACAAGGAAGAAGTATTTCTCAACCTTAGCAACTTCACTATGTGTGGATTTCACTGATGGATTTTGGGAGCTAAACTTTGTAAAGTGGAGAAATATAGTTCTAGATTACTATATTATTCTCAAGATGATGACTTTAGGAATGTTATTCATATTTTTGTTTTTGCATTCGGCTACTGTGAATTCCACTATGTGTCACGAAGACACATCAAACTCCAGTTTCACATATTCTTTCTTTAAAGAAAGAATCGTTTTCCCAAGGCCATTTAACCTTTTTCCACCCACCCTTGAAGCCTTGCTTCAAGAAAAAAGTGTGTTCGTTTAAGCTTCATTTACACTAAAAATTTCTTAAAATGTATTTTAGGATTCAGCGGTTGCAAAAAAAACCAACCCCATACATATTTTGCTCATAGATTGCTTGAAGCTCCACATATGGGGACTCAGAGCAAGTCCAAGTTATTTTGTTTTCTAAGATACAGGACAGAATCATGTCATGTATTTATTTATGTTCAGTTTATATGGCTGCCTGCTTGCTAAACAATTCTGGGTGGCTAACAACATTAAAAGCAGCCAGAGATGCAAATAGTAAAAGTCCAGCAAATAAGGTTTTTAAAAATGCACACAGTATTAACACTTTCGGGGCCAAAGTAAAAATTCATCTCATTTATCTAAATACATAATGATCACTGATACAGCATCCTGCTCCGAGGGAAGAGTCGAGTTTTCAGGGTCTTTCTATAAAGCTTTGTGTCTTATAGATGGAGCTGTAAAAGGGTTCATGCTAAGTTACACCTAGCAGGCGCTCCTTCCTTGCTGATGTTCTTCCCACTCTACTACTATTTCTGCTTTCTCTTCCTAATCCCTCCTGGAAAACAGTCTTCCTTTCACTTTTGCTAATTGATGGCTTTTTAAAAATAGTCCTTGAAACAATTTAAAGGAACACTGTCATTTTTTTTTCATATAACAGTTTTACATTGCTAAAACTCAAAACAAAACAAAACCAGTCAAATTTGCTTTTCATAACCTGTGTTCTTTGGCTATCTGCATATTCCATTTGGACTGTATGCAACATTACTACTTATTACTTCCTGCCTTTTTTTGGAATTACAGTGATACCTCGTCTTACAAACGCCTCGCCACACAAACTTTTCGAGATACAAACCCGGGGTTTAAGATTTTTTTGCCTCTTCTTACAAACTATTTTCACCTTACAAACCCACCGCTGCCGCTGGGATGCCCCGCCTCCGGACTTCCGTTGCCAGCGAAGCACCCGTTTTTGCACTGCTAGGATTCCCCTGAGGCTCCCCTCCATGGGAAACCCCACCTCCAGACTTCTGTATTTTTGCGATGCTGCAGGGGAATCCCAGCAGCACAAAAATGGGTGCTTCGCTGGCAATGGAAGTCCAGAGGTGGGGTTTCCCAGCGAGGGGATCCTCAGTGAAATCGCAACATCGCAAAAACAGGAGGTGGGATTTCGAAGACTTCAGTGTTTTTGCGATGCTGCGATTTCACTGATGCTCCCTTCTCTGGGAAACCCCACCTCCTTACTTCCCTTGCCAGCGAAGTGCTCGTTTTTGCGATGCTGGGATTCCCCTGCTGGGATTTCCTTGCAGCATCGCAAAAACACAGAAGTACGGAGATGGGGTTTTCCATGGAGGGGAGCTTTAGGGGAATCCCAGCAGCGCAAAAACGGGCGATTCGGCTGGCAAAAGGGGTGAATTTTGGGCTTGCACGCATTAATCGCTTTTCCATTGATTTCTATGGAAAACATTGTTTCATCTTACAAACTTTTCACCTTAAGAACCTCATCCCAGAACCAATTAAGTTTGTAAGACAAGGTATCACTGTATTTATATGGTGTTTCTTTCATTGAAATTATGCTAATAGAATGACACAATTTCCAGTTATTTCTCTTAAATCATGGCATAAATATTTACTTTTCAGCTATTTTTGAAATTTCTAAATCTAAATGCCCAGTGGAAAAAAATGGGTATTCCTTTAATTACCTAAATGGCAGTATCCCTTTATATCAGTAGTTTTCAGACTTGGCAAGTTAAAGACGTATGGACTGCTGGCTGGGTTATTCTGGGAGTTGAAGCCCACACCTCTTAAATTTGCCAGGCTTGAGTAATGTTGCTTTAAATGCAATGCTGTGTTAAGTGCAGAAAAGGAAAGTTGTGGCTTTCTAGTTGTAGTTCATGTTGTGTGATTGATGTTGATGCCATTACTTTGTCACGGGGTTGCCAGAATGCTCGCAAATCAAATTGGAACTGGAACAGGAATTTCCAATTAAAATATCCAATTAAAATATCTACAATAAACTTAGCAGTCTTAATGAAGGGAATCTTCAGTTACTGTTGTGAAAATCTAAGGGGATTAGTGTTTTCCCTGCAAAATAAACCTCTCAGAATGTGACTTCATCTAAAAAACTCAATCAGAAGTGAGGAATTCTGGGAGCTGTGTCCCAATATATTTGCAAAGTGCTATGTTGGGGAAAGTTGTTTAAATGTTAAGGGAGGGCATGTGAAGGCTCTAAGATAATGTATCACCAGTTTTAGATTACTTGTTGTGGTAAATCTCACTAAGGGACCTTGCTCTAAATCAGTGTTTTTCAACCAGTGTGCCGTGGCACACTAGTGTGCCGCGAAGCTCAGAGAGAGAAAGAAAACAAGAGAGAGAGAGAGAAATAAAGAAAGAGAGAGAGAGAAATAAAGAAAGAAAGAGAGAAAGAAAGCAAGAGGGAGAAAGAAAGAAAGCAAGAGAGAGAAAGAAAATGAGAGAGAGAAAGAAAGAGAAATAGAGAGAAAAAGCAAGAAAGAGAGAGAGCAAGAGAGAGAGAGAAAGAAAAAGAGAGAGAAAGAAAAAGAGAAAGAGAAAGAAGGTGGGAGAGAGAAAGACAGGTAGGGAGGGAGAGAAAGAGAGCAAAAAAGAGGAAGGAAGGAAGAGAGAAAGGGATGGAGAGAGAGAAAAAAGAAAGGGATAGAAAGAGGGAGGGAGAGGGTAATAGAGCGAAAGGGAGGGAGAGAGAGAGAATTTTTTTGCCCAAACTTTTTTTACCACCACCCCCCCGCCCCCCCCCCCCCCCCCCCGCTCAATGTGCCCCATGGTTTTGTAAATGTAAAAAGTGTGCCGCGGCTCAAAAAAGGTTGAAAATCACTGCTCTAAATCAACACAGAGTTTGCCTGAAATTAATTTCTGAAATTTCTGAAATTAATTACAAAAGGAAATATGTGAACCAGGAGTCCTTAAAGATGCAACAGTAGTTGGATCATGAGAGCTATTCCCTCATCTGAACTTGCCAAAGACTGCTGTCTTGCAGTCTTCCCATGAAAAGTGCTATCTGGAGCACTTGTGGGTGATCTTGCATCCTCTCCTTATCCAGAGAGGTATTACAAAGAGCCTGTCTACTTGCCGAAACATCTTCATTCTGCCAAGATCATCAGCTTCACTTTTAGTGAATTCATCTCCAGTTCACCATTTCTGCCCTGGAAGTCTGATATTTCAGTGATGTTTTTATTTTGGATAATACCTACGTTGACAATTGATTAATAGCAAAGGGATGTATCTAACTTTATGTGACAAGGGGTGTGTGTGTGAATCACAATTTAAACATAAGATGTTACAAGAGCCAAAGGAAAATTAGTATTACCTGAATTGAAATTGTCTTTGGTAGCTTACTGTTTGTTTTGGATAAAAGACTGAATGCTGCTGGGAAATAAAAATGCTCTTAATGTTAAAAGGACATGACCTGAGATTTGGGTGGTATGGATATTTGTGGTATGATAAAGTCAAGATTAATGAGAATTTTTAAAAACCTTCATGTTAAACATGCCATATGGAGAATATGAAGCATGTACAAATCCAAACTGTGTCCAAAATCCAATTGTGGCTGTCAGCATTAGAAGATGAGTTAAGTTAATTTGCTTGATTAGAGAAAAAATAATATCTATTGCCAACTCAAAACCTGTTAGAGACTTTTTGCATAAAAACAAAAAAAAATGAACTTTACAATTTAAGGTTTTGATAATTAGATAGATCATAGAAAGGAAACATAATGCAACTTTGGAGAAAGAGGTAAATTTATAATTTTTATTTATTAGATTTGTATGCCGCCCCTCTCCAAAGACTCGGGGCGGCATACAAATTGTACTTAGACCTGTTGTAAATCTACTTCTTTATATCTTTTTTCGTTCCTATTTTTCTTTCTGTCTTACAGTTTACACTTTATCTATGATCTCTATTGTTTTATTCTTTACTCTATAAAAAGAGGTATCTTTTGACTTAATTTGACCACTTACCTTTTACCTTCTTGTTACAAATCATGAGGTTTGGAAGTGAATTTCATTAGATCTCTGCTGCAGGAGCTGCTCTGATCAGTGGTAGGTTTTTGGATGCAGTAGAAGATGCTGGCTTGGAAGACCTGTACTGACCCAAGGCCTGGGTATTGTAACCATTGCCCTTTTCTGCTTGCCCTGTTCAAAAATTAGAAAGCACTTGCTAATGGTCCCCACCTACTAGAAGACACAGTGGAAAGACCCAAGCAGTCGGCATTCTTTTAACAGCACCCATTGGAAACAAGAGAGTCATTCATCATGGACTTCCAGAACGCTGTTGGAGATTAATTTTAACTAGCAGCGCTGCACCAATTAATCTCCAGTTTGGAGAATTAGATTTTGAAGTTTGCTATTTTAATTGCAATAATATTTTGTATTTTGGACTGTGTATTTTGTACATTCTTTCAATTCATTAGAGTCCAATGGGTTTCAAGTAGAGATCAAATCTCATTGAAACAAACAAACATAAGATAAATAATTTTTCAGTTCTGTATTCAGCATTGAGCTTTATTTATTTTATTTATTTATTAGTTGGACTTGTATGCCGCCCCTCTCCGAAGACTCGGGGCGGCTTTGCAAGCCTGTGAGATGTACAAGCCTGCATTGGTTGATCAGCAAAACAGTAGAGATCCATGTTGATGTAATTCACCTATTTAATGCTTTGCTTCAACATTCCCTGCCCTGCACTTTTACAGATGTCTTCTATTAAAAAGTATATTATAATTGGACCACGTTTGTGGAGATGATGTAGTTGCAGCCTGACATCTCTGGAAAATGTGAGAGTAGAGAAGTTTACCTTGTTGTGTAGTATTTGAAAGAAAGGATCTTTTTGGGGTTGGGGGAGTCTTTGCTGTTGGGTTGGATAAGGAGTTGTCTGGATCTCTGGTGACCTCAAGAAGGCTTTTTCTGCAAAATTTAATTATTTGACAAATCATCCAAGGAATAGTCACGCTACAAAGGTTTTATAAATTTAATTATAACTAACACTTGACAGACCATGTAGATCTTTGATATGTATTGTATAACCTGTGTACCAGTTAGCAACCTATATGTTGCATTTTACATATGCTTTTTAAAGATTAGGTAGGTTAGATAGGAAAAACTTTTTAGTAGTCTAAGTATGATGTCCTAATGTACAGGTGACTGTTGCTAGTTCAAAAATAATCACGGTTGGTTCAGTGAGTGTTATTGTGTAAACACTTTCTTTGTCATTGTTGCTACCTGTCAATCTAGAGATTGTGAAAGCTCAAGAGAACATTCCCATGCAGCTTTGTAGATGCCAACCTGGTCAGTTAGACCTGTAAAATTCCAATAGTTTGAAATAGATACCCAATCCAGGATCTTGAGAGAGAGTTCAAAGTTAAAACTTATTCTTCCAGATTTATTTTGTTATTTAAATGATACATAGATTCAGGGGTGGATTCTAGTTTACCTCGCTGGCATCCATGGACCGACACCGACCAAATCGGTCCTGTGACATCATTGTGATGTCACCAGCTGGTTGCTACCGGTTCAGGCGAATCAGTTCAAATTAGAAGAAACCCACCTCTGCATAGATTGTTCTTGTCGACATGCGTCTCCATGTCTGATTTCCTCAAACAATTAAAAAAAACCCACTTTGAGGACATTTGAGCTAATTATTTTATGATTATATATCTCTAGATATGCCGTAGATACCAGCAGTGGAATTTCTTCAAATACGATTAAGTTCAGAAAATATATACTTTGTAAAATATTTATGTAGCTACCGTACTGTACCCTCTTTTCCTCTGATTAAACTTTTCCATACTCAAATGTCTCTTCTGTCTATGAAAATTGGTTTATCTCCACCCTGTGTGCAGATTGGTGTTTCTTTAATTTTGATCCGTCCTTTGTGTTTCTGTTCTAGTTCTGTGATGGTCCCTTCTAAAAGAACTTTCCTTTCCAAAAGGCGTATTTCTTCAAAATGGGAAACATGACTCTTACTCTTCCATTTTGAATACATGTCACTCTGGCTTCTACTGAATGCTCTCAAAGTAATGTGATGATTCGTCCTCATTTCACAATACAGTAGTTTCACTACCCTTCATCTGCTATAATCCTTACGTCACAAACCTTTCTACGTAAGACTTTGTCTCTTTACATATAAACTCATGTAGTTTCTCCTCTGGGTCCTCCCACAGATTTTTTTGTCTTCAGCATGGATTATTTTTCTGGGCTTGCCATGCCTAGTAAATACCACTGATAGATAATCCATTCTGGAAACATTTAGAGTAGGGTTGTCAAACTCGCGGCCTGCTGGCCAAATGCATAACACACCAGTTTAGTGAAGGGGGGGAAGTCCCGATACATCATGTGACACCATGACAATGTGAGTTTGATACCCCCTGATTTAGAGTGCATCTTGAATTCTTCATGATGTTGGGGTGGACCTTTCTAGTCAACATAGCTAGGAAGGAAATGATTGGATTTGTTTAAAGTGGATTCAGAATATCCAACAGTGAGAAATATGCTTTGTCCTCTTCAAATGGAGGAATTATGTGCCTCTCTCAGAAGGAATGTTTGTTTAGTGGTTCCATGCAAATTTTTCCTCTACAAATACATTACAGATCATTGGAGTATATTCCTTAGTTTTCTGCATTTTGTTTCTATTTTTGAAGCCCTAAAGTCTAAAACAACAGCTGATGGAGTTCTGTTTGGGGCCTTATTTATGTTTCGCATGAAATTCAAAAGGGGGAAAGACCTGTGCTTAGTAATAAACGTAGTAATAAATTGTTCAGTTTTTGATCATATATATGGAAGTTAGAAATGTTCAAGTGTACACGTACTAAGAACAAAATGTATTGAATGAAGCTAAGACAGGCCCAATCTAAGCATATTGTTTGTTAACAAGTTGTACCCAAAGAATCTTTTCTGTGATTATAGATATTTCAGGCAGAAGGAAAAGTTTTTGGCTCTAACCCCAAAATATTTAACAGAAGGAATACATAACCTTGGTCAATCTGCTTTAGAAAATGTTGGGTAGTTGACCCCTCTTTATATGCCGTTGTTTTCTAAACATTAAACATTTTCTATCATTGACCCATTTTTTGTGGGTCACTTGAAGGCAACTGTAAATGTGGCCTTTCAAACGTATTTTGTAATCCTGCTTTCTTAGAAGCTTAACATTGCTTGCCAACCTCTTAGTATTACCTTCTCTTTATTTCCATAAAGTGTAATATTGCGTGAAAAATCTACATGCACAAAAGATGTCAAATCTTGGCAATTTTTCTTCATCTTTTTGTGGCTCTTGCTGTTTTTGTTTCCAATGCCCCAGTCTCTTTTCTTCCATCAGTGTTGACAAGGGATGTTTCGTTTGTAGACTGTTGTTTCTGCGTCTCCATTTTTTTTGTATTATTATTTTTTCTTTCCTATTTTCTTCTGGTTGGTTGCTTTCTTTCTTTCTCACTCTTGTGCTTTTTTTTTTTGTCCTTTTGCTTGTCTGTTTATTTTCACCCTGTTTCTCCTCCTTTTTCTCTCCACTTCCGATATCCTCTTCCCATCCCTTCTTCCTCTCCCATTTTTTGTCCTACTAAAGTTGAGCCCAATGCCGGGACACCACGCCGTAGACCTCTCTCCTTCTGTCCTTGCTGTGTCCATGAAGGTAACGTAAGTTCTTGCATTCCCTCCATCCACGTTCCAAACTGCAGTTGAATTTATAGAGGGAGGCTGGTCAACATGTGACAGTTTAAGTCCTTCACAAAACTTCTCCTTCCTTTCCTTCTTACTCAGTGATACCTTCACTATCAAGCGTATTGCAAAATGTCCCTGATAATATTGTAAAAATTACAATATTCCTTTTTTTAGATATGATATAATACTCCAGGCTACTGAAACTCTTTCTTTGGGGTGGTAATATTACAACGCAGTAAAGTTCCTGTTTGGCATGCTAGATATCCCAAAGAGGTTTTTGGAAAATAGCAGAGAAGCCAAAATCCTTACAAAATTAACAGGAAAAAGAAATACTGTAGTTTGGTTTGGTTTGGTTTTTTGCAACTGATTTTCCTTGACTTCCCTCAAATTTGAATGGTCAACCTCCTGGCTTGTGTGATCTGATTTGATTTTCTGAACTTTTATCTCATGTGGACCCAAGATCCATTGTAGAGTTTCCATTTCCCAAGGCATGGGGGCAAGGGGTGGAATGCGACTGTTTGTGTGTAACTTATGCTAACCATCGTATCTGCTTTTCATGGTGGGCTTTCATCTACTTACATGCTTCTTCCCCACCTCCACCTCCTCCTTCTGCTCATTGGCTTTTACAAAATAAGTCAAATAAAAGTTTATCTAGGCCAGTAATATTTGGCTATTTTGTTTAGGGATTTTTCTTTGATGTATCCTCTCAGTGGAAAGAGTGGGGAGGATTTCTAACACTTTTCATGGCTCCACCATTCTGGCCATTTGCATGTATAAGCTTTTATTTCTCTCTCTCCTTTTACCATGGCTATAAGGGCACTTGTGCAGAGATGCTCAGAAAAGCATGCTTGGACTGAGCGATGGACAGGGTGTTGCCACTTACAACATGAAAACCGTAATGCATTGGGATGAAGGGTTCATATGATTTCTGTTCTCCTAATTCCATAGATGTTTTAGTGGTTTGAAGGAGGAAAAAGCACAGGATGCCAGGCCACTGGAAGTAAGAACGCTACCAAGAACCAGTGGATCATACCTCTTCAGGTCAACGATGAGGTTCAAGCAACAGTGAGATTCCAGAAGCTGTGTCTAGTTTCAGGGACTTTTGTGCTTGCTGAACAGATGCTAGAAATATGTTTTGTTATATAAGCCAGCTGCTACATAATGTGACCTAATAACCAAGCAGTGAAAAACTGTTCCATTCAGATGGAATTACAAAACTGTGCAAAGAATCTAAATTGAATTTAACCCTGTATTGATGACATTCTGGGGAAACACTCTTTGGCTAGGATCTGTCTTGTTAGTTGATTATTTCACTTCCACTGTTTCTTCTTGGCCTTTAAATGTAACCCATACTCTGTTGAAGGCCCTGCATTTTTAAATATACAAAACACCTTTTGATATGGTTCCTGTTGATACTTTCATTTTACTGTCTGTGAATTTTAGAAATGGCAGTTCCAAAACAAGTGGTTTGTTCAAGAAAGTTGGGGTAGATTCACATTAAGAGAGGAGGCTTATCTTTTGGATATATGAGAGTTTATGAAACTTTTGTTGATGGTCTCTCCATTTGCCAATTTTCTAAATGTTTCTAGGTCAATTTTGCCAACAGAGGCAAGTCTTTCATAATCAGAATCTCCTTAGAATCACATTCCTTGCATTTGAGATGGTATTGTCTGTAAGGAACTGCGATTGTATGTCATACATTGGTTGTGGATGCAACTAATTTGCTCAGACATAATGTGCCATTTAATCTGCCCTCAGAGATTGTTGTTGGAGTAGAAAATATATGTAAAAATTATTGTGGTAGAACTCAGGAAATGATTGCTCTTAGTCATTAACATAATGCATGGGCCCTGTCAACAAAGATATTTTAAATTAGCTGTCATACAAGGAAATGCACTGAGTTGGTTCAGTGATATGTCTGTTAATCACTCTGTAGACGCATGTCAAAAAGCTGAGTTATGAGAATGGGTGAGAGATTCATGTGCTTTTGAATAACCACATCACCTGATATCCGTTATTCAAAGCCAGGCTGCTTGAAGGTCTGAAATTACACAAATTAGGAAAATACAACACAGTATTGAACAGAGAATTGCCATTTTGACCATTTATTCTGGGATGAGAGAGGCCTTCCATCTAGGGAAGAATCTAGATCCAGGGGAAGGTTTGGGATTTTTGTTTGTTTTAACTTTATGTATGTTAGAGGCAAACTAACAAACAGAACTGATGGGAGCGCTCTGGCAGCATCTCGCTCAGCTTTCTTTGCACATTTTGCCCCCGTCCATTTTTGTCCCTGCTTGACTGTTGAGCTTGTGAAAGCAGCAGAGCGTGTGTCCGAGAGCTGACTCCAACATTTCTCTTGGCAGGCATGGGGAAGAAGGACGACCCCAAGTTGATGCAAGAGTGGTTCAAGCTGGTGCAGGAAAAGAACGCCCTGGTGCGCTACGAATCAGAGCTGATGATATTGTGAGTGAGCATTCTGTATTTTCGTAAACTAATAAAGACTCACTTATGCCGCCAGTTTCAAGTTTTATTGGATTTATATGCCGCCCCTCTCCGAAAACTCGGGGCGGCTAACAACAATCATAAACAATGTACAATAAGGCATGGGGGAGTTAAGATATTCCTTCCCCCTAGGCCATTACAAGTTATGCATGGTATGTTTGTGTGTATGTTTGGTTTTATTATAAGGGTTTTTAGTTGTTTTATTAATTGGATTGTTACATGCTGTTTTTATCATTGTTGTTAGCTGCCCCGAGTCTGCGAACAAAACAGGGGCAGACAAAGGGGACTTGGATGGCCGAATAAATCCCTTGGCCAAATTCTTCTCAATAAACTCCTTGAGATCCACAAGCTCCGGCTCTGACATGGAGTACAAATGACCAGCCGGGAGCTTGGCGTCAGGGATCAGGTCTATGGCACAGTTGTACGTCCGATGCGGTGGTAGCCGATCCGCCTCCCTCGTTAAAAACATCGGCGAACTCCTCGAGGCAACGGGGTAACTGGATTGCGGGAACTACTGGGCCGTGGGCTGCGCACACATGTTGGTGGTGGTCCACACACTGCAAACTGGAGAATGTTACCAGGTTCTGGGACCACACCGCATGCGGGTCATGCGCGCGCAGCCACGACAACCCCAGCACGAGGGGAAAATGAAGCCCCTTGGTGATATAAAACTGCAGGGCCTCCTCATGAGTTCCGATGCACATCCGCACCGGCAGGGTCTGGAAACGGATGGGACCAGCCAGCAACACCCGCCCATTGATGGTCTCCACAATTAACGGCGGGATGACAGGACAAAGGGGCAAGGAATGGCGTTGGGTAAAGGCTTTGTCCAAGAAATTCGTCGTCGCCCCCGAATCCACGAGGGCCAACGCTGGATAAGTCCAAGTCCGTTGCGCAATATGCAGAGTCACAGCAAGCGTCAGGTGTCGAAACGGTCCGGAGTCGGTAGCCGTGGAGTCAGGAGAATTGGTGACGCAGCTGGTCACAGAAAGCAGCAAAGTTCTGAAGTAGAGGGTCATCCCGAGTCAGGTAAGGTGCCACCCACGATGCTGCAGGGCCAGCCAACAAGCTACAAAGAAACGCCACCTTGTGGTCATCTCCAGGAAAGTGCATCATCTTGGCATTTATAAACAGCTGCACTTGGCTCAGGAACGCAGAAAACAGCCGCCGGTCCCCCCAGACCTTTTCTGGCATCGCCACGAAACATTTCCTCCTGGACAAAGGCGCTGGAGGAGGTACCACAGGGGGCGCCTAGGGTGGGGCCGGCTGGCACAAATCCTCCACCTGGCGTTGTAACACCAGGACCGTCTGGGTCAACTGCGCAATGTCCCTGCGCAACTCATCAAACACAGCCTGCATGTCAGCTGCAGAAACGGCCATGGTGGAAGGCAAAAACAGGAATCCAAAAAGCAAAAATGCCAAACAAGGAACCAGCAGCAGAGAGCAGGAAGAATAAACAACCAAACCACCCCCCAACCTGTGTCTGGTGGTTGGTGGAGAGTTATACTGTTCTGTCTGGGTCCCCCAGACGCCAACACCAACCAAAAAGAGTAGTCAGACACACTGGTAAAAAGCAAAGGCAGTTTATATACTGGAAAGCAAACACAGGCAACAAAAACTGTTCTTACAGACAGGAACACGATGAAGCTTCACAGAGGTTTCACAAAGGCCAGGCAATAAAACAGGATTCTTGCTGGCAAAAACAACACTGGAGATAATAAAACCCACGCCTCCCCCAAGTCTTTCAGCCTTCTAGGCCACAATCCAAGATCAGAGACGCCAAGAATCGAAGCAAGGTCACAGGACTCCCAGTTGATAACTCTCCACAAGACTGTAAGGGCGGGCCTGCCTTTTCAACCCTGCTGAGGAGAACCACACCCAAACCCAGCTGTTGCCAATTCAGGGATGGAAATACCTTTCTAATTGGCCCCTTCTTTGAGCTGCCCGTCTCTGCCTCATGTCTATTATAGCCTGTGCGTCTTCATCCAATGAATCCAGGCTACTAGCTGGGGAGAGCCCCCCCCCCGGGAGTCTCAGGCTGCTCTCCCTCCTCCTCTTCCTGACGTTCCTCTCCCCCGTCTGCCTGGTCCTCCCCCTCCTGGTCACTGTCCTCCTCCTCTGTGCATGGATCCGGCAGAGCTCCAGCCGGTCCCTGAGGAGCCTCAGGCTGAATCACAACAGACTCAGGGCAGCTTACAACATATTAGTACTTTTTAACAGCGCCAGCATATTGCCCCCACAATCCGACTCCTCATTTTACCCACCTCGGAAGGATGGAAGGCTGAGTCAACCTTAAGCCGGTGATGAGATTTGAACCGCTGACCTATAGATCTACAGTCAGCTTCAGTGGACTGCAGTACAGCACTCTACCTGCTGCGCCACCCCAGCTCTGGTGCACAGGCACACGTGAATAATAAGCTGGCCTTCGTGCGTGCGGCAGTACCAGAAACTGGAAGAGATGATCTTCCGTTTTC
Organism: Erythrolamprus reginae; assembly: GCF_031021105.1. Classification (NCBI taxonomy): domain Eukaryota; kingdom Metazoa; phylum Chordata; class Lepidosauria; order Squamata; family Dipsadidae; genus Erythrolamprus; species Erythrolamprus reginae. Next base: position 84,895,404 of record NC_091955.1, on the reverse strand, counting down.
CTGTGTGAGCATACATGCCAGCCAGATGATTGGAAACCCAGAAGAGTAGCTGGCTGGCGCGCATGCGCATACCAGAAATTAGAAGTTTATTTTCAGGGGGGTGCATGCACCCTGGGCAGCTCCTCTTCCGGGTTGCGGCCAAGATGAGCATGTGCACACTCCCTTTTCTCCAATGCACTTGCAAGGAGAGTCCAGGATGGGTAATTCTCAATCTGATTGGTCGGGACTGAGTTTAATTTAAATATTAGGGAGTCACCGCCCCCTTAGCCCTCCAGTCTAAAAACTCAGTCGCAGTAAAAGGGACTTTGAGTTTGTTCTCCTTTCCTTTTTTGTTTTACAAAATGAGTTTTATTAATAAAATGTACTAATATATTTTTTTCTCTCTTGCTTTTGTCTTTCAGGTGCAGCAGGGGGACTGGATTTCCTCGGGCAGCCAGGGTTTAAACCTCCAGAGGGTTTGCTCTGCCAGCTGCTGCTCCTCTGTGATTCTCCCCACATTGTGAAAAGGGCCTGTGGGAGACAGAGAGAGCCCCCGGGCTGTCTGCTTCCGTGGCAGCGCCCGGTAGCCGAGGGGGTGACTGACGCCTCGGGGGGGGTCCGCCCCTCCCGGCGCGAATAGGTCACAGGCCGCCTGTCACTTCGGACAGGGGCCTCCATGAAGGGCTTTACAAGCGCCCCCCCCCCACCGCTCCGCGCTATCTTGATTAGCGCTACGAACCCGACTGCCAGCTGAGAGGAGCGATCGGCATCGGCGAGGCCTCAGTGGGGGAGCCGACGAAAGAGAAGCCGGAGGGCGGGAGAGCTTGGCTTCCCGCCCATTTCCATGGCAACGGCCCGGCGGCCATCTTGGGAGGCCGCAATGAGCCGAACGGCCCCTGACGCGCCCAATTGTATCCAGGGTTGCCGGGGCAACGGCCCGGTGGCCATTTTGAAGGCACATCGGCCGAGAGAGCTGCTTCGCGCCCAAATGTATCAAGGGTTGCCATAGCAGCAGGCCGTTATTGCTCTCGCCAGGCTGCCCCCTCCCCAGCGCCGGTGAGGGGCGTTTCCCATTGGCTCAGCTTCTGAGGGCCTATTTCTGTTACAAAGACACGCAGGCGCTTTTCTGCCCTGTCCTCGTGTCTCTTGTCGGTGGTGTGTGAGCAGAGTCGTTTCTTCACCCTCGCAGATTGCTAATTGTGAGGTTTTTTGAATCCATGGCTGATCAAACGGCCCAGGCCGGGGAGGAGGCCGGTGCCAACAGGCCCAGTACCCCCAAGGAGAGGGCTTCCAAGTCCAAATCCAAATCCTCCCAGGGGGCTTCGCTCAGAGAAGCGGAGAAGCGCATCAAAGCGCTTGAAAAACAGCTTGAGGCCTCCCAGAGATCTTCTGCATCTACTGCTCAGCCTTTAGGTGCCATTCCCCCGCCAGCCTCCCCCATTTTCACCTCAGGGGTTGTAGGCTCGGCCTCTGAAAGGGATTGGTCACCAGAGAGGCCTTTCCAATCCTCCATTTCTCCCAGGCCAGAGGCCCTCGCATTTGGAAAACAAGCTACGTGGCCCTGCACATTCGCTGCTCCACAGCCTATCCATCCACAAGGTGGGCAGTCACAAGCAGCCACATTCACCCCCACGGCAGCTGGATTACGCACTGCGCAGGATGCCTGGCAGAGTATGCCCCAGGCCCTGCAGGACTTAATTGTTAGTGCATATACTCAGGGGCAGGCTAGTGTGGCTCAGCAACAGCAGCTACCAGCAGATCCTGCTCCACCTAGGTTCAGGGACCCCTGGATAGCTCCAGCCACTCAATCCATGCTGGAGTCCAAAGATGATGATGAATTTTCCAGGGATGAGTTCAGCGAGGCGGAGGAGGACTTATCCGGAGATGAACAACCACCTGAACTGCCTGCATTGCCCGGTTTGTTCAAATCCTCCCTCTTCAGGACTTTGCTGAACAAGGCAAAAATGACCATTGACCAGGCGGGAGAAGGAGGTCAGGGAGCTCCTTCGGCTCTGGGTCAGCCGGCAGGGGGCCTGTTTGTGTTTCCACAGCAGGAGACTGTCAATGTCCCATCATCCCACTTGTTCCTAGAGACAGTACAGCGCCCATGGGAGAACCCTGCGACACCCCAGGGCCCGTCTAACCTGGACAAGCGCTTCTACACCTTTGACCAGGCCATGGAGGATCTCTTAGAGCTACCCATAGTGGACAAACCAGTAACCGGCCTGGTCTCGAATGCCCTTGTTCCTTCGGAGTCTCAAGAAGGATTAAGGGCTGAGGACAAGAGGGCGGACAATGTCATTCGCAGGACTCATCAGATGTCAGCTTGGGCTGTAAGGGCGGCTTCTGCGGCCTCTTTCTTTAATCGAGCTACGCTCCTCTGGATAAAAGACATCCAGTCCAGAGTTGATCCCCAAGATGCGAGACTGCGCCAGGACCTGAACAAACTGCTGGCGGCCACAGAGTTTTCCGCTGACGCAACAGTTAATGCCGCTAAGTTCGCGTCCAGAGCAATGGCCTCGTCGGTCGCCTCCCGCAGACTCATCTGGTTGAGGAATTGGCAGGCCGATGTCAAATCAAAATGGGCCCTTGCTTCTTCACCGTTCAAGGGCAAGAAGCTCTTTGGAGAGATCTTGGACGACGTATTGGTGGAGGACAGGGACAAGAAAAAGGTCATGCCCAACTCCAACAAAAAGCAAGGAAGGCGCTTTGCCCCCTACCAACGGAGGCAGCCCTTTCGGAATGACCTCACCTCGGCCAATAACCAGAGGTCGAGGTCCTACTTTCCAGGATCCTTTGGCCAGGGTTCCTTTCGTTCGGACAGGAACCAGCAATTTGATCGCGGATCCTTCCAGGGCCGCCGCCCGTTTAGAGGTTCCGGCAGGGGATTCAGGAAAACCAAATGACTCTCCTATGGACATTCCTTTGGGCGGCCGGCTAATCCATTTCTCAGACGTCTGGACAAACACCTCATCGGACCCATGGGCGACTGCCACGGTCTCACAAGGTCTGCAGATCGAGTTTCTTCGCCCTCCACCTTGCCGCTATCTACCTTGTCGTGCCCCCTTGGATATTTCCAAGAAGAGGCTCCTCTATCAAGAGGTGTCCCACCTGTTGGAGATAGGAGCAATCGAGGAGGTCCCCCTACTTCAACAGGGTATGGGGTTCTACTCGGCGATATTCTTGGTCCCGAAATCTTCAGGAGGGGCACGTCTCATACTGAACCTTCGACGGCTGAACCTCTATGTAAAGTACAGGAGGTTCAGAATGCATTCTCTGCGTTCCATTCTGGCCGCCATCCGCCAGGGGGACTACATGACGTCCATAGACCTAAAGGAGGCCTACCTCCATGTCCCCATTTTTCGGCCTCACCGTCAATATCTGCGTTTCAGCCTAGATGGGGCCCATTTTCAGTACAGGGCCATGCCTTTCGGGCTCTCATCGGCCCCAAGATCCTTCACGAAGCTGCTGGATGTCCTGACGGCAGGTCTCAGGCAGCAATCGGTGCGCCTGATGGCCTATCTAGACGACATCGTGATTCTGTCCAGGACAAGAGACCTTGCTTTTCAGGACTTACATCTAACCATCCAGACGCTCCAGGATCATGGCTTTTCGGTCAACTTCGACAAAAGCCACTTGACTCCCACGACTCGTCTAGCTCACCTGGGGACCACCATAGATTCCAGGAGGGGCCTTGTCTTCCTGTCCCAGGAGAGGCAGTCCACCATCAGGGAGCTCGTTCGGGGCTTGGCATCACAGCGATACCCCAGACTCTCCTTCCTGTCCAAACTTCTCGGTACACTGGTTTCATGTATCGATGTCATCCCATGGGCCAGGTATCACCTACGGCCTCTACAATGGTTCCTTTTGCCATTCCAGAGGAGGAAGATCAGCCATTCCCACCTACAAGTACATCTCGACTCAGAGGTTCGACGGTCCTTACGGTGGTGGGTGTCCCCAGCTCTAACAAGGGGTTCCCTCTTTCTGGAACGATACCTTCTCACGGTGACAACAGACGCCAGCTTGACTGGGTGGGGAGCCCATCTTTCCTCGAATCTGGCCCAGGGCCTTTGGAATCCATCGGACCTGAGGGAGGTGAACATCAACTTCCTGGAGTTGAAGGCGGTTTCCCTGGCTCTCCTCAGTTTCGCAGACCTGGTCAGGGGTCAGCATGTCCTAGTTCGGACCGACAACGTCTCCACCCGGTCTCACATCAACAGACAGGGGGGGACACGGTCTCGACGACTGATGAGGGAGTCGGAGTCCCTACTCAGGTGGGCGGAGGCCAACCTTGCTTCCCTGTCAGCGGAGCACATCTCGGGGGTGGAGAATGTGTGCGCGGACTGGCTGAGCCGGGAGACCTTGGATCCAGGGGAGTGGCAGCTGGATCCCGCTGTTTTTCAGGACATTGTTCAAAAGTTCGGGAGGCCACTCTTGGACCTGTTTGCTACTCAGAGCAACTCTCAGCTCCCACGCTTCTTCTCCCGCTTCCCGACCCCGGGTGCGGAGGGGGTCGACGCCCTTCGAATTCAGTGGCCACCAGGTCTCCTGTACGCATTTCCACCGATCTCCATCATCCCCAGAGTTATGCGGAAGATTCTGGAGCAACGAGCGGAGGTGCTGTTGCTGGCTCCTTACTGGCCTCGCCGCATCTGGTTTGCGGACTTGATGCAACTGTCAGTGTCACCCCCCTGGAGGATCCCGGATCACCGGATCTCCCTCTCACAGGGCTCAATCTCCCACCCAGAGCCTCAGTGGTGGCAGCTGACCGTGTGGAGATTGAGCGGCAACATCTAAAGCGTCAGAATTTGCCAGATGCAGTTATCGACACGATTCAGGCTGCTCGCAGACCTTCGACAAGACGAATTTACCAGGCAACCTGGGCTTCCTTTTCCAGGTTCTGTGAGGAGCGGGAGGTGGATCCACAAAAAGCTTCCCCTCCCTTGGTCTTAAGCTTTCTTCAGTCAGGCCTAGAAAAAGGACTCGCGCCTAACACCTTGCGCCGTCATGTGGCCGCCTTATCCACAATCATAGGTGGAGACAGTTACCGTTCCCTCGCCAGACATCCTTGGATCAGGGACTTCCTGAAAGGGGCCACCAACATCAGGCCACCACCAATACATCGGTTTCCTTCCTGGGATTTGTCGTTGGTACTCCATGCCTTAACGGGTCCCCCATTCGAACCGTTTCGCCATATATCGCTCAGAATGTTAACACTCAAGACTGCCTTCTTGGTGGCAATCACATCTGCCAGGCGGGTCTCTGAGATTGCAGCTTTCTCTACCAGAGAGGACCTCTGTAGGTTTCACCCTGATAGAGTTGTATTGAGACTGGACCCAGCCTTTCTTCCTAAGATCAACTCCACCTTTCACAGGGCACAGGAGGTAGTGCTTCCGGACTTCTGTAGCCATGGGACTCACCCTTCGGAGCTGCGGTGGCATAAGCTCGATGTGAGACGAGCTTTGAAGATTTATATCCGCAGAACTCAGGACTTCAGGACTTCGGAGGCTTTATTCGTCTCCTTTGCAACTAGAACCTTGGGCACCAGAGTCTCTTCTAGGACAATAAGCCGCTGGTTGTGTGATTGCATCAGAGAGGCTTACCGATCTAAGGGATCACCTGTTCCACAGGGACTTACTGGACATTCCACACGCAGCACGGCTACTACAGCGGCCTGGAGGACCCAGGCTTCACTGGAAGACATTTGTAGGGCGGCCACTTGGGCAGCTCCGTCCTCATTTGTCAGACACTATCGAATTGACTCCTTTGCCTCTGCGGAGGCAGCTTTTGGGAGGAGGGTATTACAGCGGGTGTGTTCTTTCTCTGAGCCCCCGGTCCGACCTTCTCCCTCCCTTAGTTAATGTCTTGGGTATATCCCATCCTGGACTCTCCTTGCAAGTGCATTGGAGAAGAACCGTTGAAACTTACCTGAACGGTCTTCTCGATGCACTGCAAGGAGAGTCCAGACCCGCCCGAATTCGGGACCGGGGTTACTGTTAGAAGGTTTTCTTGCATGGTTTAATAAAGTTTGTTAGTTTTACTGCTCCTTCGTTTTCCTTTAGACTGGAGGGCTAAGGGGGCGGTGACTCCCTAATATTTAAATTAAACTCAGTCCCGACCAATCAGATTGAGAATTACCCATCCTGGACTCTCCTTGCAGTGCATCGAGAAGACCGTTCAGGTAAGTTTCAACGGTTCTTCTCAGTCCTCCTTTATAATCCATGGAAGAGGATTGAACATTTTATTTCACTAAAGATTATTGAGTTCATGCACTCGTGAAGTTTCTTTGATCCTGGAAATAATGTCAATGCCACAAAAATAACACAGGTGTTAAAACTGAAGGTTGTCACTATTCTTGAAAGCTTGCTTGACTGTCATTCCTTTTAAAAAGAGGGAAATATTGGAATATATACCATTTCCTGAGAATCCTTGAGTTGAAATCATAGCTGAGGTTCCTGGTGAAATGACCCATAATTAACCATTCTCTTCCTTTCCTTTCAGCGCACGCGAGTTAGAATTAGAGGACAGGCAGAGCCGGCTACAGCAAGAGCTTCGAGAGAGGATGGCAGTGGAAGGTAAGTCTGGTAGGGAGTTTCTTGCTCTCAGTAGAAATAAAGATGTCCCAAATCCTTAGGACCGTGACACGCATGCGGCAGATGGCACACAGAACCCTATGGGAAGGCACATGAGACTTTTCTATTTTTCAGCTCCAATGCACACTGGCCAGCTGATTTTCGGCCTTTGGAAAGGCAGTTTTGTCCTCTGGATGCCCTGGAGGCAAAAAACCCTCCCAACAGACAAACCGGAAGTTTAGAAAAATGCACTTCCAGTTTGCCGGTTTAGACATGATTTTCAGTGGTGGGTTCATACCGATGTGGTCTGGAGAGCTGTGCCGGTATTAACCTACTGATTTTTGGCGATTTTTCCCCCCTGGCGTCTCTGTGTGGAAGAAGCCCTCAGTGAAGTATAAAGGTCAGCCTTAACACTAGGGTAGGGGGCTTCTTCTGACACGGAGACACCAGGAAAAAAAGTCACCAAAAATCAGTGGGTTCACACCAATGCAGCTCTCTAGAGCAGTGTTTCCCAAACATGGCAATTTGAAGAGGTCTGGACTTCAACACCCAGAATTTCCCAGCCAGCATTTGCTGGCTGGGGAGTTCTGGGAGTTGAAGTCCAGACCTCTTCAAATTGCCAAGTGTGGGAAACACTGCTCTAGACCACCCCGGTATGAACCTACCCACTGCCTGCCAGGCTTCAGAAAGACCCATGTGCATGCACAGAAGGCAGCGCAGGGGGGATTGCATGTTTGGGGGGGTAGAGGGAAGGGGTGTGGGCGCGTGCACACTTGCTAGCACACCCACCCCTTTTGACACGTGAACCAAAACAGGTTCGCCATCACTGCCTTAGAACATCTTGTCTTGACAGGCTTACTATTTTTCCCTCTCTCCAGATCAGCTGAAGACAGATGAAGAACTCTCGGAGGAGAAGAAGATCTTGAACGAAATGCTGGAGGTGGTGGAGCAGAGAGATTCCCTTGTGGCTCTACTTGAAGAGCAGCGCCTTAGGGAGAAGGAGGAAGACAAGGATTTAGAAGCGGTGATGCTGTCCAAAGGCTTCAACTTGAACTGGTCCTGAGTCTTATCGCCATGACTGGTGGCTGATCTGCATCGTCCATTTGGCATGCGCCGAGTTAGATGGAGCTGCCTGGTTAGAGGAGAGACAACTTTGGAGCAGGAATTGCTTCAGGAATCTTGCAGCAGCTGAGCGCTTGAGCCAGGAGCTTCTTGCTCAAGAGGGTTGCTTGTAAGGATTCGGAGTCCTGGGCGAGGCTACAAGAGCCGAGAATGAAGTCGTGATCTGAGATTGCGTGCCTTCCTTGAGGACCTGTGCAAGAGGTCAATGTCTTTTTGCGTTGTGTGTTTGTATGATCTCCGAGAGAGACTAAAAAAAGAAATTATTTTGTGTGACTTTTTTTTTAAAAAAAGGAAAAAGGACTTTAACCAACTTAGGTGGGCCATAACCTGTTCATTTCATATTTACCCAACCTGTGGTATTAATGGATTTGTTCATTTAAATAACAAAGGAAAGGAGTGTCTAACTAATCTTCTGAAAGGCCAGCTTGTAGCAGCCTTTGGAAGAGCAAACCACTCACAAAGCACACTGTGTATACGCTCTTCTCACCAAAGAAATCCGAAGCTGCCGCTGTGGTCTGGGTATGGAGGAACATCCATATCTGAATGTTGAGAGGAGACTTGGAAGAACTTTAAACATGGTTTCTTGTTATTTCTACAAAGATGGGGACAGTGGCAGACTTTTTTTCCCCATCCTCTTCTCTGCGTTTTCCACAAGTTGCCATTTTTCCAAGCAAATCCAGCATGCAAACTTTTTTTCCTTTCGGCCACGAAGTGCTCCGGACTAAAAAAAGAAGCTGTTTTCCTCATTTTCTGATCACCTGGAACTGTTCCTATTATGAACTCGATAACCATTTAAGACACTGGAAAGTGCTTATTATCAAAAGATGTTTCATTCTTGAAGCGTTTGGAGGGATCTCGTGGGGACTCCAGCTTCAAACTGTCCAAGAGTGGGGTGTTCAGTAGGTTTTTGATTCTTTGGGGGAATATTTTTCTTTCTTTTTTTCTCCTTTCTGTTTTTTTTGCACGTCAGAAATGAAGCAGAAGACTTATCCTGGCCCTTTAGTCACTTTAGATCCTTTAATGTTCATTAACTTATTTTTTAATACTTGAAAGAAAAAAATTGGTTTTGTACCTTTTTAAGAAGTGAACAGATGAATGTGTGTTAAATCTGTGTGCCAGCCCAACCTGTCCATCTTGGTGTGTTTAATGCTTTCCCCTCTTCCCTGTATCTATTTATTAGAGTCGTTATTAATGCTAGTACCCTTACACAGTACATTTGATCCGAAAGAAAGATGCTTTTAAATTCCAGACTATTGGTTCTGATTTGGGCTTCTTCACGTTTAGGGGGAGGATCTGATAAATACGTAGGAAGAATTCCCACACAGTATTTTCTTGCACTCTCAAGGGAAAGTTTAGAAGAAAAGAGCAGTGATTGGATTTATTGCCTATATTTCAAAAGAGCCCCCTCTCTTTCCTGAATATTGGTAAATATACAACGTTATTTACTATTGTGAGAGGTTTGTAACTAGAATGGCATTGGCGCTTCTGTTCGTGTTATCCACCAATGACAGCGGGCCTCATAGAGTTCACCACCAAGGGCAGGATTAGCACCAATTTCATTGGTTCTGTCCCCACTGTCTGCTGTTTCTGGTTTGTTCTGGAAGGGAATAGGTGCTTCTCCCCCAGTGTAAAAGCGGAAGGGATATGAAATAGACTCCTGTTTAACACCAGCTCTGAGAGTCCATAAGCACATATCCTTCACCATGTTTCTCAAAGGTGCTGGCCTGCAGCTTGCAGAATTTTCCATTACCAATGCACTGTGTTAGGGGGAGAAAACGCCACTCTCTGAATTAATGACATGGAGTTCCAATGCTGCACTTACGTCAAGAAGGGAAGCTTCCAGCAAATTTTGCTTCTCTGGCATTGCAACAATATGAGAAGATATTCCTGCTGCAGAAATTTTTAGCCAGGTGTTGGTTAATTGAAACAAGGATTTCCTTTCTGGTATTGTCAGCGCCTACCTCTGAAAGGGACTGTACCTCTTTTGGTCTTGAAAGAAGCCTTAATTTCTACTTTTTTAGAAAAAAATGTGGCTGCTGCCTTTTACCTTTAATCAATAGAGAGTTTCTTTCCATTAAATATTTTGATGTTAGATTGTATGTGTTCAAAAGCAGCATCCTAGCAGCTGTGTTTTAGGCAATGCCTAGAAAGAAATGATTTTTTTTTCCCCAGGAGACTGCACAGGTATTGTTTTCTAAGTACATTTGGTAATGGCTGTTTTAGACTCACAAGTAACTCCTTAAATATCTAATCCAGGGTACCCAAGCTTGGCAAATTCATTCCCCAGAATGGGACTTTAATTCCCAGAATTCCCCAACCAGTCAATTCTGGGAGCTAACGGCCATAAGTCTTAAAAGTTACCAAGCTTGGATATCCCTGATCTACTCCATGTGATTGGAAGGAAGACAGACCAGAGGTGGGTTCCTACCGGTTTGGACCGGTTCTGCAGAACTGTTAATAACATGGCAGCCTGGGTCGCTGGAAGTGTCAGTGACCCAGGCCTGCCATACCGCTGACCTGTTTCTCTCAGTGCCATAGGGCCACCATCTTGTTTTTTGCTTCTGCAGCTTTTTTATAGTACGGTGCATGTGTGCGTCCATGCAAAGCCCACCCACGCGGCACGGCCCCGAGAGAACTGGCAATAGAAGAATCCGGAACCCACCCCTGGGACAGACATTGTTTCTTTAACAGCTTTGTAAAAGAGGGAATCTGCACAGCAGTTGATCATGTGACTTCCTTTAAAAAGGCACAGTTGTCCTATCCTCCCCCTCTATCTGGCTACCCACCACAGCAAAAAGCAACAAATTAGATTTCTGCAAGTATCACACAACCCACCACCCTGTTACAGCAATAGATGACAGGCAAACTCCTACCTCTGAAGTTCTGTCTCACCTAATCAATTGGAAACAAATACAAATTGTTTACACATGTAAAAAAAGAAAAGCAGAACCTATTTAATGTTAAATTCCTTTCCTTAGCTGTTGGGATAAATTTATAATGACCATGGCCACTGTTAAAGAGTTTAATGTGCATCTTTTCCCAAAGCTTTCAAAGAGAGCTTTGATACAGCGTATTATTATTTTTTTGAATTTGATTTTAATATCATCAGTAGAAAGACTCCAGACAAACCTGTTTTTCAGGTTCGTTATTTTCTAACCAATATTTGACATTAATGAAAGAAATTCATTCCATTCATTCCATTCCACAAACAAAATTATTCTAGCTTTTTAGGACCTTGAAATAATATTGTGAATTGAAGAATTCATCCTGTGCAATGCAGCTTAATAGTTATTCTCCTTTCCTGTGAGGATCTCTGTACAAATCCCGGTGGAAGAGGAAAAGTCATATTTGAAACATGGTTGTGTAGACATACACAGAGGAAGCTGCCCTTATATTGCATTTCAGTGATTGCAGCTGATGTACAAACACAGATCCTTCTAGTTCAGGCAAATTCAGGTAAGGAGCTACGACAGCATGTCTCTTTCACTACATTTCAGCCAAATCAGAGTCCTCTTCAGGAATGTGGAAGAATGTCTTTCAACATCTCAATTACAAATATCCACTTCCAACATCCTTGTTGCCTTGATATCTAAGAATGATATCAAATATCTAAGAATGATATCAAATATCTAAGAATGATATCAGATATCTAAGAATGATATCAGATATCTAAGAATGATATCAAATATCTAAGAGTGATATCAAAGCCAAACAAAGAGAACATCCAAGGACAAAAAGGTCATAGAAACAGGTACAGTGATACCTTGTCTTACAAACTTAATTGGTTCCGGGACAAGGTTCTTAAGGTGAAAAGTTTGTAAGACGAAACAATGTTTCCCATAAGAATCAATGGAAAAGTGATTAATGCGTGCATAGCCCAAAATTCACGGACTTCTGTGTTTTTTCGATGTTGCAGGGGAATCCCAGCATCGCAAAAACGGGCACTTCGCTGGCAACGGAAGTCTGTAGGTGGGGTTTCCCAGCGAAGGGAGCATCAGTGAAATCGCAGCATCGCAAAAACACCGAAGTCCTCAAAACCCCACCTCCGGACCTCTGTGTTTTTGCGATGCGGCGATTTCACTGAGGCTCCCCTCGCTGGGAAACCCTACCTCCGGACTTCCGTTGCCAGCAAAGCACCCATTTTTGCACTGCTGGCATTCCCCTGCTGGAATTCCCCTGCAGCATCACAAAAACAAAGAAGTCAGGAGGTGGGGTTTCCCATGGAGGGAAGCCTCAGGGGAATCCCAGCAGTGCAAAAACGGGTGCTTTGCTGGCAACGGAAGTCCGGAGACGGAGCATCCCAGCAGCGGTGGTGGGTTTGTAAGATGAAAATAGTTTGTAAGAAGAGGCAAAAAAGTCTTAAACCCCGGGTTTGTATCTTGAAAAGTTTGTATGATGAGGCGTTTGTAAGATGAGGTATCACTGTACTTCTTTAATATTATGCATACTTAATAGGTCCATTCCTTCAATGTTTCATTTCCATTCCAGCTCTTCCAAATGACCACTTAACCTGAAGCATCTTTATTACTCCATGAATTGATAATTGCTTTAGTGCAACAATAAAACCATTAAGCAAAGAGATTATTATCCCCATAAGGCAAAACTGAATGTTCAAATTCTCTTTAGGTCACAGCTGCGAAATGGGGAAATTAAGCTATTTTGGAAGGAATATCCATAGTGAATGCATCTTTTCATTGGGTTGAATTTTGATGAAATGTTTTTTGAGCACTGATAAGAAATGGTATTCATCAGTAGGAAAGCCTACAGAAAAAGCAGAAATATTATAAAATCTCAAAAAACGATTTGAAGAGGCAGAACATTGCTGGAAGAAGGGAATGTCTTTAGAAGAGCTCAAATCACACTTTTGGAAAGCTGGTGATAATTACTACACATGCCATATGCTGAACATAATGACAAATTGGAAAGGCAAAAATTACATAGCACCCAGACGTTTCACCAAGTAAGGTTATAGAGAAAATAGGGTGTATATTTTCCTGGGTTAAAGTAGGAAAAGATTTTTAAAAGACTTCATGGGCCAGGTTCCTGATATGTAGAAAGAAAAAAAAATACAATTTTTAGGTCTTGGTATATGAGTGAGAATGGCAATCATTTCCTCATTTTTCTTGCCTATAGCTGCTCTATCTCAACACCTATTCAAGCTGAAAGAGACACTGGATGGCTCAGTGTGTCTCAGCATTGGCAAGTTTAAGAGGTGTGGACTTCAACTCCCAAAATTCTCCAGTTGGTTTGAGAAACACTGGTAGCTTATAAGAATTTACAATACAGTGATACCTTGTCTTACAAACTTAATTGGTTCCGGGACGAGGTTCTTAAGGTGAAAAGTTTGTAAGACGAAACAATGTTTCCCATAGGAATCAATGGAAAAGCGATTAATGCGTGCAAGCCCAAAATTCACCCCTTTTGCCAGCCAAAGCGCCCGTTTTTGCGCTGCTGGGATTCCCCTGAGGTTCCCCTCCATAGGAAACCCCACCTCTGGACTTCTGTGTTTTTGCGATGCTGCAGGAGAATCCCAGCATCGCAAAAACAAGTGCTTCGCTGGCAATGGAAGTCCGGAGGTGGGGTTTCCCATGGAGAGGAGCCTCAGGAGAATCCCAGCAGCGGAAAAACAGGTGCTTCGCTGGCAACGGAAGTCCAGAGGCAGGGCATCCCAATGGCGGTGGTGGGTTTGTAAGGTGAAAATAGTTTGTAAGAAGAGGCAAAAAAATCTTAAACCCCAGGTTTGTATCTCAAAAAGTTTGTATGACGAGGCGTTTGTAAGATGAGGTATCACTGTATTTACAAATTCTTATAAGAATTTACAAAAAAAATATAAGAATTAGAACCTAAACCAGTAGAAATTAGGATTTACTTTTTGTGAAATCTTTTTAAAATATTTTTTTTATTGTGATAAGAAAATAATCACCCTCATTCTTGCTAATTATGCTTCTTCCTCTTTGGCTGTGGGTATCATGAGAAGAATTGACTCAATCATACATGAGGAGGATGGAATAGCTTCATCTCTCCAACCTCAGCTCTAACCTTGTTCTGGAGATTCAAGACCTTTCTGTTATTCAAGATTCCCATGGCTAGGACACCACTTGCCTCAGGAACTTTAATCAGTTTGACACTCGTAGCATTTCCTGTAATATTTTGCACTCACTGAGCTTATCATTCGTCCGAAATTATCAGGGAGTTTTGTTCGTTTTAAACGTGGCACCTTGCCTTCTTTAAGACAAGTAGCAAGCATACATGTTTTGCCCTCTGGCTTTTTAACCTTTTTATAGGACATACCATTCAGGAGCCTTTTAGAGTACCTGCAGTGATGTTTAGAATTGCATGATCTTCTGGTGCAAACAGCAAAAAAGTTGTCACTCTTCTTTGTATGGATTTAAGACAATGTATTCAACAGTATGTTTACATTTGGCTTCTCTTCAGAGGGAACTATTGTATTCATTTTCCATCCCCTTCTGTAAGGAAAATGAAAATGCTGTGAGTTTGGGAGTGTTTGCAATAAAAAGAAAACAAAACCCCCAGGAACAGCCTATTATTAAGAGGAAACAAAATTTTTATGCACCATAAAAGAATAGAGCCCTGATGGTGAACCTATGGCACGTGTGCCATGGGTGGCATGCAAAGCCATATCGGACGCCACACGAGACTTTGCCATGTGTGCACTGACCAGCTAATTTTTGTCCTTGGGAACTGCTGTTTCGCCCTCCGGATGCTTCAGGGAAGCTTCCCTGAAGCCCCTGAGACAAAAAAATTGTCCAATGAACAAACCGGAAGTTCAGAAAAATTCACATCCAGTTTGCCGTTATGCTGTTTTTTGCATTCTGGAGGATTCAGGGAAGCTTCCTGAAGCCCCGGAGTGCAAAAAACAGCACAATGGGCAAACCAGAAGTGCATTTTCCAAACTTCCGGTTTGCCTATTTGGGCATTTTTGTCACCTACCAGGCTTCCGAAAGGCCCGTGCACATATTCAAGGGGCAGCAGAGGTGGGCGGGCTGTGTGCATGTGTGTGGGGGGGAGGGTGTGGGCACATGCTAGCACACACACACACACTTTTGGCACGTGAACCAAAAAGGGTTCGCCATCACTAGAAGAGAGTATTTCCTAACACAGCCCTCAACTTATAACTACAATTGAGTTTGAAATTTATGCTGCTACCTGAAACATTTGTTAAGTGAATGTTGCCCCATTTTATGACTTTTCTTGCCACAGTTATGAATCACGGCAGTTATTAAGTTAGTGACACAATTGTTGAATGAATGTAGCTTTTCCATTGACTTTGCTTGTAAGAAAATTGCAAAAGGTGATCACATGACCCTGGGGCACTGCAACAGTCATAAATATGAGTTGGTTGCCCAGCACCTGAATTTTGATCATGTGACCATGGGGATGCTGCTACAGTTGTGTGAAAATGGACACAGGTCACTTTTTTCAGTGCCACTGTAACTTTCAACAGTCACTAAATGAACTGTTGTAAATCGAGGTCTACCTGACTAATTAGGCAGATAATATTGTTAAAACGATATTTCATTCTGTACACCCTTAAGCATCCTTATTTTCTTGGGGATCAGATTTTAGCATCTTAGATCACCAACAGATTTTTTTAAAGATAAAGTCATTATTTTTTGTTTTTATTTTGTTATATGTATGATTTGCCTCATAACCAATTGGGGAGTTACCTCTACTTAATTTGGCTAAAAATCCTGAAGGATGACTTTTATCATTCCTATATCAATCCTTTACCAAATGGCAACATTTATGAGTATCGTGTATCATTTTTTAGCCATTATATCTGGCAAAAAAGCCATAATTTACAATGGGGCAGTGATTAAATGCAGTATTGCTGGTAATCTCTGCCCACAGTCTGGAAGTAGATCTTGACCAATTCATGGTTGACTCAGTCTTCCAGAGAATTAGGATGAAAGTTAATTCTCAAAGCTTGTGGGTTGGTTTCCAAGTGTTTCCTTACCAGGATAAGTTACATCTTCAGCGTAATTTAGGATGAGAGAGGCCTGTCCAATTTTGCAATAAAATTAGGGAAATGAAACTGGAGCAACTACAGAGTGTTTGCAATGAGAGGCTTATAGATTACAGATTAACAGAGTTGGAAGGGACCTTATAAATCATCTAGTCCAACCCCCTGCCCAAGCAGGAGACCCTACACCATTTCTGACAAATGGCGGTACAATCTGTTCTTGAAAGTCTCACACAACTTCCGAAGGCAAACTCTTTCATTAGTTGATTGAGGCAAGACAGTAACTTGAGTACTAGGAATCTGGGTGTCCAGCATTTGTAATAAGGCAAAACAAAGAAAAATGGACCTAAAGGAGAGGAAGTGGGAGGTTGTGGCATGAGATTTTCTCAATGAGCAGTAGGGAGCCTGCAATAAAATGTTAAGTAGGACCTTCCGATGGGAAGGAATGGTTGCCCATAAAACTGAGAGGATGAAGCAATAGTTGGAATTTGGAAATCGTATAAAAAGTTGTAGAGATGAGAGGTTCAAAGGATGTAGATCTGGGGACTTTGATGCAGAACTAGTTTGACCCAGGGAACAGGCATGCCTGGAAGAGATGCCTAAGGAGAACAACAGGAAGCGGTAAACTTAGCAAAGCCATATGAGGAAATAGGAGTTAGAGACTGAATGGGACGCAAGAAGAGTACTTACTTGAGAGAACACGCAACAGTTTTCTCCCTGCTGTCTGCCTGGATTTGGGTTCAATAGTGATGGAAGGATCAGGTGAAATGAGGATGGAGGGTGAGAAGGATGCCAGGTGGCAGCTAGAAGGGGGGAGAGCAGAATCGGACTAGAAAATCCAAGGAGCGGTCAACAACTTTGATTTTTTTTTAAAACAAAAATAGTTATACTGTACATGAACATACAAACAAAAAACAAAAGCTTTGGACATTGTTTGACATACCTGGTTTACATTCCTATTGTGCTCAATCTCTTTTACATAGCTATTATTATACATATTATATACAGTTTCTATGCATTTATCTTACTATAGTGTCTCTCCTTTCGTTTCCCCTTTTCACCGATCTCTTTCTTTTAGTCCCCAATTTTTTATTCTTTTTGGACTATGTATCATTAGTTTCCTTTTTTCCAGCCGTCAATAGAACCAATCCAAGCATTCATAATATTCTGATTCATCCTTATTTTTTAATTCCATTGTTAATTTGTCCATTTCAGCACACATTATTTTTTCTATTAAGTCCTCCTCAGTAGGTATGTTTTCGTTTTTCCAATGTTGCACAAAAACAATTCTTAAGAAAAATGAACTAGAAACAAGAAGAGGGTAGAAACTGCTCCAACAGACTTCATAAAGCAACCAAGGTGGTAGAATTGAGTAAATATGTTTGGGGCTTAAAATTTTACAAGCAGATCCCAAGGAGTTCAGGAGTTACTGTTGTATAGAAACTTGATGTAGAACTGTATGATTGATGCTCCATGCAAAGCTGTTCTCAGCAGACACTTCTGAAAACTGGAAAGCAACATTACAGTATGTTGTCTAGTCATAACTAGAAGTCTGTTGGATCTTACTATGAATGCCCCTTGTGGTTCCTGTGGAGTGGAGAATTGGGGGCTTAGGTTAGAAATTAGGTAAACAAATTGTGAGGGACACAAACTTTAGGGAATTTCCTACAGTACAGTTTCTTGTACTGAACTCTAGGCACCGTGTACAAAATCGAACTAGCTAAGGAACTATACGAGAATTGTTGCTAATTCTAGAAAACTGACCATTTTGTTAGAATGGGGTTACATCAATATTGGATTCCTGGGTGGACAGTGGGGGGTGGCGTTCCGGTAGGAAAAAATGGAGTTGTATGCACCTCTGCACATCCCCAATACAGAAACAGCTGAAAATCGGTAAAGTCTTACACATGTGTGCGTCCTTGCACAAGATTTGGTTTCCTATGCATGTGCAGAAGCCAAATCTCTTGCTGGCGTGCAAGCAGATGCAAATTTGCGCCTGCAACCACACCAGTAGTGGCAATGATGGGGAACCCCCGCCAGGGTTACATGTTTATCACAATAAGGGATATAGAAATTGAAATAACTGTCATTGAAGAGTTCAGTTTCACTAGTAAAGATGTGGCCAATGAGTGACAGTGAGACAAATCACAAAATACTTGTAAATTCCAAGTGAAGCTGGGGTAGAATAATTATGGCAACCAGTTTCCTTAATACGATCAAGCTCACCATTTTCGAAGAAGCACATCAGAACCTGCTTTAAAGTTGTAAACCACATTGGTAACAAACCAGCAAAACAATACAATGGAGAAAAAATAAAGTTCTTAAGAGTAACTGTGATAAAACACTATGAAAGACCAAGAGACAGAAAAAACTAAATTGGACCAAATAATTCCAATTTCCAAAAAGAGAAGCCAAAGATCTCAGAAATGAAGTTAACACTTTCAG
Source organism: Erythrolamprus reginae (assembly GCF_031021105.1). Taxonomy (NCBI): domain Eukaryota; kingdom Metazoa; phylum Chordata; class Lepidosauria; order Squamata; family Dipsadidae; genus Erythrolamprus; species Erythrolamprus reginae. The sequence continues at coordinate 84,877,302 of NC_091955.1, read as the reverse complement.
AGAGATAAGCATTCTGCAACAATGGCTGTAAAGATATCAAAGGTGGAAACAGACATGGAAAGATTCCCAAATTTAGACATTCCAATCTGAAACTGATATATTAAGGATGCCAATGCACAGACAGAAACTGATTCAACGATCAAAGAAAGGTGGAAATTTTATCCTGAAATTCTATACAATAGAGAGGCCAACATTCAAGGTATCTTGGAAAATATTTCCTATTTACAAGAACGTATTTGTTGGTAGATTAAGTTAAATCAGCAATCTGAATCATTACAAAATCTACAAAGTTAGAAGGCTGAAGGAACTAGTAGAACACTTATAGACAAGGTTCTATAAGGTGACTTGAAGCAGACAGGCTATTTCTGCTTCCATGGACTTTGAGTCTGGCTTTTTGTATAAGCTGATGAAGCCTGGTCTGTGAGTGTAGGCGGAGATTTATGACTCTATCTGGCCTCCCAGATTGTCTTATCTCTTGCTAAAAGCCCTTCATGGCACCGGACCAGGGTATCTACGAGAACGCCTTCTGCCGCACGAATCCCAGCGACTGGTTAGGTCCCACAGAGTGGGCCTTCTCCGGGTCCCGTCAACAAAACAATGTCGTTTGGCGGGCCCCAGGGGAAGAGCCTTCTGTGTGGCGGCCCTGGCCCTCTGGAACCAACTCCCCCCGGAGATTAGAATTGCCCCCACCCTCCTCGCCTTTCGTAAGCTCCTTAAAACCCACCTCTGCCGTCAGGCATGGGAGAACTGAGATATTCTTTCCCCCTAGGCCTTTACAATTTATGCATGTATGTATGTTTGGTTTTATAAATAAGGGTTTTTAAATTGTTTTATTATTAGTTTTAGTATTGGATTTACATGATGTTTTGTACTATTGTTGTTAGCCGCCCCGAGTCTACGGAAAGGGGCGGCATACAAATCCAATAAATAAATAATAAATAAATAAATAATTACAGAATTGCGGCCAGAATGAAATTCCTTTTTTCATTTAATTGTAGAAATTGCTTTACCAATAGACCCTGCTTATTGGGACTTTGGAAACAGCATGAGTGAGTCTTGATTTCTGGTAATTGATTCGGCCAGACAGAACACAGTCCGACTCGGGTACCAGCTACACAGACCACTAGCGCATCACAATCAGCCTCTTCACAGATGGGATCCACTACCAGCTGCATGGGCTGCTGGAGGGCCACAACAGTCTGTGGCCCAGTTCCAGGCCATAACCTGTTCAGAACTGGGCCATGCAAGTGGTGGGTAAGTGCACGTGCACATGAAGCTGCATTTGTGAAAGTGGCAGACACACGCAAAACCATCCCCACCCCCGCTGCCTACGCCAGTCCTGAGCTAGAAAGGATGGAGACAGCTGATATTATGTAAAAGACCACATAGATCAGGGGTGTCAAACTCAAGGCCCGCAGGTTGGATCCGGCCCACAAGGCATTTAGATCTGGCCCATGGCGCTGCCTTGGAAAGAGTGACGGGCCAGCCCACAGTGCCACTGCCAGTAGTTTTCTCGGTTTTTACTGGCAGAGAGTTGGAAGCTGTTGCAGTGAAAACAGAGCTCGGGAGCCAGTTTTCACTGGGAGTGCGCTCAAGCCACCAAAGGCGCCCCCAACATGAGTGACGTCGAGCTGGCCATGCCCCCTGGCCCTCCCAAGGTCAAACACAACCCTGATGCGTCCCTCTATTGAAATTGAGGTTGACAACCCTGCCACCTATATTTAGAAAGACATGAACACAAATTTCCACTCACTTGTGGACCTTACCTTGAGAAATTCACTATCTCTCCCTCACAAAATTGGTTGTGAATCTAAAATGGAGTTGGGATGAAAATGTTAGCCATCCTTTCATAACAGGAATAGATTTCATAAAAGTTTCAGTTCTGTCAAGAAAAAAATAATTATTTTACATAAGTAGAAATTTATACTCATGATGTTAGATTTCGGAAATCTATTTTTTCCAATGTTTAAATCTTTTTAGATTTTAAAACTGAGACAATAGAGCAATTTGTTTCTATCTGTAAGTTCAATAGCATTTTAAAGTTTTTAATCGAATGCCTGCTGATGCTATGTAGATCTCTTTTTACCGTATTTTCATTTTTCCCTTTAAATGTTATTTATTTTAATATTTTGGTTATTTCGTATTGTACTATCCCTACTATGTTACTTTTATGATTACTTGATATTATTATAATTCACAAAAGATCTGGGAAATATGAAATAGGTTTTGATTTTACTTTCAGTTGCTAGAAAGAGGAAGATGTACTGTACTGCCAGGAAGGTTTCTGTACATGGATGGATAACAAATATTTAAGCTTCTTTTCTTATTGAATGAATCAGAGTGGCATTAAGAATATCTGTGTTACTGTGTTATTCGAAGTGTAGTTTGCTCAGTTAATTAATATTGTTTACACCTGGAGTTGCACCATAGTATGCTGACCCTCAAATTACCCTTCCCTCTCATATGAATATGTAATTTTATTTGCAATGTGTATTTGTAACAAGAAACAAGACTTGGGAGGGCATTTTGCTAACATAATAAAAGAGGGGCAAAGGTCAAGTTACACTAAAATACCTGGCATTAAGTCTCATGTTGCAATCTGCCCTTTGATTGCAATTCACCTTTTTAAAAAATTGTCTTTAAAAAGGATTTAATTTCCTACACATAATAGGAAAAAATAAAACAGCATGTGCGGAGATTTTATTTTTTATTTTTAAGATTCATCTTTGATTTGAAGAAAGTTTCAGTTGGCAAGATTTGATCAGAAACAGTCGAGAGATTTCAAAATGCTCATGGCTATGAAATATAGGGGAAAGCCTTTTTCCATCCTCCAGGATTTATCTGGTGGTAGCTTGGGAAGATTTCTTTTTCCAAAAATGAATCTATTTTGTCTTTTTTTTCAGTGTTTACTTTTCTGTCCACACCCTTTACTCCCTGAAGAATCCATATGGCTTGTTTTCCTTCTCTGATTTGTGAACAACACTGATAAAAGTTCCCAATGCCCCTAACTTCAATTTTCTGACTGGGACAGCCTGGGAAATTCCCAACACATCAATCAGTTGCAACGTTGTCACCCCACACAGCCACAAAGAGCTACCGGGGTGACTCAACAAGGAAAGTACCACCTGGTATGCTCTGAGGCATAATCTTTTCACCATCGTTATCCTTGTGTAGGATAAGTTGGTGTCACAGATACCTGATGGCAAGGGGAAATTCCGTCTTCCCCAGAAAACAATCTGCAAAAAACAATCTGCAAAAAACCAACAACAACAAAAAGAACTTGTGGCATCTTTGAGAATAGCATTTCGGTTGTGCCGGTGTGTGGGTGTGTGTTAAGCGTTTGTGGATCATGATTCATGCCATGTTTTACTTGTTTATAATTTTGTTTTTACATCATGAAGAAATAATCAAAAATGTATTAAAGTAGAAAAGAAAAAAGTGCTAGAAGTAAAGAGGAAAAGAAAAGAAAAAGTTTGTAGGAAGTAATGTTCTTCTGGGTTCAGTTCCAAGTGGGGAAAAAGGCACTGGGTTTGTGGAGGTTGCTTGGAAAGAAGTTTTAATGGTGGACATGGCACATGGCATAGCTCTGAAAGAGAGATGAAAATGGCTGAAAAGAAAGCCAAAAATCAGCTGGAGTTGATACAGGGCAACGCCTCAAGTGCCCTTAGGTATGGCTCCAGGTGCCACCTGCGGCATGCGTGCCATAGGTTTGCCATCACTGCTCTATAATGTTCTGCCTTTCAAAATATTTCCTAGGATATTCCTTTTTGTAGGAGAGGGGTGGGTGCTAACTTCTTACAAGTTAAAACAATCAGTTTTTCTTCCCCCTTTTATACTGGTAGTTACCATATTCTCATATTCAACCTTTGTCTCATTTTTAGATTTTTATTCCATTTTTTTTCTTATACAAGGCAGGTTGTATAAGACAGTCAAACACATGGGGTCCCCCCCACCTAAGCCCAAAGGAACGGGTAGGTCTGGCTGCTGCTTCCGCACCTACGGGAATGAACGTATCAGGTAGGAACAATGGTTCATTCTCCCTAATGGGCGGAGACAGCAGCCAGCGTGGGACCTGCCAAAGCTAATAGTCCCGCAGGAGGCTCCCCATTGCTGCTGAGGGCAGCACCTGCCAAAGGTCTCAATTTTGAACTGCTTGATGAAAGTGGAAGGAGAGGCCCAGGTGACCATTCTGCAAGCCTGGGTGGACTAGGCGGTGGAAAGTACAGCGCTCCTAGTGGAATGAGCAGTGATACCCGCCTAGTCGTATGCTTTCGCTATGATAACCCTAATCCATCTACCTATAGTGGTCGAGGACACCTTCTTTCCTGGGGAAGATGGAAAATAAGAGACAAACAGGGCCTCTGACCTGCGCCACCCCTCAGAGTGCTTCAGATAGATGCGTAGCGCTCTTCTAACGTCTAGGGCAGGGGTAGGCAAAGTTGGCTCCTCTATGACTTGTGCACTTCAACTCCCAGAATTCCTGAGCCAATCATGCTATCTCAAGAATTCTGGGAGTTGAAGTCCACATATCATAGAAGAGCCAATTTTGCCTACCCCGGTCTAGGGTGTGCCACTTGCGTTCCAGGGGATGGGAGTGGGCAGGGGACAGAAACTAGGTAGCATCAGCTTGGGGAGGAAGGTAGGGTCTACGGGTGGAGAACTAGCCTATCTGGGAAAAAGAGACACCACAAGTCTTTGTGGGGTGAAAGAGCTGCTAACTCGGAAATCCTGTGGGCTGAGGTGATGGCTACCAGGAAGGTTACCTTCTGAGTGAGATGGTGGAGGGAGGAGTCATGGAGTCCATGTCAACGAATCCAACACCTTCGTTAAATCTTAGGTAGGAAATCGAAATACTACTGGGAGGCACCTTAAAGTCGCCCCACGCAGAAGGCGTTTGATGAGGGGATGTTGGGACCTCCACAGGCCCGAACTGAGGACAATGCAAACACCTGTCTCTTAAAGGTGTTAGGAGACAATCCCTTATCAAACTGCTCCCTGAGGAATTCCAGCAACTGAACTACGTATGCCCCTGCCCTTCCCCTTGATGCGCCGCTTGTTTACTTAAGAATGCCTCATCAGTTATTCTTCCGTTTGCTAACATTTTTCTTAAGGGAAAAGGGGCAGGAACTCACGGATCCAGGGAAAGGAACTTAAGAAATGAAAGAAGGAAGAGTAAAGGTGAAGATAGGTAATCTGATGGGAGAGTTTGACCAGTCTTTTTTTATTATTATTATTAGTTTTCAAATATATTTTAAAACAGACAAATACTGTACCAACAATAGTTTTACCAGTCTTATCTGTAGCCAGGACTGATAGGAGAGTTTGACCACAGTCTTATCTGTATACAGGAGTGAAATAGTGTTCCCTCGCTTTTCACGGGGGATGCGTTCCGAGACCGCCCGCGAAAGTTGAATTTCCGCGAAGTAGAGATGCGGAAGTAAATACACTATTTTTGGCTATGAACAGTATCACAAGCCTTCCCTTAACACTTTAAACCCCTAAATTGCAATTTTCCATTCCCTTAGCAACTATTCAGATTATGTTTATTTATTAAAGTTTATTTAAAAAAATATTTATTAAAGGCAGACGAAAGTTTGGCGATGACATATGATGTCATCGGGTGGGAAAAACCGTGGTATAGGGGAAAAACCCGCAAAGTATTTTTTAATTAATATTTTTGAAAAACCGTGGTATAGACTTTCCGCAACGTTCGAACCCGCGAAAATTGAGGGAACACTGTAGTCACTAAAACAGGCTCAGTCCGCATTGGCTGATGGATAAGGTCAACCCACCCATGCTGGCTGCTGCCTCCGCCCACTATGGAGAATGGTATAGGGCAGTGATGGCTAACCTTTTTGTCACTGGGTGGCAAAAGCGCACACGCACATCCATAATGCAATGCACACACGACCCTCCATCTGCCCCAAATGCACATTTTGATCCCTGTGTGCACCCCGTTCTGATGAATGTGCAGGTGACCACGGTACTCCCCATCCCCCAGTGTACGTGTGCGCACTCTGTACATGTGTGTGTGACCTTGTGCATGTGTATGCATCTCCTGCATGTGCCTGACCCGCTGTGCATGCACAAGAGACCCCAAAACCAGCTGGCTGGTGGGAGGCGTGTGCGCATGCTTGGTAGAGCTGAGCTGGGGTGAAGGCTCGTGTACCCGCAGAGAGGTCTCCGCATGTCATCTGTGGCACATGTGCCATAGGTTCGCCATCATAGGTTTGGAAAGACCTTGGAGGTGCCTTTCAGCTATACAGTATTCTAACTTCAGCTTTGTAATTTATAATTGCTTAAACATCACAAGACATATTAATTGCCCGGCTACACATGCTGAAGGATATACTGAGTTTGGGAAAGAAGCAGGAGCCTCTTGAGGCAATAGCTGCCTGTACAGCTTATATATTATTTTCTGTAGCTCATAACATCATATATCAAAATGTCCTTTCAGTTAATGACTTCACCTTCAACCACAGCAATACACGAGCACGTAATAGATTAAACTCAGTTTAAACCGCTCCAAATCGACTGCAGAAAATACGTCAGCAATAGAGTGATCAATGCCTGGAATGCACTACTCGACTCTATGGTTTCTTCGCAAAACCTCAAAAACTTTAACTTTAGATTGTCTAGTCCAGTGTTTCCCAACCTTGGCAACTTGAAGATATTTGGACTTCAACTCTGGCTGGGGAATTCTGGCAGTTGAAGTCCAGATGTCTTCAAGTTGCCAAGGTTGGGAAACACTGGTCTAGTCGACCTCTCCCCATTTTAAGAGGTCTGTACGGGGGTGCATAAGCGCACCACTGTGCCTACCATCCCTGTCCTATTGTCCTTTTTTATTGTTACTTTTTACTTGTTATGTTTATACAAATTAGTACTATCCTACACGTTTGACAAATAAATTAAAAAAAAAACAGATTGAGGGTCTTCTAATGCAGACTAGCATAGCTTGGTCTTTTAGTCTTGGCCAGCAATGTCCTGCCACACCTTTACAACTGCATCTCTGCCTTTCCTGATAGATGTGGATAGGGGTGGACAGTGATGGACTGCTTCTTTGTACTGTAATAACCAGCTGCATGCTAGTTGCATGCCAAGGGGCGTGCGTAAGCGCATCATCATGCCTACCGTCCCTGTCTTATTCTCCCAGTTCCCTAATTTACCTGTACCTACTTTGCTTATGTTTATACCAACACCTGCCAGTGGTTAGAATGCAGCACTGCAAGCTACTTCAGCTAACTGCTACCTGTAGTTCAGCAGTTCAAATCTCACCACTGGCTCAAGGTTGACTCAGCCTTCCATCCCTCTGAGGTGGCTAAAATGAGGACCCAGATTGTTGGGGGCAATGTTGATTCTGTAAACCAATTAGAAAGGGCTGTAAATGTACTATGAAACGGTATATATCATACCTCGCTGCAGCCAGTAAGGGCCTTTTCCAGGTCCCGTCCACCAAACAATGCTGGATAGCTGGATCTCAGGGAAAAGCCTCCTCTGTGGCGGCTTCAACCCTTTGGAACCAACTGCCTCCAGAGATCCACATTATCTCCATCCTTCCGGAAAGCCATTAAGACCTGGCTTTTCCAGCAGGCCTGGAATTAGGCTGATTTTAAGTATGTATGTTTTTATATTATTGTTATTATTGATTTTTATTATTAGATTTTAACTGTTTTTATTGGGCTGGGCAAGCATACAGCACACCACTGTCTGCCTTGCACAGATGTGCAGAGCAGACCTGCTTATCACCAGCCCAAGGTTAACTGCCTCTACATTCCAGAAGTATGACACCAGGAAAGATGTATCCACCTGATAAAGCTTATGGACACAAGGGATTGGGTGGGTGGGTGGGTGGGTGGATGTGACTGGGGATACCTTGCAATTTGCATCCCATGTGCCTTTTTCTTCAGACTTTGCATTTATGTATTTATTTATTTATTTGATTTTTATGCTGCCCCCCTCCAAGGACTCTTTTCTTTCACTGCATTCATTTCTGATATTGTAAAAGTGCTCTTTAAAGTTCAAAATGGATTCTGAGAGTCTTAATTTCCTAAATTATGAAGCAAAGTCTGTTAATAAGTCTAAATGCTATTGCTATAGAAACATAGAAGATAGATAGCAGAAAAAGATCTCATGGTCCATCCAGTCTGCCCTTATACTATTTCCTGTATTTTATCTTAGGATGGATATACATTAAGCCCAGGCATGTTTAAATCCAGTTACTGTGGATTTACCAACCACGTCTGCTGGAAGTTTCTTCCAAGCATCTACTACTTTCAGTCAAATAATATTTTCTCACATTGCTTCTGATCTTTTCCTCAACTAACCTCAGATTGTGTCCCTTTGTCCTTGGGTTCACTTTCTTATTAAAAACATTTCCCTCCTGAACCTTACTTAACCCTTTAATCTATTTAAATGTTTCGATCATGTCCCCCCTGTCCCTTCTGTCCTCCAGAGTCTAGACTATACAAATTGAGTTTTATGCTTAAGTTTTATGCTTAAGACGTTCCACCATTTTTGTAGCTATCTTGCCTATGTTTTTGACAATAAATAAAAAAAAAAATTCTTCTCTCTCGGAGCGGTATTCAGACCTGATTAGGTGATTCCTTTGTTTGGAACCTATCTTTCTCTCTCTACACCTCCATTTTCCCCCTGCGGTCCTAATTCCCTTCCTCTTTTTCCTCCCCATCTTTTTCTTTCGTGCAACGCCTGGATTTTTGCAAAGCATCCCTTGGGCACCGCAGGGTAAACAAATCCAACTGGTAAGAAAGATATTTGCGACAACCGTCTCGAAGGATTAGTGTGTGTGTGTGGGGGGGGGGGATTTTTACACCGTTGCCTCACCCCGTCTAAGGACCGTTGAATCCCGACCCCCCCCCCCCCCCCCACTCTCCGCCCCATCCACCGGAGCGCACACACCCCCCTCACCGCCCCCAAAGTAAAGGGAGGAGCGGAGTCCTCCTGTCGCTTTAAAAGGCGGCTTGGTTCAGGCCAGCCGACACCGGAGGAAGTGAAGTCAAGCCCGCGGCGGCAAATCCCACAGCTCGGGGCGGAGCAGGAGGTCGGCGCGGCACCAACCGACCTGCGTATGCGGTAAGTCGCCTTCTCGCTCTCGCTCTCTCTCATGGCGCACGGATTTGCTGCGGCACCCCCACCCCCCACTTTTCCCGCCAACGAAGGCGGCCGCCTCGCATGTAGGGAGGGAGCGCGCGAGCGAAGCCGCCCAGTGCGCCTGTGCGAAGAGCCCGAGGCGCCCTTTTTCTGGCGCGCGCCGGAGGGCTTGCTGGGGGAGGGACGACTTTGAGGGGAGTCCCTTCCTCCCCACCGGGCAGGCAGGGGAAAGCTCTCGCGGGCCGCAGGTGGAGCGAGGATGTCAAAGGGGCCTCCTCACCCCCTACCCCGCCTCTCCCGGTCTGAGGCGACGGGGATGCTCCGGCCGTGATCCCCGCCCTTTTGCAGCCGGGGAGGGGGAGAGAGGGAAGCTGAGGCGGGGGTGGCTCTCAGGACCCCCGAGGTCAAGAAGTGGCCGAATGGGTTCCGTTCTAGCGAAGGGGGGCATTTGCTCGCCCTTCCCAGCGGCGTATACCCTTCGGAGCCGGGCGGGAGGGAAGAATGGGGAGGGAGGGGCGTCTGGCTGGGCTCGGGCTCCTGAGGGCTGAGACTAGCCTGCCAACTGGCTGCCTCCTTTGCTCGGCCGCCTGACCTTCTGATTTCCGCCCAAGACTCCCGTGCCAGCGGTACGGGGTGTGTGAGGGGGGTGTTGTGTGATGTCAGCAAGAAAGGAGAATATGCCTGTGGATGGAGAGGTGGATATTCCTGTCTTTTGATACTATAAGAAAAAGAGAGAGAGAGGGAGAAAGGAAAATAGAGAAAGGAAGGGGAAGAAAAGAGAAGGCAAAAAAGAAAAGGAAGAAAAACAACAGTGAAAATGGGGACAAAGAAACATGAAAGAGAAAGAAAGAAAAAGAGAGAAAGGGAAGAGAAGAAAAAATAGGAAGAGAAAGCAAAGACAAAAAAGGAAAAGAAGGAAAACAAAGAATAGTGAAAAGGGGGACAAAGGGACAGATGAAAGAGAAAAAGGAAAGACGAGTAAAAAAAAGAAGGAAAATAAGTGAAAAGGGGAGAGAGAGATGAAAGAAAAGGGGGAAAGAAAGAGGGTTGAAATGAGCTTTTTTTATATATATATAATTTTTATTGATTTTTATAGGTTTACAAAAAACAAACATATAACAGTGCACAGTGCTTGTGCCCATCACCAAACAACACACACACCCCGTCACCCCCACCACCCCTACAGGAGTATTCAAAGAGGTTTAACTTGTTTATCTATCTATTAATCCTTGGCTCTATCTTGAGCAAATTTTACTAAAAGAGTGATTGTAGTTTATTTTTCGTATTTACATCACAGATTTTACTTAACATATAATCTTTTACCTTGTTCCATCGCACCATCAGCTTCTCTAATTTATTCTCATCAAAATTCTTATTTCCATAATTTCAAAATATATGTGATCCACCATATACCAATACCAATTTTGTACTGTCCATTTTGTAGAATCTTTCCATCCTAAAACTATCACCGCTTGAGCACTTTCCAATGCTGCAGTTTTAATTTCCTTAAATTCTCCTAATTCCCTATATTTAATTAAAATTGCTGTTTCTTTTATAATAATCCAATTAATGTTTAACATTTTATTAATTTCATTCTGGACTACCTTCCAGAATTTCTGTATTTCTGCGCACTCCCAGATCATATGCATAAATATTCCTTTTTTCTGGCACCCATGCCAACATTTGCTCTTCTCTTTCCCCTGGAAGTGTGCAATTTGTACAGGTGTATAATACCACTTATGTAAGATTTTTCTTCTCATCTCTTTAATTCTCGTATTTTTAATCTTATATATATTTTCTATTATTTCTTTCATTTCTCTTTCATCTATTTGTAAATCATCCTGCCAACATCTTGTTAAACTTTAGGGTTGAAATGAGCTTGCTGGTTTTCTTGCAGAGGTTTCATTACCCTGAACTGGATAAATATCTAGGATGCTTCGGAAACTATAGTTTGGGATGTGTTTCCAACTACTGATGGTTTGTCTTGTAAAGGATGGCTAGCCGGGACTTGAGATGGGTTTAATTCAGACTTTCCACAGGGCTGTGGTTTGGTTTTTTAAAAACGTAGTTTCTCTAGCCTTGCCAGGGTATCATTAAAAAGAATTGCCCTGTCCTCTGCAGTTTCAGGGCAAGCTGTGTGGGATTCACGAAGTCCATTGCTCTTCTGCTGAACTTGAGGCACCCAGGTGTATTATATTTCATAAAGCATGACTAGATGATGGATGGCCCAGATACATTATTTAAATAGAATTGACTAGGTTGTGCCATGCTTCAGGACTGATTTGCAAAAAAGGCTTTGGAATGTACAGAAGTCACATTTCCCAAAACTCTTGTACTTGCTCTGGGGAGGGATCCTCACTGGGCAGCCTTAATAAATAGCTTTCATTTTTGTGGTCAAACTGTAGGTGGAAATTGTAAAAATTGTTCACACCATAATTGGGTTTCCAAAATAAGGTTCTGTACATTCCCGTAAAGATGTGATTGTAAATGTGATTGTAAATGTGGATATAAATTAATGTGAAAAAAGGAGTATTCAGTCTTTTTTTCAATTCAGCCTTGCTTGACTCCAAATCTTTGTCTATTCTTGATGTCTGCTTCTCCATGGAGAATCAAGCTAGAGTGCTTTGCTCAGCCTCATGGGCCTTCTTTCCTGACCCCCCCTTTTTTTTTGCTTATAGCTGTAGGAAAGGTATCCTATTAAATAGGCATCAGTGAGGCAATGCCTTATTTTGTTTCAATTGGGAGTTTTCAAATATGTGTGAGTGATGGGCCTTTATGAGTTAAAATTCTTCCCCTGTAAAATTTAGATGGATAAATTAATCTCACTGGACCCCACTGATAGGAACCCACCCCTGAAGCCAATTGAGTGACTGGGTCAGTCACTCTTTCAGTCCAACCCACCTCACAGAGGCAGGAGTATTAGTTGTGTTTGTTGCCTTGAATTACATGCAAAAAAGATGGGGTAAAAACCAGTACAGGTATTCTTCATGAAACAATGGCAATTGGGAGCAGAATTTGTAATTAAGCAACACAATTATAAAATACAGTGTCCTGAAACTTTATTTCTGAATAAACCTTTAATAAAATTTATAATTATTTTAAATGTAACTTGTCCCTTACCGGTAATTCTATTTGGTTTTATAATTGTATTGCTTTATTGACTTGTTAACCCTTTTCTATTTTGGCTTTTTCCATTTTAATAGTCATTAAAACCACAAAGAAACAAAGATTTAAGACAGAAATTGTGGCTTAGCTACAGCTTTTATCTAAGTGATTTCCTGTGGCTATGGTAAATTTAATTCAGTAAAATTTGCTGAGCCAAAATTCCCCAGTCTTGCTTAAGAAGATTTAAGGAACTAAAATAATAAACTTTGCACAGAGTTTTGAAAATAATTCTTTGTAAGATAGCTGTACCAAGACCATTTAGCTCTCTTAGCCACTTTCAATTTTACTTCCAGGAATACTGTAGTTTTCCTGATATTTAGAAACTGAATCTTAGTGTAATTGAAACCTTATTTCCTTAATAAATATGATCTTTGCCACCTGAGTCATGCCATGGCATTTCTGATTATGATGACGAGTACGGTGACAGATTTTGCACTGTTGTTTTACTTATGCGGCCTAGCTTAATATCTATCCTATATGGAAATAATGCCTGCAAAAAAACTGCAAAATTAGATGACAACAGATTAATGGTGGTAATTTAAGTATTGAGTGTAAAATAAATATTCAAGTTTAATTAACATTTTGCTTGTCTTACTGCTTTATTTTTAAAAATTATTTAAGCCAACTAACAGTTAATAATTGAAGCATCAGTAATGATAGCACTGTAAAGCGAAAAAACCCCAGTTAGTTTTCATAATTAAAAGCAGGAAAAGGACCAAGAAAGGTAACAATTGCTCCCACTTTGTAAGGTGCCCTGAATCTTGGGAGAAGGGTGGCATAGAAATCCAAATGGTAGGTAGCTAGATAAACAAGCAATCTTAAATCTCATGCCTGATTCTTAATTGGGTGATACAGTACATAATGGGACAGCGATTTTTGAACTAAGGTACCTTCAATGGGCTAAGTTTTTTATTTATTTATTTATTGGATTTATATGAGGCCCCCTCTCTGAAGACTCGGGGGGGGGGGCTTACAACACATAAAAAACAAAAAAAATACCCTAAATCCAATTTTAAATTTAAAACTAATTAACTAACTAAATAATAGAATGTGTCAAAAATGTGAGACCCATGGCTCCTATGAGATTGAAATTTGCCAAATTTGTGGTCGTTTCAGTACTGCCACACTGTCATCTGGAGGTTCAGTAGAGAAGGCCTGAAGCAGGCCTCTGGAGCAGTGGTCATCAACTGATGGCCCATGGACCACTGGTGCTCCATGATAAAATTTTGGTGGTCTGCAGAAAAATTATTTGCATTTTTTATATTGCTCTAAATCAGGGGTCTTTAAACTACAGCCCCTGGACTGGATATGTGCAATGAACACTTGTGTTGCTGCAGTCTCCCCCTTCAGGGTCTTTTTGTATGGATCAGAGGGGGGCAGAAATTCTGACTTGGGGTCTGCTTCAGCCTCCTGGCGCGCGGCTTTAGGCGAAAGGGAAGCACTGCTGATGGCGAAGAGCCAGAGGGCCTTGTTCCAACTGGACTGCATCATGGCCTAGAACTGGCTGACCATCTTAGCCCGCTGAGCCTCCAGGCGCTGGTACCTGGGCTTGCATTCCTGTGGGTCTTCCCTCTGCTTGGAAAGCCTATGCTCATAGTCCTCAGTGAGGTGCTTCTGCTGAGCTTCCCTCTCAGTCAGATCCAATTTGAACTGAGCCAGCTGTTTGGACAACTCTTTCTTTTGGTGGCTGCTTAGCTCCAACAACTGCTTCCTAAGGTGCCCAGGTGGGCAGACGAGTGGCAGGGGGGAGTAGAGGCCCCTCAACGTGAGTGACATTGAGTTGGCCACACCCACCCAGTCACATGACCACTTACCTGCGCCCACCCAGCCGGTCATTAGGCAGATCTTATTAGTGGTCCGCAGAATTTTGAATTATGTATTTAGTGGTTCCTGAGGTCCGAAAGGTTGGTGACCCCTAGAAGCTGGATAAACAGGCTTTTTTGGGGGGCTCCTGGTGATCAGATAGACTGGTCTATCCCTAGCCTTCCACAGCCCAGATAAACTACTCCCACCATTTGCTGCTGAAGTGCAGTTATGGTCAATCTGGAAGGAAGTCAGAAATCATTTCTGCAGTGTATAAATATTCATGAAGTATCATAAGTTTCAGAACTTATTAGAATATTACATGATACAGCTACCCAAATCAACAGACTGAAAACTTCACGCTGGACTTGAAGCATCTTGCAGTGTGTGCCTCTCCATTCTTCCTCCATACTCTGGGTCCTTGGTTTCCAAATGAGATGCAAAAGTTTCCACACTCTGTTGATTTGGGGAGCCATGTCATCTGCTGGTGTTGGTCCACTGTGTTTCATTAATTCCAGAGTCAACGAAGCCGTTTACCAGGAGATTTGGGAGCACTTCATGCTTCCATCCGCAGACAAGCTTTATGGGATGCTGACTGCATTTTCCAGCAGGACTTGGTAACTGCCCACACTGCCAAAAGCACCAAAATCTGGTTCACTGACCATGGCATTACTGTGCTTGATTTGCCGGACCTGAACTCCGTAGAGAATCTATGGAGCATTGCCGAGGGAAAGATGAGAGACATGAGACTGAACAATACAGAAGAGCTGAAGGTTGCTATTGAAGCATCCTCGTCTTCCATAACATCTCAGCAGTGCCACAGGCTGAAAGCTTCCATGCCACACTGCATGGGGCCCAAACCAAGTACTAAATACATAAGCATGCTTATACTTTTCAGAGGTGCGATATTGTTCTATGCACAATCCTTGCTTTATAGATTGCATGTAATATTCTAATTTTCTGAGATTGTGAATTTGGAGTTTTCATGAGCTGTTCGCTATAATCATCACAATTATGACTTGGACTGTCTTGCATTGCATGTAATGAGTCTCGTATATTATGTTTCACCTTTTAAGTTGCATTACTGAAATAAATAAACTTTTGCATAATATTCTAATTTCACCTGTATACCATACATTATTTTTTCAACCTTGTCAAATTACTTCTTGAAGTTTTTTTTTTTAAAGTGGCCCGAGGCTATGAAAACAGTTGATGTCTAGGAATTGATAATTGAGGTAGATTCAAATTGAGAGTTCCCAGTTCATGCTGTTGCTTCTGCTTGACAGATACTGTACATTGTTCTAGCTTTTATAGTGCTACTGGTTTTCTTTTCTATGAAATACTGATTCCTTATAAGCTCCTGAGGTTTCTTTCTTGAGCATTGATTACAAATTTAAATAACCCTATTGCATTTTTATTTTGGTCTTTTTCCAATGATTTCAAGAAGATAATAGATAGTGATCCTTTTTTCTCTACTTTATCTTTGGAAGAAGGTGGCCAACCACCTCAATAAATCTCATGTCATGAACTCCGCTCTCTCACTTCTCCTAGTTTCGTTTCTCTAACCACTTGTTGTGAAACTGGATAACCGAACAAGAAACGTATTTTTACTAATGTGTCATTCGGGTTGTGACTTATATACAATTCCTAGAAAAAGGGAATAAATGAATCACAATTTTTAGTGTAATACAGTAATAACACCACGTAGATTCTATAGCAGAGTAAACAAATGCTCCGATTTGTACTGAAGTTTACTTAGGCTTCTGAAAAATAGTTAATGTCTAAAAGACCAGACTCTTTTTATATAAGTTTGGTTGGTCCTAAGTATCCATATCCTTTGCCTGAGTTTGCTATGATTTTTTTTCATTGTTTTTCAAATAATGTTTCTGTTCCAGGTGTGAAAGTACTTAAAACTGCCAGTCTGTTTCCTCACTTCCACTTAATGAAGAGATAGCAATGGTTTCTATGCATCTGTATTCAAATGACAATTTCAACCATCACCCTAATTTTCATTTACCGTATATGAGAGCCAGTGTGATGTGGTTAAAGTGGTGGTTTAGCAGTAGGGGAAACCAGATTCTGGTTCTTCTTTCACATACAAATTAGTTGGGTGATTCTTGACCTACTCTTAGTCCCAATCAGCATCTGGCTCTATGATTTGTCCACTGATTAAAAAATTCCCTTTACATCATGTATCCATAGCTGTAGAACTAATTAAGGGCAGTAGAAAAACACATGAATCCTGCAACCAAACAGGACAAATGGAAAAACAATAAAATATAATATAAAATGAAATAATGAAATGAACATAATCCTACTTCAAAAAGAAAATATAAATTTGGGTGATTCTAGCACTTTTGTCCTAATAAGTATGGCCTTACTAATACACAACAAATGAATTTCAACGTTGTGCTAATTTGTGATTGCTTTATACATAAAAAACGTTTTGTTTTAGAGAGCCGAGAACTTCCAGTAAATTCTTACTCCAAAGAACTATTGGAGAAAAGGAATAACTGTCGAATCAATGTAAAAACATGGCTTGTTTCTGTTTTGCTTAGCAGAGCTTAATACGGGTACCCATTCTCTATGGTTTGTAAATTATGGTTTCTTTGAAAGAGACTGCATATTATGTTAAACCATATTGTGGATTTGTCTGGCATATTATCTAGCTTTTCGTGAGTGCAATTTTGCTTTTTATAACTTTCTATGCATCATCTCTTTCCTATATCTGTATTGGTTTAGTTTCCTTTGTTAGCAATTAGTCTGTTCTGTGACAAACTGAATATGAGATACATAGCAAAAAATGAGATCAAAACGAAGCTTTGAAATACAACTTTCTTTAGAAAACTACATGCTAAATGCTGAGAGTTCGAAACTGTTTTCTAAAGTTCCAGGTTTTCCATAAGAGAAAATTAGTCACATAAAAGAAAATTGCAATCTCCAGAGACAATTTGTTCTTACTCAGAAAAAATCTCTAGCCACAGAATATTGACTAATACTTCTCCTTCAAGTTACTTATGTTAACCAATTATTTGTGCTTTTGTTTCTTCACTTAAAATCTTTCAGCTTTATTTGAATTTCAGACAGTTTAGACTGCATGTGATGGTTTCCTTCAGTAATTTCACTTGGGAAAATTTTTGCAAGTCTGCAAATGAAGTATCTTGGGTATATCCCAAGTTTTTCAGTTAGCTTCTTTCCATTTTTTTTACATAAAGTTATTTGTTCCTATCTCATGCATGCATGGAAACTCACTGGCAACAACAGGCATGTCCTATCTTTGGATTTGATTTATAGTTGTTATTTCTGTTACATTTATTGAGGTCGTTCTGACATTTGATTGGCGTTCTCTTACAGATATTGCAAATGCTCAGAATTAGTATTTGTGAAACTGAACAAGTAATTTGAAGTTCTAAAATACTGATGCTTGCCGTATATGCAAAGCAATCCACTGAACAAAGTACTGTAGTTGTAAACTCATGAATTGTCAGAGGAAGTGTTTTTAAGCCATATTTGATTGGAATACTCACCTCCCTTGGTTCTCAGTATCTTCAGAGTTAGGTGAAATTACCTTACATTCCTTCCTGATTTAATTACCTCCAATTTTTTACCCTTGTGGATGAGCCTGTTAGAGTTACTGAACGATTTGGTTCCGTCTGTAACGTCATGGAATAATATGAAACTATTGATGGATGTTAGTCTGAGGGCCATTTTTTGCAATTGTTTTCCTTCAAAGTCAAGTAGAGTAGAATCTTTATTGACACTTTAAATGTACACTAATTAGTATACATTAGAATGAAATTTCATTGCATTCGGATCTCAAAAGATAACCATTATGCATACACACACATACACACACACATCAGAGTCTAGTTCAGATGTTTACATATACAAAGAATCCTGCGAGTTTACAAGACGGATTGCATAAGAAACCAAGCTATTCCAGAATCTAGTTGTCCTGCCATGGATACTTCAAAACTTCTTCTCAGAGCGGGGCAACAGAAACAGAAATTGGGGGGTCTCAAACAATACTTCAAACTCTAAGCACATAGCAATTATAAGTACAGTGATACCTTGTCTTACAAACTTAATTGGTTCCGGGACAAGGTTCTTAAGGTGAAAAGTTTGTAAGACGAAACAATGTTTCCCATAAGAATCAATGGAAAAGTGATTAATGCGTGCATAGCCCAAAATTCACGGACTTCTGTGTTTTTTCGATGTTGCAGGGGAATCCCAGCATCGCAAAAACGGGCACTTCGCTGGCAACGGAAGTCTGTAGGTGGGGTTTCCCAGCGAAGGGAGCATCAGTGAAATCGCAGCATCGCAAAAACACCGAAGTCCTCAAAACCCCACCTCCGGACCTCTGTGTTTTTGCAATGCTGCGATTTCACTGAGGCTCCCCTCGCTGGGAAACCCCACCTCCGGACTTCCGTTGCCAGCAAAGCGCCCGTTTTTGCGCTGCTGGCATTCCCCTGCTGAAATTCCCCTGCAGCATCACAAAAACAAAGAAGTCAGGAGGTGGGGTTTCCCATGGAGGGAAGCCTCAGGGGAATCCCAGCAGTGCAAAAACGGGTGCTTTGCTGGCAACGGAAGTCTGGAGGCGGAGCATCCCAGCAGCGGTGGTGGGTTTGTAAGATGAAAATAGTTTGTAAGAAGATGCAAAAGAGTCTTAAACCCCGGGTTTGTATCTCAAAAAGTTTGTATGATGAGGCGTTTGTAAGATGAGGTATCACTGTAGTAAGTATCCTGAATAATGGAAAGTGAGTGAGCTTCCTATAACCTTCTCACTGTCCTTACCTGTCTCTTTCTGGATCTTGTATCTGAGGCACGGTTGCCCCCAACCAGACAATGATGTGGTTTTGTTAAAACACTCTCAATCAGGCCTTCATAAAATGTGGCCAGAATAGAAGGAGAAAAATCTGCTGTCCTCACCTGACCCAGGAAATGCAAATCAGGTTTGACTCCTGGCCAAGATCCTGCAGTTTTCTTGGCAATGTTTCCGGAAACAATTCCAAGGGCCGAGCGAGAGTACCTGGCCCAAAGTCACTCAGCTGATGTCTAATGTGGGTCCAGAACCAGACGGGTTGTACTTACCGGCCGCTACCGGTGCACTCTCCGGGACTGATGCGGGCATGGGCAAGCACGCCTTTGGGGTGTGGAGATGTGTGTGCATCTCAATTTCCGCTACCGGAACCCTGATCCCAGCCATACCAGGTGCAACCCACTACTGACCAGAACTCAGGGTCTCCTGGTGTCTAGAAATTTCTTTCTTGATTTCATTACTTTATAATTATAATAATTTATTAGATTTGTATGCTGCCCATCTTTGAGGACTTGGAGCAATTTTAGGGTTTTTTAATGTTTTTAAATGTTTTTATAAATATTGATAAAGCACAAGAGGTAAAAGAGTCCCTCAGGATTTTACTTCACTTGTCGTTGAGAAAATATAGTGGCAGTACTCATTTCTGTTTCAAGGTCATTGAGCCAGCGCTATCTATTTCTAGAGTCGTGTGGTCAGCATGTCATGGAGCACTATTACCTCCCCACGTCTTTTTCTTATTTATCTCTTTGAAATCTTGGTGTGTTTTATACACTGTTATGTCTTATAGTCCAAAAAATGCAATAGCTGGTAGGTAGGTAGGTAGATAGATAGATAGATAGATAGATAGATAGATAGATAGATAGATAGATAGATAGATAGATAGATATAGATGTGTCCTCCATAAGATTGTCTTCTGTTCTTGCAGGGATATGATTGGTAGAAGAACAGATTAGATTTATTTATTTATTAGATTTGTATGCCACCCCTCTCCGCAGACTCGGGGCGGCTAACAACAACAATAAGACAATATAAACAAATCTAATATTAAGTTAATTTTAAAACCCTAATTTAATAAACCAATCATACAGACAGACATACCATGCATAAATTTTTTGTAAGCCTAGGGGGAGGAGAATATCTCAGTTCCCCCATGCCTGACGACAGAGGTGGGTTTTAAAGAGCTTACGAAAGGCAAGGAGCGTGGGGGCAACTCTGATCTCTGGGGGGAGTTGGTTCCAGAGGGTTGGGGCCGCCACAGAGAAGGCTCTTCCCCTGGGTCCCGCCAAACGGCATTGTTTAGTTGACGGAACCCGGAGAAGGCCAACTCTGTGGGACCTAACTGGCCGCTGGGATTCGTGCAGCAGAAGGCGGTCCCTGAGATAATCTGGTCCGGTTATAGATAGATATGTTAGATAGATAGATAGATAGATAGATAGATAGATAGATAGATAGATAGATAGATAGATAGATAGATAGATAGATAGATAGATAGATAGAGATGTGTCCTCCATAAGATTGTCTTCTGTTCTTGCAGGGATATGATTGGTAGAAGAACAGATCAGATTATTTCCATGTTATTGCCTGTACTTTAAATATTTGAATAGTGCTTGCAGGAAACGCTTCTTTGAAGAGAGTAATAAGGGAAGAAACAGAATTTAACAGAATAAGAGTTGGAAAGGACCTGGGGGATCTTGTCATCCACCTCATTGTTCAACCCTATACAGTTTCAGACAAAATGTTGTCCATTCTCTTCTTAAAGATCTTCCAATATTGAAGGTTTGAGAACAGACCTGTCAGGCAAAGTTGAATTATATTTTGTTTGTATTAAAACTGTTTCAGGGGTTTGTTTGGGTACTGGGGCAATTATGTTTGCTCACCTGTTGTTTTAAAGGATTTTTTAAAAATGTGGCCCTTGAAACTTTAGTGGAAGCGATTGACCAGTACTGCTTTTAGGTGACACAGTGAAAAGTTAATTGGGGAGGAGGAGGAAGGAAACGGTCATTACCAATATATTCATAGACATTAAAATCCTCCCTCCCTTTCTTTTAACTGCCTTCTGATTTAGAGAAACCCACCTCCACTCATAAAATAAAGTGTTTCCTTAAAGGCAATAGAACACTGGAATCTAATCAACATTTAAAAGCCTTCGGGAATTTAGCACCTGTGCCTGGCCAGGAAGATCTTTCCTGATGAAGGAGATAACGGGCAAAATATTTTCTAAGTTTCTCTGACCATAAAAGTATTATGTCTGGACTTTCTTTTTCTTTGTGGCCATAAAACTCATATTACGTTCTTGTGACCAGAGGGCTCAAAACAATATAAAAACCTTACTGGTGTGCCAGCCTGTGGTCAGTTGTCCCAGAAAGGGGGACACAATCTGAGGTTAGTTGGGGGAAAGATTAGAAGTAACGTGAGAAAATATTATTTTACCGAAAGAGTAGTAGATGCTTGGAACAAACTTCCAGCAGACGTGGTTGGTAAATCCACCGTAACTGAATTTAAACATGCCTGGGATAAACATATATCCATCCTAAGATAAAATACAAGAAATAGTATAAGGGCAGACTAGATGGGCCACAAGGTCTTTTTCTGCTGTCAATCTTCAATCTTCTAAACAAACCGTATACTGTTTCTGATCCAAATAAAAAAAATGAACCATCTTCCCAAGCAGCTACTTTTTGAATCTTCTTTCCTTGGTCTTGCTCAGAGAAAGGAATCCAGGGAAACTTTCACAGCAATATATAGAATAATAATAGAAGAGAAGAAAATAGAATATAAGTAAATAGAATATAGAATAGAATAGAAAATAGAATAGAGGAGAGGAGAGGAATTGAATAGAATAGAATTCTTTATTGGCCAAGTGTGATAGGACACACAAGGAATTTGTCTTTGGTGTATATGCTCTCATATATATTTGTCAAGAATCATTAAGGTACAACACTTAATTATAGTCATAGGGTACAGATAAGCAATCAGGAAACAATATAAATACAAATTGTTAAGAATACAAACAACAATGTAAAATTCTAGCAGGCCATTCTGGGTGAGAAGGGAGGAAAGTCCTTGCAATCTCTCCTTTTATGGCTCCTAATCTTGACAACTTCTTGGAGAGGTCTTTGGATCAAAGAAATTTAAGAGGTACACTGAAAGCCAGACAAGCTTTTCAATAGTAGCATTCTGGAGGTTGATGGCACTGCTTAAAATTATCTTCTCGGAGATGTATTTATAGATAATTTTTAAATGGAACATTGGAAGGGCGCCTAGAAGGCAAGGTGGATAAATATGGGAAAGAGACCTTCAATTCTAACTCACATTTGAGGGATTGAAAGAAAAGTTGGTTTCGTTGAAGCCATTTTCTACTTTGTCCACTGGGATACAAACAATGTCGTTTGGCAGGCCTCAGGGGAAGAGCCTTCTCTGTGGCGGCCCCGGCCGTCTAGAATCAACTCCCCCCCAGAGATTAGAACGGCCCCCACCCTCCTTGTCTTTCGCAAATTACTCAAGACCCACCTTTGTCGCCAGGCATGGGGGAGTTAAGATATTCCTTCCCCTAGGCCATTACAAGTTATGCATGGTATGTTTGTGTGTATGTTTGGTTTTTATAATAAGGGTTTTTAGTTAGAAACATAGAAACATAGAAGACTGACGGCAGAAAAAGACCTCATGGTCCATCTAGTCTGCCCTTATACTATTTCCTGTATTTTATCTTAGGATGCATATATGTTTATCCCAGGCATGTTCAAATTCAGTTACTGTGGATTTACCAACCACGTCTGCTGGAAGTTTGTTCCAAGGATCTACTACTCTTTCAGTAAAATAATATTTTCTCATGTTGCCTTTGATCATTCCCCCAACTAACTTCAGATTGTGTCCCCTTGTTCTTGTGTTCACTTTCCTATTAAAAACACTTCCCTCCTGAACCTTATTTAACCCTTTAACATATTTAAATGTTTCGATCATGTCCCCCCTTTTCCTTCTGTCCTCCAGACTATACAGATTGAGTTCATTAAGTCTTTCCTGATAGGTTTTATGCTTAACACCTTCCACCATTCTTGTAGCCCGTCTTTGGACCTGTTCAATTTTGTCAATATCTTTTTGTAGGTGAGGTCTCCAGAACTGAACACAGTATTCCAAATGTGGTCTCACCAGCGCTCTATATAAGGGGATCACAATCTCCCTCTTCCTGCTTGTTATACCTCTAGCTATGCAGTTGTTTTATTAAATTGGATTGTTACATGTTGTTTTTATCATTGTTGTTAGCCGCCCCGAGTCTGCGGAGAGGGGTGGCATACAAATCCAATAAATAAATTAAATAAATAAATTAAATAAATAAATAAATATTCTCAGTGTACAGCCAAACCGGTCAGGATGGCAGCCACAATAGTGTAATTGAATCTCGACTCATTTTTAATGTATATCCTATATATACTTTATGTCAGGGGTGTCAAATTCAAGGCCTGGGGGCTTGATCCGGCCCACGAGGTGCTTAGATTTGGCCCGTAGAGCCATCCTGGAAACAGTGAAGGATTGTCCTGTTGGGCCTCTGCCAGTGAAAATGGAGTTCACAGGGGCTGCCTGTGGCCCTCCCAAGCTCTGTTTTCTCTGGCAGAAGGTTGTAGGAGACCATCACAGCCCAAAACGGAACTCGGGATCCTGCTTTTGCTGGCCACCACAGGCACCTCCGACATGAGCGGTGCCAAGCTGGCTACACCTATCTGTCCACGCCAGCCCAGCCCCCTGAGGTCAAACACAACCCTGCTGCGGTCATCAATGAAATTGAGTTTGACACTTCTGCTTCATGCGAATCTTCTCCTTTCTGGTAAATACTATAGCATACAGAGCCCAATCATAAGACTTGAGGGTAGATTTGGAGAAGTTTGATTCACTACTATTACCTTGCGGATGCTGCAAAGTCCCTGATGAAGACGATGTCTTCAAAGGGGCTAAGAGCAACCCAACTGTGTGGGATCACTCACGAACGCGAATCCTAGAAAGAAGACTTGGACACGTTTTCTCTCTGGGTGAAGTGACACAGTATGGAGCCGTGTACCTCTTTTTATTTGGGAGCATAAGCAAATGGGAACAATTACAGGTACATGTCAAGTGATACACAAGCATCCAATAACATAACTTCCAACATGACATGTCTTTGAGTCCTTCCTTTCCCCCAGATATCACAAACCAACACTTCCTTTGAGCAAATGTTTCTCACACCTAATTTCTCTGAAGCCTTCTGCCTTATCACAACCAATCTCCTTAATCACCGTCTCGTCCTGTGTTTGCTTCAGGCAATGTAAATCTCCCCCTTTGATCATATAACGTCCTGTCTGGAATGATGTAAACTTGTTTATCAGTGAGATGTTTATTGAACCCTTTGTTTTCCTGTTGCAAATTTACCAGAAGTGCAGACTTAAGCAAGTTAGTACCGTCCTATCCTGGCTATAATGGAATCAGGGTAAGCAGAGCATTTTTATGCTAGAGGTCCAGATATATATGATCTATTCTAACATTTTATGCTATACTGCAACATTACCTGACTTTGTTTTATCCCCTTCTAAAATTTGTGGAAACGGTGTCCCCTTAGCATTTTCACAACAACACTTCATTTGTAATTTCTCTTTTGTTTCCAGATAGATGATATACAGTTTCTGCAGATCAAAGATAATCCAGTTGGCTTGTTTCAGCAGCTACAATGAATCAGGTTGGATTCAAAATTACTAATGAATGACACATGGGTTTGTCTTTTGATTTGATTCTTATTGTTAATTCAGGAGGGATTTTCTTTTAAAAAGTTGCCAAATTTGCTTTCTTCTCAACGCCCAAAGTGTGAGTTGTACTACCAGGAAACATCCTTTTCCCACCAGGAGCCGGTTTAGCGAAGACTGAGTACATTCAGTAGTTATGCTGAATGTACTCATGCCCTCATCACCTCGAGATTCGATTACTGCAACGCTCTCTACATGGGGCTACTGTTGAAAAGTGTTCGGAAACTTCAGATTGTGCAGAATGCGGCCGCGAGAGCCATCATGGGGCTCCCTAGATTCGCCCATGTTTCTGCAACACTCCGCGGCCTGCACTGACTGCCGATCGGTTTCCGGTCACAATTCAAAGTGTTGGTAATGACCTTTAAAGCCCTACATGGCATTGGGCCAGAATACATCTGGAACCACCTTCTACCGCACGAATCCCAGCGGCCGATAAGGTCCCACAGAGTTGGCCTTCTCCAGGTCCCGTCGACCAAACAATGTCGTTTGGCGGGCCCCAGGAGAAGAGCCTTCTCTGTGGCGGCCCCGGCCCTCTGGAATCAACTCCCCCCAGAGATTAGAATGGCCCCCACCCTCCTTGTCTTTTGCAAATTACTCAAGACCCACCTATATCGCCAGGCATGGGGGAGTTAAGATATTCCTTCCCCCTAGGCCATTACAAGTTATGCATGGTATGTTTGTGTGTATGTTTGGTTTTTATAATAACGGTTTTTAGTTGTTTTATTAATTGGATTGTGCATGCTGTTTTTATCGTTGTTGTTAGCCACCCCGAGTCTGCGGAGAGGGGCGGCATACAAATCCAATTAATAATAATAGTATGAATAATAATATGAATAATATGAAACAAAGAATTAAATACTAGCTGATGTGATAGTGGCGGGAAAGGAGCTGTTAATGTTCAAATTCAAAATTATCACAGGTAGATTCCTGCTCCTCATTCTGTCATGTAGAACACGGGTCTCCAACCTCGGCAACTTTAAGGTTGTCCCAGAATTCCTCACATGTAGGAGGAATGTAGAGCCTGCACATTCTTATTTTATATATTTATTTGTCAAACAATTATAGGATGGTAATTTGTACAAATAAAACATTAGATAAGTAATGATAAAAGGTAATGATAGAAAACATCAGGACAGGGACGGTAGGCACAATGGTGCGCTTATGCACTAAATAATAACACATTTAAATTATTTAAATAATATAATTAAATAATAAATAATATTTATTATTAATAAGTAATAGTTAATGAATGTTTTGTGTCTCTCCCAACAGTGTGGCCATTATGGTGGTATAGAAGCCGCTAGTATTGTTCTTTACTCCTTCCTGGAAAGCTCCTCCGATGTTAAGTTTGCTTCCAAGCTTTGTGGTTTGAAAAAACAGTTGTTAGCACCACAGCAGCATTATAATTTACTTTTTGAAGGGGAGCTTCAGACAGATGGCAACAATGTTGGACGAGTAGACGACAGAGCGTTGGGTGAGCAAAAAAGTTCTTTGTCTCCTACTTTTCAGTTTGAATAACGAAGGAGCTGTTATTAACACCTGGTTAGAAACTTTATTAGGCTCAGCCTGCGTCGTCTTTCAAATGACAAAATTCTGCCAAAATGATCGAAGCCTCATGAAATTTCAAACTACACCCAAATGTTGGATTCTTAAAACCAAAAATGGGTAGCGTATTTTTAATCATATTTCTATAGAGCAGCCAGTGCTTTGAAGGTAAGCGAACCAAACTCTGCCTGTAGATTCTAGGTTGTTAATTGTTAAGAGCCAGAAAGGAACAAGTTTATAGAAGGAGCCCTGGGCAAATTTAAGTGTGATTCTAAGTGTGCAATAGGATTGATATTCCTGGAGGCATCTGTAATATGGCAAATGATTTAGCTTTACTAGATAAGTGGTCAAAGCAATGGAAACTGCAGCTTAATGTTTCCAAGTGTAAAATAATGCACTTGGGGAAAAGAAATCCTCAATCTGAGTATTGCATTGGCAGTTCTGTGTTAGCAAAAACTTCAGAAGAGAAGGATTTAGGGCTAGTGATTTCTGACAGTCCCAAAATGGGTGAACAGTGTGGTCAGGTGGTAGGAATAGCAAGTAGAATGCTTGGCCACATAGCTAGGGGTATAACAAGCAGCAAGAGGGAGATTGTGATCTCGCTGAATAGAGCGCTGGTGAGACCACATTTAGAATACTGTGTTCAGTTCTGGAGATCTCACCTATAAAAAGGTATTAATAAAATATAAAGATGGGCTACAAAAATGATGGAAGGTCTTAAGCATTAAACTTATCAGAAAGACTTAATGAACTCAATCTCAATCTGGAGGACAGAAGGGAAAGGGAGGACATGATCAAACATTTAAATATGTTAAAGGGTTAAATAAGGTTCAGGAGGGAAGTGTTTTTAATAGGAAAGTGAACACAAGAACAAGGGGACACAATCTGAGGTTAGCTGGGGGAAAGATCAGAAGCAACATGAGAAAATATTATTTTACGGAAAGAGTCGTAGATGCTTGGAACAAACTTCCAGCAGACGTGGTTGGTAAATCCACAGTAAGTGAATTTAAAAATGCCTGGGATAAACATATATCCATCCTAAGATAAAAATACAGCAAATAGTACAAGGGCAGACTAGATGGACCATGAGGTCTTTTTCTGCTGTCAATCTTCTATGTTTCTGTTTCTATCATGATTTTTTTAGAACAATTAGCTGAACTCTGCCTTGTTCTTCATTATTTTAGGAAGTAAAACCTCATTATTCAGGTTAAATTGCAATAAAGTGGGTTTGGGATTCCTGTTTAGGTGCTTGGTCTCTAAAAGGTTTGTCATCATTGATCTATAGGTTGCACGATGTTTTTAACATGCCTAAAAGCTAATTTTGTTCTTTTTGTCTTTTTCATTCATGGATTTAAATTCAGTGGTTGATGAGGAAACTTTCCGGAAAATAGGAGCGCAGTTGGCTGCAATGGGTGATAAACTATCTGCTGAGGTTGGGCAGTCGGTTGTGAACAACCTGGCAGAACAATTCAGGACACAAAATGTGTCCAGTCAGGTGAGAAAGAGAGGTTAATAAGATAGCAGTGGAGGACTTTAATGATAAAACAAAATCCTGTATTTGTGAGGGTTTTTTTGAGGCTTGGGGTTTTTTTTATCAATCATTTTTTATTTCCCCCCCCCCCCCAATTACCACGTGTACCTAGTAAATGGCATTAGGTGATTGGAACTCACTCAGTGTTCTGATCAATTTAATTGAAAAATGGATTGGAGGGCAGTTGTGTTGCTGAATACAGCTCAAAATAAAGCTGAATTTGGATGATCTCTGAAGTACAGTGGTACCTCGGTACTCGACCACAATTCGTTCCAGAAGTGTGGTCGAGAACCGATTTGGTCGAGTACCGAATTTATTTATCCCATAGGAAATAATGGAAATGGATTTAATTGGTTCCCAGCCCCTGTTAACTTGCTGGGAACCAATTAAATCTATTTTCTTTATTTCCAATGGGATAAATAAATTCGCTACTCCAAACTGCAGGAAAGGTGGGGGCTGCTGCAATCCCGGCAGCTTTGGGGGGCTCTTTTCCTCATTGCTTCCTTTTATTACCTGTAAGGAGCTTCAAAAACTTTTTCCCTGTGGCTGCAACAGCGGCGATTTCCCTTCCAGTAGCAACAGCGCCGGGAAGTCACGTAATGAAGGGAAGCTGCTGGAGCGGCAGCAATTGCTGAGATGGCTCCGCCGGCTTCCCTTTATCACGTGACGTTCCCGGCGCTCTTGCTACTGGAAGGGAAATCGCCGCTGTTGCAGCCACAGGGAAAAAGTTTTTGAAGCTCCTTACAGGTAATAAAAGGAAGCAATGAGGAAAGGAGCCCCCAGAAGCTGCCAAAATTGCAGCAGCCCCCACCTTTCCTGCAGCTTGGAGCTCTTAGAGAGCTCCTCAGCCCCCTGAAGCTGCCTGGATTACATTTCAGATAATGAACAAAATTTTCTCTGGCTGTTCGGTATCTGAATTTTTGTTCAGATACCGAAGCAAATTTTTGCCGAAAATTTTGTTCGTTATCCGAAATGTACGAGAAAGGAAGCGTTCGAGTATCGAGGTACCACTGTATCTCCTTTGCTAATTAAAAAAAAGGACAGAAGACACAAAAGTCCAGTGAAGGCATGAGACATCCCTCCATTCATACATGCCGGAATGGTACAATTAACTGCAATTAGTAACTGAACATTGTTACATTTTGTGTAACACATAATTGAAACTATAAAGCTTCTCTCCTGGTTAACAGTGACCATTGAATTACATTTTATTTGTAATGTTTTTTGGTTGTAAGTCTTTATGTCATGAGAAAAAAACCTAGCATTTGACTGGATTAGAGTTCAAGGGGCCAGAAAAGTAGCATTTTAAAGAGAGATTTGTTCTTCTGCTTCTGTAGGTTCTGTCTGACGCAGTGAATAACATCTTGGCAAGGATGCCTCGGGATATGGAACAGGAAAAAGCCATGTTACTGGCCGCAATGTTTCTGGCCAAGAAAGTAGCCAACGTAGTTCCTTCGTTGTTGCAGCAGGTGTTCAGCACAACTGTGAACTATATCAACCAGAACCTCCATGATTATGTGAACAATTTGGGACCTCAGGTGATTATAGTTAAAATCACAGCATTGGATTCTAGTTATATTTATCTCCAAATCTCGGAGATAGTTGGCTGATTTGAGCAAGAGTATAAGGCTGACTGAGTGTATAAGGCCACATGTCTTAAAAGCTGCTGCGTTTTTTGTGATTCTTATGAGTGATTCTTATGCCTTTTTCAAGGAGGGTTAATTTAAAGTCATATAACCTAGTGCTGAAAAGCTAGTATGGAAAATTTCCCTATCACTCTCTTAGGGTTTAACTCCTGTTCAGCCTTCCTACCCAGAAAGCCAAAAAACAGGAAAATGGTTTCTTAGCTCCAAGCTCCAAGGCGGTGGGAAAGGTTTTTATGCAAAACCTCTTCAATACACTCTTAATTAGATCAGGGAGTGATGGACAAAGGACAGATTAGACATCGCTTATTCAGTTAATACAATTCAATGAATTATACACTGTAAACTAGGCTTGCACTATGCCCTAGTCTTAAATGGTGAGATATCTAGGCACAATAAAATATATTGCGATGTGCCGGTGCCTGGAGGCTGTTGGGGTCTGGATGGGTGTCAACAGACTCAAGCTCAACCCGGATAAGACGGAGTGGCTGTGGGTTCTGCCTCTCAAGGACAATTCCATCTGTCCGTCCATCACCCTGGGGGGGGGGGGAATTATTGACCCCCTCAGAGAGGGTCTGCAACTTGGGCACCCTCCTTGACCCACAGCTCAGAATATCTCCGGGACCGCCTTCTGCCGCACGAATCCCAGCAACCGGTTAGGTCCCACAGTTGGCCTTCTCCAGGTCCCGTCGACTAAACAATGTCATTTGGCGGGACCCAGGAGAAGAGCCTTCTCTGTGGCGGCCCCGACCCTCTGGAACCAGCTCCTCCCAGATATCAGAGTTGCCCCCACCCTCCTTGCCTTTCGCAAGCTCCCTAAAACCCACCTCTGTCGTTAGGCATGGGGGAATTGAAATTTTTCCCTTTCCCTAGGCTTATAGAATTTATACATGGTATGCTTGTTTGTATGATTGGTCTCTTAAATCGGGGTTCTTTAGATTATTTTTTAATATTAGATTTGTTACATTGTCTTCTTTATTGTTGTTAGCTGCCCCGAGTCTTTGGAGAGGGGCGGCACACAAATCTAATAAATAAATAAATAAATAAATAAATAATATTGGATCTTACAGGGGACAGAATGTGTAATCTTATGCCGATTTTCAGTTTCTCTTGATACATTCTTGGTTAGGTAGTTTAGAAAGTATCTGAAGAACCATTTTCTTAATGTAGCACCTAATTATATATCTCTCTTTTTTCTAGAACTGAACAAAAAGGATGCACATCTGCGTACACAAAAGATTTTTTTTAAGTTTTTAAAGTTAAAAAAAAAAAGTTTTGATATTTCAAGAAGTTTTTGAACTTTCTATCAACAGTACTTCATTATTCTGCATAATTGACTGAAATTGGCCACTCGCCTTTTTTACTTGAAATCTTAGGCCATTTTTTATGTCCCCTGCAGGAGAAAAGCAAAGTGGTTTATTATTCTCAGGATCATAGTGTTGATGGACTCTCTCCTTGAAAAGATGAACAGAAGCTAACATTACAGTAACATTAGACCAGTGGTTCCCAACTTTTTGCTGGCCACACCCCACCTAAGCATCTCTAAAATCCTGATGCCCCCTCCCCCTCCCCCTATAATTCTTATTATTCAAAAAATGAACTCTTAGTCACATGGAGAAAGCCTAACAGGCCATTAACTTGTCTTAAACAATTGCCCCCATTAAAAATGAAATTGCACCCCTTGTGGGGAACGGGGCCCATGTTGGAGGAACCACTGCATTAAAGAGTCCGTTCTGCCACTTGACTTTTAAGTGAATAGTTGATGGAATATGCTTGATTTATAGTTGTGAATTTTTTTTTAAAGAAATGCATGTTCTGCTCCATTTATCTGCCATCTTAAAATTGCCATAATACAAGTCCTAAAAAGATTTAAATGTGTTTTGTTCTTCATATTCAATAGACAGCATTACTGTAATACATGAGCCAGAAACAATTGGTGTTCTCAACTGAGCCTGATTATCTTTACTATGGGTTTTGTGGACATATTAGGATAGTCAATTGCCTACTTTAAAATGACACCAATATAGTAAAGGTCAATTATAACATTTGTACTTCATTCTGCTTTCATTGCTGGAATACAGATTTTAACAGGGAAAAAAATAAAGTGCTAGCCATTGCACAATTTTTAAAGATTTGAAGGTCCCTGTATTAAAGTTAGGAATCAAGTTGGAAGTCAAATTGTTTACAAAAAACATTACATTTTATCAATTGACTTGAAAGGTTTATATGCTTGTTTTTGACACTAGAATTTCAGTGTCAATAAATTTTAAACTGATGTTTGAAAAGTAATCTAAAAAATTCTAGCTTGTACTGGCAAGGACAATGGAATGTCATTATTGGTTGAGATATTGGGTCACTTCGATGAACATAACTCTAAATATTTAAATAGATATGGTTTTTTGTGCTTTGATTTTTCAGCTGTACAGGCTTACTGGCCCGAACATGGATTATATTTGAGGAAAAATTAACTTGTGGAAGACTACCACATTATACAGCTGTTCTTTTTTTACAGCTAATAGTATATTTTATTCCAGCTAATAAAAACCCACACACTTTTTCTTCAAAATTTAACTTTAATAAAATACAAATAAGAGCAGTCTTTCTTGAGATTGATCAAGCAAAAATACACATAATCTTTTATAAACAGTAGGAACACTTGTTTTTAACACTGGAGGCAGTATTTTTCAATTCACACAATAGAAGCCCATAACAATAAGATGTTGATGATGTTTCCCTTCCTCATTGTGTTTCTTAAAATATCTCCAGGGAAATAATTGTGGTCATACAGCTTAAGGAAATACCACTCCTGCCTCAACATGTCCAATGCTAGGAAGAATAATTGCACAACCTCAAGAAACTTAGCACAAAGTAAAAATAGTACTGTAGTTCAAGAAGAAATCATCAAATGGCTTAATTTTTAAAACTAGCACAGGTTATTTTAGGGCTCTATGAATTCTTGGAAAGGTTTCCAAGCCATAAATGCAGGCATATCTCATTTCTTGGGTCAATGTACAAATAAGGTCAGACAGGCAGTCTCCCAACTGGGTTAAAAGTCACAATGTAGAAATGCTTCAGATATGCACATGTTCTGAAGGTTCTGAAGCATGTTAAAATAATTGCCCAGCTCCAGCTTATTGTGCAAAACACTAAGCAAGCATGACACTTATTTTGCTTTCAGGATCTCTTGCAGGACCATCCACAGCAGGTAGTTCAGGAACCAAAAGTATAACCACATGAAGGAAACAAGTATTTCAGTCTCTCAAGCCTTTCCCCCCCAATGGAAGCAGCAGGAGCGAGAGAGAAAGTGTAATTTGCAGCATTTAATCCAACGACATTGTAGAACTTCTATCGCAGAACTACAAACTATTTTGAAGTGACAGTCACATAACACACATTATTGAAATCCTACTGGTATATCTTTGCTTTGTCTCCATTTCACTAGCACTGGGAAGGATATGGTAATGTTTTCTATAGAACCGATGACTGCAGTTCCAAAAAATCAAATGCAAGTTTTCACATTTTAACCAAGGTCTAGTTCATTATGAGGCACCAAGTCAAACTGGAGAATTTGCCCCTTAAATTCAGAAATTAGGTAATCTATAATCAAATTATAATATATCAGTATTTGAAAGGGTTAATTCATAATTCTCCCTAATTCTAATCATTAGCGCTCTAACATTTTACTGGCTACATCATCTAACTGTTTATTGTTTGAGATACTGGGTCATTTGAATGAGTGTAGCTATAATTCTAAGTAATCATCCTGCAAATGAGAGAGAAGCTATCTCAGTTGTTCAGTCTGTTACCTTCTGTTCAAATAGACACGGCTGAAACCGGACAAATGGATTGATTTTTAAACTTACACTTACCTTGACATGATCACAATTGAGGTAAAAATCTGTTACTGAGACATTTGCTAAATGAGTTTTGCCCTATTTTACAGTTTTTGGTTGTTAAATTAGTCTGGATTCTGCACTGATTTTGCTTTGTTAGGTCATAAAAGGTCATGACACCATCCCAGGATACTGCAATTGTCATAAATGAGTCAGTCTTCAAGTGTCTGAATTTTGATCATGTGACCATGGGATGGTGCAAGTCATAATGTGAAAAATGTGTCACTTTTCAGTGCTGATTTTAAACAGTCACTAAATGAACTGTTGTAAATTGAGGACTACCTGTATTTTCTCCAAAATTTACTGTAGAAATCAATGTAAGTTTACTTCAGAGAATGAAGATGGAGGAAAAGCTGCAACCGAAATTTATAGCAATCTTTTAGCGACTGCTTGTATTGGAACACAATTATTCAATATGTCCAATATACATTTCCACCCCACCCACCCATCCACATGGTTACAGCTAAATTTTTGTTTTTGGGACAGAAAACGGAAAAATGGTTAAATCCCACTGAGGCACTTCATTCTGAAAAATGCATAATAAAGAATACTATGGAAAAGTGCAAGTATATTTAAACAAGACTTCCGTATAAATACTTCTATATTACACCAAGCGTTCTATAATGTATGAACACAAAATGTTTATAGGTGTAGCCTCTCATAAATGCATACTGACTAGAGATGGGATCCAACTAAAATGCTCCCAACTCTACCATCAAATTTGATTTTTTTTAAAAAAATAGGTTTAATGGGAAAGGAAAGAGGGGAATTGTAGCTCATCTCCAAAATATGTAAAAAGAGGCTGCTACCATGTTTCTGTTCAAGTAAAAACCTGTGATATTATGTTATTGATGACAATGTCACCATCAGAGCTTTTCAACACACAAAATAACAATTTGACATAAATGATCAATTTTAATTTTTTTTCCTGAGCCCAATTATAGCTGATGGAATAAAAAGGAATCATCTACACATAGAAAGAAGTTACCTGAACTATACAAGACGTGGTTTCAAATCATTTTTCCTCCAGGGACCAGGAAACTGGAAACAAATGCCATTTCATGTCTATGGACATTCTCAATCATCCAGGTCATGGTTGCCCCAAAGGTGCTTTTCCCAAAAGGCAGTTGGACTTCTTTGGATTTTTTTCCTTGAAAATGTTTTGCTCCTCATCCAAGAAATAAAGAAGCTTGGATGAGAAGCTTAAGGTTTTCAAGGCAAAAAAAAAAGTCTAGTTGCTTTTTTGGAAAAAGCACCTTTGAGACAAATGCTATTTAAATTAACTGCTGAATCATTTCCTTGAACATTTTGAATTCATTATGAGGATAAACTAAGTGTTCCAGTCTTGCAACTGAATTAACAAATCGGATTTTAATCAGATTTTAATCTATTAAATGCTGGAATTTTATAGGGCCATACTGCTTCAAGATTAGATACAAAAGGGGTTTTTGAACTTGTGGAAGTGCAACACAGCACCTGTTTTCAACTTTCTAAAGCAACTTATCTTTTTCTAAGAAACAGCAAATATAGAGGGCAATCAACCATATTGCTTTAACCCTGCTGTTCTGTTCAAGTCTGTGCAACACGAAATTTGAGTTTTGAGACCCTGTAAAAATTTTTCCCTGCATTTCTGAAACTTGAAATTTCATGACTTTTCATCATTTCAGGGGTTCTCTCTATGAGAATTTTTTTTTGGGGGGGGGGGGGGGCGGCCTTAGTTTTTGCTGGGCAAAAAAAGTCACTCTTCTACTGTTTACGAGACTGTGACTCACACCGGAAATTCTTCATTTTCAGTGCTTATATTTGGTCAATTTGAAAACTCACGTTGAGTCTGTTTCTGGTCGTACACGACCCGGACCAAAAAGATTTGTTTTAGGTACTTAAATTTGTTTTAGGTACTTAAATTTGGTCATTTTTTGAGCATTTCGTGTCAGTTTATATTTTTTAAGGTTACAAATATCTAAGGAATTTCCGCCCAAAAGTTTTGATATACTAAATTGAACATTCCTGATCATAAGAAAAATAGAAATGAACTGAAAAAAAATGATGCTTATTGTTTATTTTGGTCACAAAAGGGCCACCCCCCTCGGCCTTGCTGTGTGCCATTAAGTTCACTTTTTATATAGATTTGGCTAGAAATATTGGGAATATCCTTTTGAAAAGCAAGCACATGATAGCCAGACAATTAATTTTATGAAATAAATACATTTTATTAAAAACAAATATGTAATTTTGAAATTAACAGCATAATTTTTATATAAATTGAGATAATTGAACACAGCTGGGGGGGCATTTATGTGCAAAATAAACAAATAAGCATCATCAATGTTTTCAGTTCAATTTTCATTTTATTATGTTCAGAAATGTTCAAACTGGTAATTCAATGCCAAAGATATTGAAAATATTTGGAATTAGGGGCCTAGAAAAATTTATAAAGTGACATGCTTGAAAAAAAGGGGGGGGGGGACGGCACTTTTATGAGCAAAATAAATAAGCATCATTTTTTTCAGTTCAATTTTCATATCATTATGTTCAGAAATGTTCAATCTAGTAATTCCACACCAAATTTAGTAAAATTGTATGTTGTTTGCAGGCAAAACTATCTACAAATTGGAAAAAAATTCACAAAAAAAGGGGGGGGGCGAATAAACCAATAAGCATTATTTTTTATTTCAATTTTCATTTCATTGTGTGCAGAAATGTTCAACCTAGTTTCCAAGGGAAGGAAGTTTTCAAATTGACCAAATATAAGTACAGTGATCCCCCGCTCGTTGCGAGGGTTCCGTTCCAGGACCCCCCGCAACGAGCGGGTTTTCGCGAAGTAGCGCTGCGGAAGTAAAAACACCATCTGCGCATGTGCAGATGGTGTTTTTAACTTCCGCAGCGCTAGCGAGGAGCCGAAGATTGGGGGCGGCGCGGCTGTTTTAAAACGTCGCCGCCGGCATGGGGGGCTTCCTAGCAGCCCCCCAAACCCGTGCTGGCAAGCCCCCCATGCCAGCGGCTCCTCGCTAGCGGGCAGGCAGGCGGTGGACAAGCCGTTCGCTGGCGCTCGCTCTCGCCGCTTTCGAGCTGAGTCCTGAAGCGAATTCGCTTCAGGACTCAGCTCGAAAGCGGCGAGAGCAAGCGCCAGCGAACGGCTTGTCCGCGCTCGCTCTCGCCGCTTTCGAGCTGAGTCCTGAAGCGAATTCACTTCAGGACTCAGCTCGAAAGCGGCGAGAGCTAGCGCCAGCGAACGGCTTGTCTGCGCTCGCTCTCGCCGCTTTCGAGCTGAGTCCTGAAGCGAATTCGCTTCAGGACTCAGCTCGAAAGCGGCGAGCAAGCGCCAGCGAACGGCTTGTCCGCGCTCGCTCTCGCCGCTTTCGAGCTGAGTCCTGAAGCGAATTCGCTTCAGGACTCAGCTCGAAAGCGGCGAGAGCTAGCGCCAGCGAACGGCTTGTCTGCGCTCGCTCTCGCCGCTTTCGAGCTGAGTCCTGAAGCGAATTCGCTTCAGGACTCAGCTCGAAAGCGGCGAGAGCAAGCGCCAGCGAACGGCTTGTCCGCGCTCGCTCTCGCCGCTTTCGAGCTGAGTCCTGAAGCGAATTCGCTTCAGGACTCAGCTCGAAAGCGGCGAGAGCTAGCGCCAGCGAATGGCTTGTCCGCGCTCGCTCTCGCCGCTTTCGAGCTGAGTCCTGAAGCGAATTCGCTTCAGGACTCAGCTCGAAAGCGGCGAGGATGAACGGTGTGGGCGGGCGAAGGGCGGGCGGCAGCGAGGAGTTTGCGTGGGCGGTGGGGAAACTCCTTGCTGATGCCCGCTGCTCGCCCTCCCGCCAGCAAGAGGGGGAAGACCCAGGGAAGCCGCCCAGCAGCTGATCTGCCGGGCGCCATCTACGCATGCATGCCCATAGAAAAAAGGGCACGCATGCGCAGATGGTGTTTTGACTTCCGGGTTGAAAAATCGCAAATTACCCTGTTCACAATGGTCGGGGACGCAATAACCGGGGGATCACTGTATTTAAAATAAAGAATTTTCGGTGTGAGTCACACAGACTCATAAACAGTACAAGTGTATAGTGGTTTTGAACAGAGCAGCAGAGTTAAAGCACAATTGCTTTAAAGAGTTGTAGACAACTCTTCTATTTATATTTCATGCATTTTGAAACACAATTTTGAATAGAATCTATAGTAGTAGTACTCAACGTATGACTAACTGAGCCAAAAATTTATGTTGCTAAGCAAAACAATTAAGTGAGTTTTTGCCCTCTTTTATGATCTTTCTTGCCATAGTTGTTAAGTGAACCACTGCAGTTGCTGGGTTAGTAAATTTTGCTAAGTGAGTATTGCTTCCCTTTGTCAGAAGGTTGCAAAAGGTGATAATATGACCCCCAGGGCACTGCAACCATCATAAAACATGCTAGCTTGCTAGCTGCTAAACACCCAAATTTTGATCATGTGACCCTGGGGATGCTGCAATGGTCATAAATGTGAAAAATTGTCATAAGTCACTTTTCCATTGTAACTTTGAGTAGTCACTAAATAAATGGTTGTCAGGTAGAAGTATTCAACTCTTGACCTTGTACTTTTTTGCTTATTATATGGAAATATTTTCTTTTGCATTCATTAAAATGGTGATAGGTGAAAGGAGTGTATCTTTGATAACTAAACTGACATGCTAAAGCTGGATGAATGAGGGGATAGGGACAGAGAGACAACAATGGCAGATCAGAAAAATGCATAATGTACAATGGTGGGAAAAAAGCGCGCGCACACACACATTACCTCTCTCCAAAATGCATTATACTTTCAACCTTGCATGATCGGCTTTCATATCATAGCTTTAGGGATTTAATCGTAAAATTTGGGAGCAATGCAGTACCTGAGGAAGCTAAGACAAAAGGGTACGAAGTAGCTTCATGCTACATGATTAGAGAACCTCTCATTCAAGAGGTGGAGGTGAGCAAAGAAGCTGCAATAGCAGCTACCTAAAGGAATTCTCCAGGGTTAACAATTAACTTTCCTATTGCCCTGGGATTTCCAGGTCCGATTTCCAGTGTATAACCAATCTCCCTACCCCTGCCCCAATATTTTTCAGATAGATTGAGATACTTAAGTGTGCAAGGGAGTTCCAATATTACCCCTATAATTAAAGAGGGAAAATCAGCCCCAGGCCACTAAAAACATGATTGTCCTAGAATTAGCAGTAAACTCATGCTGTACCTTCCTGTCACGTTACACGGGATTTCTCACTAACAGGAGGCATAGCAAACCTTAGTCAATGCAACCAATTCAGGCCGTATCTCTGAATAGAAGAATTGACTACTTCCTCCTCAGCGTCAGCACTACACCTACTGCGACAGCCATGATAGCTACTGCAGCTGCCCCACCGTAGAGCAGAAGGGATTTGCCTTCTGGCAAAAGAATGGGTTTCTCCTCTCCATCAGGAGACTTTTCTTCAGAATAGCTCTCTTTGGGTAGTTTTGCTTCTTCTGGTAGCTGCATTTTCTCAGGCTTGGGGGAAGCCTTCCCACTCGAAGGAGTTAGTGGTTTGGCAGTTTTACTCAACATCAAAGGTTCAGGATCAGGACATTCCACCACGCTCCCTTCTTTGTGACCCTCAGCGGGCAAAGGGGCAGAAGGGCTTAGTCTTTTAATCAACAAGCTTTCGGCCTCTAACTCTGTTTTCGGCAACGCAGCCGGGACTTCTGGCAAGCTCAATTTTTTAGCACTTGCTTGCAGGCCCACTTCTGACACGGCTGCCTCCTCAACACTCTCTTGTATCTCTTCCTTTTCAACATGTACAATATCTGAATTTGAAGAGTTGTTTTCACTCCTTTCTTCCCCACCTTCGTTGCTGTCCAAGCTTTTTACTTCTTCAGGATCCATAGCTACTTGCTGCCACGACTCGGGCCCCAACGAAACTGGCAAGCTTTCTGTATGCCAGCTCTGGCTGGCCGACAAAGAAACAGGTAAGCTCTCCGACTGCCAAGATGTTGTTACTGTGGGTGACTCAGGTGGGCTCACCTGGCCCGAGTTGTCACTAGTTAGGATGTAGATGTCATTGCTGTCTTCAGCAATGATTCCATGGAAG
The DNA here is from genome assembly GCF_031021105.1 of Erythrolamprus reginae. NCBI lineage: Eukaryota > Metazoa > Chordata > Lepidosauria > Squamata > Dipsadidae > Erythrolamprus > Erythrolamprus reginae. The sequence goes on along the minus strand of NC_091955.1, from coordinate 84,837,966 downwards.
TCTTCCTCTTCAGAATCCAAACTAAAAACAGTTCCCTGGGTGGAGGGGAAAGTAGAAGTCATCAAAACCATTAGAGTTCAGAATATATACTTTTCAGAAAATATATATTAGTTAAGAGTTACAGGAATCTGAAATCCTTGGCGGTTCCAGAAGTCCTATTTGTGGTCATTCAGTGAGGACTGAACCATATTTAGATGAAGATCTCAAGATTCTCCAGCCTTGTGCAGATGGGGCCTGGCAGCCTTGCTGCAGTTGCCTCTGCTTCAACTCTTCCCCCTCCCATCTTCCCTCCTCACCTCTTTCTTTTTGGCCACCCACCTCCTCCCTCCGACCTTCACTGTCTCCTTCCACCCACTGCTGGCGCCCCAGGATCCAGGCACTGGGCAAAGCTGCAGCCAAGCAATGTGGATAACAAGCCTTGTCTGCCAAAGGGAGTTCACTGAGGCAGCCAAGGAGGAAGCAGTAGAATGGAGCTAGTGGAGAGGGCAGGGTGGTGGTGCAGGCAGAGGTTTCCTGGATAAAGATGGCAGCAAGCCACTGCTCCATCGCTGCCCTGCCTCCTCTGCTAGCTCTTGCAAAACGCCTGGATCCCAGGTCAGCAGTGGAAAGAAGATAGCAACGGTCAGCTAGAGAATGGCAGGGGTTAGTGACGGTAGTAGAGTACAGAACAGAAATATAATTTTTTTAAAAAATATTTACTAGATTTGTATGCCGCCCCTCTCTGCAGACTCCGCAGAGATATCTCAGGCGGAGACAGCAGGTGAGAAAAGTTGAAGTGCTGCAATTGTAAATGAGGGCTAGTTTTTTTATCATGTGACCAACAGGAGCACTGCAACCACTTCACGCACCGGCCACGACTATCATTCATTCAGCTCCATCCGAACTCTGAATAGTAACTGTGCAAATGGTTGTTAAGCAAAGACTAGCTGTGTGCAGTAGCACTTGCTGGTATTAAAACCAAGTTTTGAATTTTAATAAACAAATTAGAAGAAAACAGTAATGTCACTACTGAATAAAAATCTAAGCAATTTATATTCATAGAGTGATAAAACTTTGGAACAGTTTTTTACGCTGTAGTTAATTTATGCAAACTTCATAGTACGTATGAAGAACATAAAAATAACTTATTTGTTCTATATGGGTCAGTACCAGATTTACAAATTCAACCATGTTTTCATCCTATTTACTGATCAAGACATTTGAAGAGTTTTATTGGGTAACAAAGGATTTAGAGGAATGCAATAATAATACTCAAATGCTTTAGCTGAAAAGATAAAAGCAGGTTAAGTGTTTGAATCTCAGCACACAGCTTCAAAGAGCTAGGGACATAGCTGGATTGGTTAGAAATCCTTTGCTAGACTTTAAAGCAAATGTCTCTTTTCCTAAACTTACAATGCTGCCCTCCACTGTTCATATGCAATCCTGAAAAAAATAAACTCAATTTTTACAAGATATTCCCAATACAGTGGTACCTCATCTTACGAACGCCTCTTCTAACGAACTTTTCAAGATACGAACCCGGTGTTTAAGATTTTTTTGCCTCTTCTTCCGAACTATTTTCACCTTATGAACCCAAGCAGCTGCTGCTGGGATGAAGGGGTTTCTTTCCCCCCCCTTTTTTGAAGAAAGAAAAGGGAGGGGCAGCTTGGAGGAGTAAAGATTTTGCATGCTTGCAAAGGCACTGAAACGGTGTCTTTTTAAGAAAGAAAAGGGAGGGGCAGCTTGGAGGAGTAAAGATTTTGCATGCTTGCAAAGGCACTGAAGACTTACGAATTTCAACTCCCAGAATTCTCTAGCCAGCTATGCTATGCTTCTCCTATTGAAGTTCACAAGTCTTAAAGTTGTTAAGTTTGAGGGCCCCTGTATCTAATACCTACCAAAATGAACAATAATCTCACGATCAAACAAAAAAGACAATGTTTATTTTTTCCCAATTCTAGAAATCTATTATAAAATTTCATCCTAGTTTTAAAAAGTTTGATTTACTTTATTTGAATTAAGAGAACTTCAATAATTATTATGCCAACGTAGAAAATACACAGACTATGCAGTCTTTTTTGCCATTAGGACAGAAACATTCATCCATTATTCAGGGAAAGCTCTTAGAACTTCCACCGATGGCCATTTTTCAAATCCATCCATCTGTACTAATAGAATGTAGCACATTCGGACAGTTGCACTGGGACTGGCCGGCAGCCATCCAGCAAGCATTTATTTGCAAATCCCCGATCATTCCTTTTCAGTGATCAAGTTGTCATATAGGCTGAATGGCCTAATAGAGACAAGTACATGTTATTCACTCATGAACGGTTCCTTTTCCTCTGCGCTTCACATGTTTCCAGGCTGACTTGCTCTACCCCCCCACCCCCCACCCTTGTTTCGGCACAAAAAACAACAAAACGAATGAAGTGCGCAGTAGCATTTATAATTGTGAAAGCAGCACCTTGTGGGGAAAAATTCCCATATTTCCCTCTACTTTAGGACATAGCATGGTTAGATTTTCCTATCAGATATTACTTTACTAAAGAAAACTTAAGAGATCAGAAGAAAACTCAAGAGGGATATGGATAATACATCAGAAAATGTTTTCCTAGAGAGGATATTCTACCTCTCCTTTACTGAATCAGATATGCCAGCACATCAGATTCATCCTTCTGAAGAAATGCAAATGTTTCATAAATTAGAGTTTAATGCTTAATTTGTGAACATATGTAAATCTAGCTATTTTTTTAAAATTCCACATATCTACTGAAATAGAGTACCACTACAAAGAAGGTTAATTTTTCGGTAATACTATTTATGTTTTGGAAACAACGCAATTCAATATCCCTAGGAGAACAGTACAGGTAATTCATTTGTTACAGATCTAGTAAAAAATAAAGACATAGACAAATATAAACACAGACTAGCCACTGGAAAGACAGGGAACAAAAATATAATATCCTTTTAATTTTAAAACAAGTGGGCATTATGCTGCTATTCTTCCTCTCCCCATCCCTACATTCTTTTTAGAGAAAAAAAATGCAAAAAACCCTAGGATATTTTCATCTAAGTTTGTGCAAGAATAAGCTATAATATAGGCTTTTTTCTATGAAATATGATACATCAAGCTGATTAAAATCTACTATCTTCCATTTTAAATCACTGTGGTGAAAGAAAGAACTAAACAAATAAATCAATCCTTGAAAAACAGGAGCAGCTGTTGGAAATACGTAGTACAAAATATTTCACATGCCAAATGGAAGTCAGGTTTCATATGAATTGTTTCATAACAATATATCAGTTTTTCTGAAGTAAGTATTTCGTTTCCATAGCCAAATTACATCTGAGTGCATATTATTACTATTCTACAAGTAAGTGCACATTATCGTATCTAAATATCTTCAAAGTATATTGCTATCTTGGTTTAGCATTACCTCTAATACTTTTGCTGTGTCATTTAAGAGTCAAAATCTTAAGTTTCAAAAAACTAATAGTATTGTTGGAAATTTTAGAACCAAAATAAAGTAAAATAACACATCATATTTAATAATCATACAATCATGTACCAGTGAAGATACCTTTCAGATCATTCTATGAATTTTCTCATCCAAAAACTACCAATTCATTTTTGTCTTTTAAATTCAAATACAATTAAAAGTTCCAAAGATTTTAATGATGCAAAGAACTGAAAACCAGCACAACATACAAGTAGATTCCCGAGAGTAGAAAAATAATGCTCAAGTAACGATATTTAGTCATTTTCACTCCTGTGATAATTCTCACAGGTCCTTTTCCAAAAGTCTATACTGTACAGCACTGAAAATGAGGAAAAGGGTGATATTTAAAGCCTATCTCAACTCAGTAGAAAAATCTTACCCAAGCTTACTGTTCCTGTTCTGCTGTTTTCCAAGAGAAGCTTCTCACGAAACAGATGCTGCCCACAGAGGAAAGAGAGTGAGTGAATGGAATAAGGGAAAGGGAGTGTACATATAGCAGCTTGTGCCTTAATACTGCTTTGGGGCATCTGTGAAGCTAAGCTGCTGCCAAATTACAGTGGACATTTTTAATTTAACCCAAGGAGAAATACTAAACCTTTCCCTTTCTAAGCACTGCTTGCAAAATAATCTTTATCTATAAAAATGCTGAAGGGCTGGTCTCTATCTTATTAAAAGCACACATTTCATCTCTGAAAACACTTGCATTTTACCTTTAAAAAAACAAACAAGGTGAATGAGTCAAAAGAAATCACTCCTGTTCTCTGCTTTTTAAAAACTATATAATATTTGATAATAGAATGGATTAGTGCAGTGATGGCGAACCTATGACACGCGTGTCAGCACTGACACGCGTAGCCATTTTCAGTGACACGCGGCCGTTAAGGAAGTCAGGTGTCCATTTTTCCAGATGAAGAAATATCGTCGCTTCGCGTTCCCTTTCATTGGGTGAGCCGATTCTTTCCATTAGAACGAAACCTGTTCCTTCCAAAGAGCCCCTTTCTCTCTCTCTCTCCTTCCTTCCTTCCTTCTTCCCTTCCTTCCTCCTTTTGCCTCCTCCTTCCCTCCCGTCTTTTCCCTTCTTTTGAAGTTTGCTCTCTGCTTGCTTTTTCTGTCAAACCTTTGCAAGGATATCTGTCCCAGGCTTCTGGAAATAACCTGCAATTCACGTGAGAATTCACCGTTTCAGTGAGTCTTTGGGGCAAGGGCGCCCCGCCCTCTCCTGCAGGAGTTTTTTTTTTAAAAAGAGTCCGGGGACTATTCTGCAAAGTGAAAGTAAGACTCGGCGAAGCTTGTTTGTTGACTTGAGGTCAAAGCTTGAGAATCTAGAAAGGTGCCGCTTGGAGAATCAAGAGGGAGTGCCACTATGAACAGGAAATTTGGAGTGCCTGGAATCGGTTACCAGACACTTTTAGCACAAAATTATGGTTTTTTTCTCAAGGTGACACACCACCCAAGTTATGCTGGTTTTTTTGGCGAATTTTGACACACCAAGCTCAAAAGGTTGCCCATCACTGGATTAGTGGATACATTAATTTAGGTCAATACCTACTGCTTACATGGAGGTGACTGAATTGCAACTATGTCTCTGTTGCCCTTCAATATTAGAAACAGTTTTAAAATCTTAGTGCTGGTTTATTCTGGTTGCTGACTGTTTCTCACTCCTTATGCAACTGTTATTTAAAAAAATTAAAAGCAAAGCATTTCGGTATAAAGGAAGCAATTACAAAGAAAACAAAACGAGTGTGTTGTCCATCTTTTATGAGCTGGTTCAATTTTGATTGACCTACTGTTCCTCCCTTGTCAATTAAAATTAGTTAAGCATGTGGAAACTAGTTGTAGAAATAATCTTATTTATTTACTTTTTCTACCACTGCACTTCCAATAGACTCTCGGGGTACATAGCCTAAAATAATTAATTTTTGTATCTTAAAATACCAAAATCCTACTTAACATAGGCATCTCCAATAAAATATAACTATTAAAAAGTCTTCTAAATGGCATTTCTGACTACCCTTCTAAACATCAGCACACAAGAGGGAACACTACTTAAAAAAATTAGCTTCTGACCCTTTTCATCTTTTGCTGAGGAAAGAAGAACCTTGAACTTCCCCATATGTGATTTTTAAACTCAACGATTATGTTGTGTTTCAAGATGGCCCTTAAAGTACTTGGTCCAAGCCATCTAGGCCAGTGATGGCGAACCTATGACACGCGTGTCACCACTGACACGCCTAGCCATTTTTGGTGACACGCGGCCGCCGGAGAAACGGAGCTTTAGGGAGTGCAATTGCAACCGCAATTATTATTATTTTTCCTCTCCCCTTAATTAAGAGGCCGGGCGATTTTCGCGAGGGGCGAGAACACCGCCTCCCAGCTGATTGGCGTGGTGCCAAGCATCGAACGGTGGTTGGCTCGCAGGGGCTGCTGGGAGCGAGGGGAGGGGTTGCAGGCCTCCTCCCTTCCCCCTGCCCAGGAAAGAGTTGTAAGAAAGAAAGTTGTAAGAAAGCGCGCTGCTTTCTCGGAAAGCCAGCTTTCCTGGCCAGCACAGGGCTTTCCCGCCGCTCCCTCCCTCCGAAAACACAACGGAGGTCCACAGCGAAGCCGAGTGGAGCAACGGGAGGCCTCAGGCTGGTGGCGGTAGACCTCCGGGTTTTTTTCGGCGGGGGGGGGGGGGGCGCAGGAGGACCTTCCTGGCTTTCCGGAGCAGCTGGCTTGAGACTTGTGCCGGTCAGCAAAGCCAGCTGCACGTCGGAGATGTGGAGAGAAAGAAGGGAAAGAGAGGGAGGGAAAGAGGAGAGGACAGAAGGAGGGAAGGAAGGGAGAGAAAAGTGAATGAGAGGGAGAGAGAAAGGGAGGAAGATAGGAAGGAAGGGAGACATAAATATAAAGAGGGAGAGAGGGGAATAGGGGAAGGAAGGAAAAGAGAAAAAAGTGGAAGGAAGAGAGAAGAAAGGAAGGGAGAGAGAGAGAAAGAGAGAGAGAAGATAGGAAGGAAGAGAGAGTGAGAGAGAGCAAGAAAGAAAGAGGGAAAGATTGAGAAAGGCAGCGTGTGTGTGTGTGTGCGCGTGTGTGCGTGCCGCTGATGGTCCGGGAGCTTAGCGTGTGCGTGGAGAGATGAAGAGAAAGAGGGAGAAACGCAGCGTGTGTGTGTGCTGCCAGCGTGTGCGTGGAGAGATGAAGGAAAAGAGGGAGAAACGCAGTGTGTGTGTGTGTGCCGCTGATGGTCCGGCAGCTGCAGCGTGTGGGGGGGGGGCGCCAATGCTAAGGCAGTCCGTCCGTGGTGGGGCTGCAGGGCAGCCACAGCAGCCCAGGGAGAAAGAGGGAATTGAGATAAAGAGAGAGGGAGAGATGAAGGGAAAGAGGGAGAAAGGCAGGGAGAGAAAGATAGAAAGGAAGAGGGAGAGAATGGGAGAAAGGGAAGAGGGAGGATGAGATAGACAGGAGGGAGAGGGGGAAGTAGGATAGGGAGAGGGAAAAGGAAGGGCTTGGAGAAAGGCAGGGGGAGAGAAAGATAGAAAGGAAAGAGGGAGGGATGGAGAGATAGAAAGGAAAGAGGGAGGGAGGGAGAGATAGAAAGGAAAGAGTGAAGGAGGAAAGGGAGGGAGAGATAGAAAAAAGGAGGGAGGGAGGAAAGAAGGAGGGTGAGGGGTAGTAGGATAGGGAGAGGGAAAAGGAAGGGCTTGGAGAAAGGCAGGGTGAGAGAAAGATAGAAAGGAAAGAGGGAGGGAGGAAAGAGGGAGGGAGACATAGAAAGGATTGAATTATAGATGCAAGAACTCGCTCATGTGTGATAGCGCACGCCCACACTTTATTTATTTATTTATTTATACTTATATGCCGCCCAGTCCCAAAGGGACTGTCACTCAGACACTGTACTTTTCCGCCCACCCCGAAAAAAAATTAGAGGGAACACTGCCCTCGCCCCTCTGCTCCCTGCTCGCCTTCCAGAACGGTGTTACAGGAGACGGTGCTAAGGTAAACCCTTTCCGGGTTATTAATTTGTAATTTTAAAAAATCATGCCGGGCTCGCAAAAAAGAGAGTCTGAAAAAAAACCCTGCGTGGACGTCGCACCATTTGCTTCCTCCTTTGGCGGCTCATAACTAGATTTTTACAACCCCCCACCCCCCTTGATAAGCTTTTTCTTGAATCTGAACAGTTTGGGAGTTCGCCAAAGAGAGAAAAGTGAACGAGAGGGAGAGGAGAAAGGGAGGAAGAGAGAAAAGTGAACGAGAGGGAGAGAGAAAGGGAGGAAGAGAGAAAAGTGAACGAGAGGGAGAGAAAGGGAGGAAGAGAGGAAGGAAGGAAGAGATAAATATAAAGGGAGAGAGGGAGAAAGAGAGGGAGGGGAAGAGGGGAAGGAAGGAAAAGAGAGAGAGAAAGAGAAAAAAGTGGAAGGAAGAGAAAAAAGGAAGGGAGAGAGAGAGAGAAAGAGAAAAAAGTGGAAGGAAGAGAAAAGGAAAGAAAGGAAGGGAGAGAGAGAGAAAGAGTGTGAGAGAGAAGAGAGGGAGAGAGAGGGAGAGAAATGATAGAATAAAGGGGAGAAAAAAAAGAGAAATGAGAAAATGATTGAGGCAGAGAATGACAGGAAAGAGAGAGAAAGATAATTATGCATATTTGTTATTTAAACTATAAATATCACAAAATTATGTTTTTTTCTCAAGGTGACACACCACCCGAGTTATGCTCAGTTTTTTGGCGAATTTTGACACACCAAGCTCAAAAGGTTGCCCATCACTGATCTAGGCCATCATAGGTCAAAAATGGCACTTTGAACTGTACCTGAAAGCTTAGTGTAACCAATGCAGAATCTGTAACACTGGTGTTGTAAGAAGCAGTTCTCACCTACCAATAAGTGAAGTAGTGATCCCTCGATTTTCGCAGGTTCGAACTTTGCAAAACGGCTATACCACAGTTTTTCCAAAATATTAATTAAAAAATACTTTGTGGGTTTTTTTCCCCTATACCATGGTTTTTCCTGCCCGATGACGTCATATGTCATCACCAAAACTTTCGTCCACCTTTAATAAATATTTTTTTTAAAATAAACTTTAATAAATAAACATGGTGAGTAATAATCTAAATGGTTGCTAAGGGAATGAGAAATTGCAGTTTAGGGGTTTAAAGTGTTAAGGGAAGCTTGTGATACTGTTCATAGCCAAAAATAGTGTATTTACTTCCGCATCTCTACTTCGCGGAAATTCGACTTTCGCGGGTGGTCTTGGAACGCTCCCCCGTGAAAATCGAGGAAACACTGTCTGTACTGTGTTTTGTCACCAACTACAGCTTCCTAGTAGAGCAAATTGAAATAATTTATACAGAAGGTGACAAGGTCATGAATCACTGTGATCAGGAAAGGCTTGCAGCTGACATATTAGACATAGCTGAACAAGCGTCTGTCTGGCCAGGGCCTCCAATTATAATCTAATAATAGCTGAGGGTATAGACTGACAATCTCCCATGTTGTCAGTCTATTTCTTCAGAAAGTGTTACCTCATGGCATTACCAATGGAGCAGACAGAGAATTAAATAGTTGATGTCAGGCCCAAATAACTGAGAGCAACATATGGAGTTACTTCTGATTTTCTTTTTCCTACAGACAGAATCTTACCAGACTAAATCAATTCTATGCATAACTACAGATATGCTCTGGGAATTGCTAGGAATTCCCTAGCTCCAATGTTTCTTTGTCCTTTGAGAAAGAGTCCCCCTTTCTTGGAACCCCAGACAACATTCCACCACAGTTGGCTTTTTGCATAAACAGCAACTTAGTATTACTCTAGTTTCTTCTCATTCAGACCTTGACAGCCCTTATATGAAAGATCAAAAGTTCCAGTGCATCAGTGGCCTCGCCCAAAGTGAAGATCTAAGTAAATGTCAAAAGATAGTGAGAAAAAGAAAAGCCTCACAGCAATCCACATTTGGCACCGTCTCAAACCAACCTCTCTCTTCTCACGCTAACTACTAAAACTCCCATTGAGTAAGGAATAGAACTGCTACATCAGCACCACCACTAAGCCTCAGAAATAATCCAGAAAGTCCAAAAGGTTTAGTAATGATAGCCAATTCAGAAGAATTTAATCTACTTCAGGCTTTCAATTGAAGCAAGATTTACTTCCTTTTTCTATTCCAATATTGCTTTCAGCATTTCTAAGCAGAACTATTAGTTTAAAGTCCTAATTTACAGAAGACTTTTAGCAAAAGTAGTTATACGCAAAGGGCTTTAATAATTTCAAAAATTCTGTGAAGCAGTTTATTTCTTTCAGGCATCCAATGTATTATGAGAATGAAAAAAGTGTGTCTGGAGCCGATAACAGCTTTCCAGTTAACTAAACTTGACAAAGTTGTCCAGATGCTCTAAGCCCAAGTGATAGTAACATCTGTGTGTCTTATGCTTTAGTTCTACTAACTCTTTATCTTACATCCATCCATGCTAGTACAGATGCAGACCAACCCAGCACCTTTGAAAAAGGATTATCTTTAACTACAAGACGAGGCTTTTGAGATCACAGCTCTTCTGGAAAGTGTGTCTGACTTGCTAGCAATTCATCCCAGTATAAACCACCAGTTCATAAAAGACATTAAGCAACCTTGTATTTGAGTGCATGATTAAGCACTGAAATTTCATAATTAAAATAATTAAAACCAAAGTAATTGTAAACTGTTCCACAGTAAATATTCCTAATTTCTTAGAAGTAAAATTCCCTACATTTTTATGAAGAGCTATGTAGTATAGCACAAATAAATAAATATATATGTATAATGAATATATATATATCTATATAAAGGATGTATAATAAATATATCTATGTAATCTATATAATGGGAATGACTGGTTTTTAGGGTTTTAGTTTTAGTTTTTTACATTTAATTAATTGGACCCGAAATGTCATATATTGTTTTATTTTATGTTGTGAGCTGCCCCCGAGTCCTCAGAAAGGGGCGGCATAGAAGTCCAATGAATGAATGAATAATAAATAAATAAATAAATACAATCACAATTAGAGCCAGAGCTCCCTTCACTAAGTGATGTGGTTGTTAAATGATTTGTAAATCAAGAACTGCCTGGATGCTAAAATGTCTTACAAGTGACCAGTTGATGAAATAGATCTTTAAATTACTCACTCCTAATCCAGTAGCAATTAAGTATATCATTTAATTGCAAATTATACAGCTTTTAGTAAATTACAGTGGTATCTCTACTTATGAACTTAATTGGTTCCGCGACCAGGTTCTTAAGTAGAAAGGTTTGTATGAAGAACGCAATTTTTCCCATAGGAATCAATGTAAAAGCAAATAATGCGTGTGATTGGGGAAACCACAGGAAGGGTGGAGGCCCTGTTTCCTCCCAGGAGATTCCTAGAGAGGCCCCATGGAGGCTTCTCCCTGCCCTTTCCAGTTAGTTTCGGAGGCTTGGGTTTTGTAAGTGGAAAATGGTTCTTGAGAAGAGGCAAAAAAATCTTGAACATCGGGTTCTTATCTAGAAAAGTTCGTAAGTAGAGGCGTTCTTAGGTAGAAGTACCACTGTAGTTTAAATTTAAGTGACCACACAGATTTTCTCTGGTATGATTTGTCCCTGGTCTGGTCCTTTGGGTGCTCCAATGACAAACTTAAAATGGTCAGACTGCAAAACCACAGCATGATTTGCTTCTGTTGGAAATAGTGTCTGTCCTGCATTTATTTATATTAGAAGCTGCATCCTCTCCAACCATTTGTGGAAAAAACTAGTAAACATTAGGATTGCTAAAACAGTATATTTGTTGCCTAATAATTCCACTGTTAGCTATGGCATGAACATACAAGCAAGCCCAAAGTTTTATTTGCCTGCCAAAAGCAAACTGGAAGTTAACTTTCATTAAATTTAAAACTTAAGATTGTAGATATGAATCCTGCTTCATAGTTTGAAGGGTAGTTCAAAAAATGAAATTTAAATCATTTGTTTTACCAAGACAGGGAAAAAGTGGAGGAAGGGAGGAAGTAAAGAATGAAAAAAAATGTGTAACAAATCAAATAGAACATAACCTACATAATAGCATAATCTATATTATCAAATATAGAGGGGGTTTAAAAACTGCTTGGGGATAATTTCACTAATCCCCAGATTAATTCTGTTTAAATCTAGTGTTGTTCTGCCTTCCAGTAAGGAATAATCTGGGTGCCCTCAGCTCCATTTCACAACTTTTGCAAAAATAGATGAAAACGAGGACATGAACTATATGTTTCAGGCAGGCTTCTTTATACACTCAATGTTACTTTAAATAACTTTTTAAATGAAACTGATTTTTTGCAGAACAATAAACTATCCAGATTTTAGAAGGATAATTTCCTAATATTTAAGAAAATTGAAGAAAAAAAAATATTACGATGCTTAAAAGAAAACACAATTAAACCAAGGAGGTTCCGCTCAGAATAGTATAAGTATCCAATGTAAAAAGGGGGAGGAAAACTCCAGAAAAAATCAATCATTAGAAAATTAAAAAATGAGAAAGAATTTCTATAGAATTTATCACATTCACAAAAGTTTAGTATAAATGGATAAAATGGAATTGCTTCTTGCTGTTCGATACTTCTTCCAAAATCTGAAGATTAGATTAGGTTAGGTTAAATTCCACAAGGAAAAAAAGTATTTAGGAATAGGTTTTGTCTCACGCAGAGACCAGTGAGAATTTTAAAGCCAGTTTTAACAAAATCTTTTAGCATTATCTATTATTTTCAAAAAGAAAGTTATATGCTTTATGTTAAAGCCACTGTCATACTAAAATAAACATATCATGGTAATAAACATAACAGATGTATTACTATGTTTTTATATTTGTTTTGATATGCCCTGAGTCCTCGGGGAGGGGTGGCATACAAATCCAATAAATAAATAAATAAAATATCTGAAGCTGCCATGAGAAATATGTAGTCAAATATTATCTGTCTTACCCATCCACCTTGTTGGATGATGTAATCTGCAACATTATCTTCAAGGTAACTCACTCCAAAGTTCACAAGTGCACCAAGTGGTTCTTGGCCCCGTTTGGACAGCTCTACCAAGAACCTTTGAAGTATCACCAGGGGCACTAAAACCTAGAGAAAGTAAGGACCAGGAACTGTAACATTGTGTGGCATACAGTATTCATGCAAGCATACCCAGTATACTTATATGAAGAAAAGCACATCAAATATATACATATTTTATTTATGAGAGAAGCAAAAGTTAAGAACTTAACATGTTCAAATATGAAATAATATTAGAATAACACTCAATAGTATATTGGCCAATTATATTATGGCCCAGAAGATTAATTTATCTCATAATATTTTTCTTCATTCATTGCTGTATCAAAATTAAGCTTTTTATATATATATATATATATATATATATATATATATATATATATATATATATATATATAAATATATATATATATATATATATATATATATATATATATATATATATATATAAAATTTGTTTTATATATATATATATATATATATATATATATATTTTTTTTCCCCTCGGAATTTCTTCCAGGAGTTTTTAGTTTTGCAGGATTATTGGGTTAAAAGTAGCCCCCATATGCACGATTACTAAATGGAAAGAAGAGTAGGACTACGTCTAATCAAGATATTACTGACACTTGAACCTAAACCCAAATGACTTCTCTAGTCATTTCATGAAGAAAGTGAAACAATATTGCCCAAAAGTTCTCATGTTTACATACAATGAGGTGTAGGTGAAAGCTACAGCCAACCTATTTGGGTCAGAAGGCAATGCTAATATTTCTTTCTTGATAAGGCAGTAGATTGAATCATAATTTTTAGCTTGCATTACTGATTTCTGTTTATCCTTCATATCACCTACTCCAATGTCTTCAAGCTTCATATACATGTATTAATATGCACTGTAAACCAAACCTATTAAATATGTAATGGTCTTACTCTACAAAAAATATTTTCCCCAACTAATTATTAGTGAATTGGAGTTGTCTCAATGGTGTCCCTGAAAGGAATGAATAATCCAGACATCACTACCTAGCCAAGTTAAATAAATCTGTCTGTCAGTCCATCTCTCCAGCCATCCCGAATCTAACTATGAATTAAGAAATTGGGTATTTTATGTTCCAGGTAATTCAACTGGCACTGACTCAATATCCACTGAAAAGAAGTTTTAAAAAGTGAGCTGGTTACCTTGCTCCAACCACTAGCATGACTTGCTGCTTCTTGTGTCCTCTCCTTATATTCCTGATAATTCACTGGTCTGAATGAGAGAAACCAAAGGGGAAGATAATGAAACTAAAAAAGGTGAAAATATGACATTTTTCTTGATATCTGTACATTACTAAACTAACTATATTAACCCAATCAAAAAGGTCAAAGCAGTTATTTGGTTTCAAGAAGGTGGTCCAATCTATTAACAGCTTAAACCGCACAACTGATGATAAAAATTATACAGACTTTGAAAAGCAAACAGCAAAAATATAACACTGTGTTAACTAAATTTTGCCACACTTCATGTCTTAAGCAGGTGTCAACTGCGAACTTTTCTTAATACGAACTGGGTGTTCAAGGTAGTTGTGCCTCTTCTAACGAACCATTCTCCACTTAGGAACCTGAGCCTGGCTCGTTTGGCTTTTCTGGGCTGCCAGAGGGGAATCATATTAATTGCTCATATTAACACCTGAGACACAAAATAACCTGGCTGCTGGGAGAAGTTTATTCCCTCTCCCAGGTCCCATAGAAAAAAAGCACTTCCTTGGCTCTGGGCAACCCGGAGCCAAGGGAGCGCTTCTTTTTTCTGGGTGCTGGGAGAGACTAATTCTCTCCCCCTACGCCCAGAGAATGGAAAACGCTCCCTTGGCTCTGGGCAAGGGAGTGTTTTCCTTTCATTGAGTGCTGGGAGAGGGAATAAACCACTTTGTTGTGATGACTCTCTCGCGCTGCCTTCCATACACCGGCTACCTTCCGGAGCATCTGGGCACACAAAGGCAAAAGGCGGCATTTCGCCCCGGCCAGATCAACTCGGCTTCAGCCAAACCGAGGAGTCACCACAGTGAAGGAAAGACGCGAGCGAGTGAGCGAGAGGAGAGGGGAGCTCTTCAGCATGGGAAGGAAGAGGCAGCGGTAGCAGCCATCTTTGTACGGGAGGCAGCCTCAAGCCGGGTGTACGAGAGGCGCATGCTCCTCCTCGCCGCCTGAGAGTCCCTCTTTTTTTTTTAAAGAGTTAAAGTTTTGGATTTTTAAAATTCCCCTGACCTCACCTTCTTCCTTCGGCAACAACTCTCCTCTTCCTCTTCTTCTTCCTCCTCTTCCCACCCAAATTCCGAGCTTTTATTTCTTTCCTAATGGTTTTGCATGCATTATTCGCTTTTACATTGATTCCTATGGTAAAAATTGCTTCTTCTAACGAACTTTTCTACTTAAGAATCTGGTCACAGAACGAATTATGTTCGTAAGTAGAGGTACCACTGTACATCTAAATATTATTAACTTAAGACATGTTATAATATATAAGGGTATTTTAACAGAAAAAGGAGAACTGAAAACAAAACAAGAGCTAGAGAACCAGACTGGTTCACACATTTGCAAATACAATCAAGATATGAAAAAGATAAAAAAACAAGATGGTTTTATGATGGGAACTTCAAATTGGGATGAGATATTGACAGGGAGTGATGAAAAAATGATTTAGAAATTATATAATTATTTGTTAAAAGTTGAATTAGAGGAAGAAGTGATAAAAGAAGCAATGATAATTTGGATGAGGAATTTTGGATATAGGATAAAATTGGATAAATGGCAACAAAGATGGGAAAGAAATTACAAACTAACCAAGACAACAGCATATAAGGAAAATTTGTATAAAATGTTTTATCAATGGCATATGTCACCAGAAAAATTACCAAAATGTTTAAAGGTAAATCAGTAAAATGTTGGAAATGTCAGTAAATACCAAGTCCTTGTTATCATATGTGGTGGATATGTACAGAAGCAAGAAAATTTTGGAATAAGATAGAAACATAGTTAGGAAAAATTGTGGAAGAAAAGCCAGACTTAAAACCAGAAATTTTTCTATTAGGAATTTTACTAGAAAAATACAAAAATGAAGATATATATTTAATAGTAACAGCAGTTAGGATTTTGTTTGCACAAAACTGGAAAGCAGGAATCCTTCCTGGAGATGAGCAGATAATAAAGAAAATTTTGGACTCTGCTGAAAGTTTTACAGATGGTTAGAAAATAAATATAAATAAAGAAGTTTAAATATGTGAATGATGTAACCCAGACTTAACATTTGAAAGAAATGAGGGGATAGGGAAAGTCTGCGGAGAGGGGCAGCATACAAATCTAATAAATAATAATTTTTTAAAAGGAGAAAAAAGAAAATCTTAAATTTAAAGTGTATTAATAAACAAAACATAAAAAGAAATAGATTAAAGGTATATGGAATAAAATATGAAAAATGTAAGATCGTGTAAAAGAATTCAAGACTGCTGGAATACCATCCCAGACAAATGGAGAAAGTACAGCAAACGAAGAAGGACGGGGGGAGAGGGGTAAGAAGAATGAAGAAAGAAAGAGGAGGAAGAAAGAAGAAGGACAGATGGGGAAGTAGGGAAGAGGAGAAGGGGAAAGGGAAGGGGACGTAGATTTAGAAAAAGGGAAGAAGAAAGAGAAGAAAGGGTTGTATGAGATAGGAAGGGAGGATGGTAAAAAAGCAACCTTGAACTAATAAAGCAATAAGATAAATATAGAACATATGGATTTTGTAAGAATGAAATGAGATGATAAATATGTGAAATCTCTGTATGGGAATAAAAATAAAAAACTTTTTCAAAAAAGAACATATAGCAAATTATTGTAATATTTATTTATTTATTCCTTATCTTATCATATTAACATTCATAGTATTAACAAAATGATCAAAACAAATGCTGGGATTTTATAATATCTCAGGTTTACATATCAATTTTTTCAACAACCCAAAGTACAACCCAGTGTATTACACAAGATCGTGCTTCGCTTTCTGAGACAAATTTGCCAACTTGTTATATCTTCTTTAATAAAGTTAAATAAAGACATCAGGACAGGAAAAAGAAACCAACAAGTATGTACTGTATATATGATGGGTTCTTGTATATGTAAAGTTTAATAGAACACTTCAATGACCATATTGCATTATCATTGTTTACATCTGATCTATGCCAGTATAAGTAACTGATAAACGGTGTAGTCTTGCAAAGGTATCAATTTCCTACCTATCTTTAACACATATTGCTGACTTACATTACACTTTTCTACTTGATAACTAATTAAATGTCAGGAGTGCTAACCCCTATGAAAATAGAGAAGCAATTTTAATAGAAAACGTACACCCACTATGTGTTTGGCAAGATTTATGATTCCTAAAATAGAAAGATATCACTATCAGCCCTATACTATAGCAACCAGTATTGAATATTTGGGATGAAGGATTCATCTAGGTTTAGGTTTATTGGATTTATATGCCGCCCCTCTCCGCAAACTCGGGGCGGCTCACAACAATAATTAAAAAAAAAAAAAAAAAAAAAAAAACAGTACAGTACACAATACCAAATCCAATGCCCACCCATCCAGATTCCAATTGAAATTAATAATCTCATAAAAAAACAGTATATATAAAAAACAGGCACACAGTCAGTCAATCAACAAAACAACATGGGCAAGGGGGAGGTGTTTTAGTTCCCCCATGCCTGACGGCAAAGGTGGGTCTTAAGGAGTTTACGAAAGGCAGGGAGGGTGGGGGCAATCCTAATCTCAGGGGGGAGCTGGTTCCAGAGGGTCGGGGCCCCCACAGAGAAGGCTCTTCCCCTGGGTCCCGCCAGACGACATTGTTTAGTCGACGGGACCCGGAGAAGGCCAACTCTGTGGGACCTAACCGGTCGCTGGGATTCGTGCGGCAGGAGGCGGTCCCGAAGATATTCTGGTCCGGTGCCATGAAGGGCTTTATAGGTCATAACCAACACTTTGAATTGTGACCGGAAACTGATCGGCAGCCAATGCAGACTGCGGAGTGTTGGAGTGATATGGGCATACTTGGAGAAGCCCATAATTGCTCTCGCAGCTGCATTCTGCACGATCTGAAGTTTCCGAACACTTTTCAAAGGTAGCCCCATGTAGAGAGCGTTACAGTAGTCGAGCCTCGAGGTGATGAGGGCATGAGTGACTGTGAGCAATGACTCCCGGTCCAAATAGTTATTCATCTAATATGAATAACAACCCATTTTAAAAAACAAAACAAAACAATGCTGTGCTTCAATGATTAGATGCTCTGGACATTGATATTTGAACATAGATCTTTTAAAATTTTATATTTTATTGGGCTGTAGTAATGCAGTTGAAACATTAATGTATATGACTTGTCAATGAATGATATGCCATACATACATTAATAAATAAATAACCTTTCATTTTGTTGGGTATGAAAAATGTGCTTTCTTTGTGTTGGATCAAAATAATAGAAAAAGTGCTAGTTCATTTCCTGAAATAGTAAGCAAGCACACACTTTTGAGAGAAAGTCAATTAAAGTAACAAAAAGCGGTAGCAAAATTCAGTCACATCAGCATGGTGAAAATTGTGAGAATTTTAAGAGCAAGTACCTTCCTGCTGAGCAAAGCAAATGAGAACTCACTTGCTAAGTAGGATCTCTAATGCCTTTTCAAGGGGTTCTTTCAATTCTTGGAATACTTTCTCTCCGAGATGAGCTAAGCAGTCTTCAATGGAAGTCTCTGGGTTTGCAGGGCTAAATACTGGAGACGTGTGGCAGTCAAAGCCAGTTGTAGTGAAAGCTGAAAATAAACAGCATTCATTTATGCAAGGATTCATATCACAAGTGAAAACAATATACACTGCTCAAAAAATAAAGGGGACACTTAAACAACACAATATAACTCCAAGTTATCAAACGTCTGCGAAATCAAACTGGCCACTTAGGAAGCAACAGTGATTCACAATAAATTTCACATGTTGTCAGCACATTCAACTTTGTACAGAACAAAGTATTCAATGAGAATATTTCATTCATTCAGATCAAGGATGTGTTTGAGTGTTCCCTTTATTTTTTTTAGCAGTATATTATAAAAAGAGGACTTCATTAAAGTGTACATTATTAAAAATGCAACTGGGGAATACTACAATAAAGGTACAGAAAAATCAAAGGTAGCTCATCATGTAATACTAAAATAAACAGACTAATAATATGTAGGATTTGTATTTTTATTCATGTCTGCTCAATCTCCAATGAAAATTGTCAAAACAGGTACCATATTTTTCAGAGTATAAAATGCTCCACACTATAAGACGCACCTACCTTTTTTGGGGAGGAAAACAACAAAAACAAAATCTGCCTTTGCTTCCTAGCATCCATCCAGTATTCATCTGGCCCATTAACCATGGCCCGTTCAGTGCTGCCGCCAGCCATTAGCTGCTGCCCATTTGCCACCACCCGAACTGGCCAAAAATGCAATGCGCAGAGGTCAAAAACAGCCAAAGGTAGGGGACCAGTTGGTGAGCTGGGCTTCAGCAACGTTCAGTGTATAAGAGGCACCGCAATGTTCACCACTTTTAGGGAGTGGAAGTGCATCTTATACTCTGAAAATTACGGTAATTTTAATCTTGTTGGATTATACCAGTGGTGGGCAGCAGCTGATGCGCTCAGGTGCTGTGTCTTGATAGGAAATGCCAGGATGCATGCGCAGCTGCGCACCCCCAGACGATATTTGGCTTCTGCGCATGTGCAGCAAGCAAAATCTTGTGTGAGGGAGATTTCAGTGATTTTTGCCGATTTTTTTGTTTCTGCGCATGCGTGGAAGCAAAAATATCAGAGAAAATTGCCAAAATCTCACTCTTGCGTGTGTCCTCACATGAGATTTTGCTTGCTGCGCATACGCAGAAGCCAAATCTCATGTGCGGTTACCATCAGGCATGCGCGCACCCGCAACGGCCTCAGAGGTAAGTCGAGCAGCCCTTTGCTGGATTATACCTTTATATCAAATATTTCAAAAGCTGTGATTAGCAAGGTAAATGAGTGGTCAAATCAAGGTAGTGATGTTTGTTTTAAGAGTCCTTCCTCTGGGAACAAGGAAAAATACCCTTTTAAAGCATTCATAATACAGGAAGAAAAGTATATCAATATGTACAGACCTTCCAAAATTTCTTCATCAAGATGTTTCAATTCTTCCTCAATTTCAGCTTTAACTTTCTCCAAGAGCTCTTTTTCTACAGCTTGTGAGAACATAGATGGATCTGTGCATGGATGAGCAGCAAAAATCAATTACTACTACATATATTTGCACTGAAGCAAATGTATTCCGTTTTATCATAAATTTACAAAGTCAAGATTGTGTACTTAACGCACAGAAGAATTTAAGCAAACTTTTCAAATAGAGAAACATAACTGAAGAAAACTAATCATAAAGAACACTACACCTATTATTTAATACTTTTACATTTACATTAGTGGGCTAGTGCTGTATACAGTATACATATTTAATAATGGGAACTGGAAGAAAATTAAGACTAATTAACGTGACATATTTGGGGATTAGTACATATAATTAGGACCAATAAATATCTGCAAAGATATTTAATTTCCTGGAATATTATTTATTTATATTTATTATTAATTTTTAGGCCATCCACCTAACCAAGGCAACTCTAGGCAGCTTACACTCCTACAATTAAAGTGTCCTATAAAAAAATTAAAACAATAAATAAGAACCATACATTTAAAATTCAGTTAATCAAGAAAGACAGGAAGGGAGCAATGTGCATGGGGAAGGGGTGGTGTCTGGATAAATCCATTAACCAACTCCAAGATAGCACTCATCAACTAGCAGACCCTTTTGGAAGGCCAGAAAATAGAGTGTAGATCTCATCTTGGGGAGAGAGGGGCAGGATGATCCAGAGGGTAGATGCCACAGCAGAAAAGTCTCTTCTGGATTCCGCCAGCCAAAATCCCTTGATTGACAAGATTGCAACTATCAAATAACTATCAAAGCAACTATCTCTATATATTGCAGATTGCTGGAAATGAACTCTTAATGTTTTGGAATTGTCTGATGGTTCACATGCACAAAATACATATTAAGGGTATTTTTTTCTTTAGAGGTAAAGCTAACTCTTACGATTATTACCATAAATTATTTAATGTGACACATTACTCATATGCTTAACATTTAGAATTAGCATTAAAATTATTTTGATGTCCAGCCCCAATGGGCAAGAATGACTTATTAAAAGTAAAATTAAGATCCTTTCAAATATATAAAATGCTACTTAAATTAAAATATCAACAACTATCTTTTTTTCTCTGCATCAGGTTTCGGTGTATTACTTTATCATTCAGTAAAACAGTGTTCACAATTTACACTTTTAAAATATTTTTAAATTACATTTTTAACAGCAATTGAACTGAGTATCTTACCTTGAGTGGGCAGAGAAGGCTGTTCATGAGGCTTTTCCTGTGACAAGAGACCCAAATAACTGAGGACGACGTATTTTGTTTCATAATGAAAGCCTACGGGTACAGCAGTAGAGGATGCCATTGAGTTGGCTTCCAAAGTTCTGTAGGATTATGACCCACGTAATGTTTTCTTTGTTTATAATCTAAGGAAAAATACACATGTAATTTTTGAAATTTTAAATCATAATTGGATTATTTACATAAGCACAATTATGTCAGCATACATTTATTATTATACCATAGGTTCACATACCAATGTAAATATCTAAGGAAATAAAAAGTTATATAAACTTTATAGCAAGTTGTCAAATTTATCATTACATGTACAATATTTTAGGATCACCTGACTAGCTGACAGGACTTGTGAAAAAAGATCTTGGAACGGCAGTAATAAACTGCAAATTGAGTATGAGTCATAGGTGTGACAATGGTTTAGAAAAAGTAAATGTAATGTTAGGTTATATTAAAAGAAGTATTTTATTCTGCATTGGTCAGATTTTATTCTAAGTCTGAACTACCTGGAATAGTTTAGAGGAGGGCAATAAGTAGGGGGAAAACAGAGTTTAGGATGAACTGTTTAGGATGAAATAACTGCCTAAACAGCTGGAATGTTGTATATCCAATCAGGGGCTGGACATCTATTAGTCATGGATACTTTAATTTGGATGCCTGTATGGAATGTGATAGTGTAAACAGCTCCTTTGAACTCTATTCTACCATAAAATCCTCTACAGATTGACACAGCCTTACTAAGCTTCTTGCCTGAATGACATAACAAGAAATTCCATCACAGATTTCTATTTAGAAATTGATAAACAGGAAAATCTTACAAAAATATGAAAGCCACTTTTTAATGTTTACTATTTCTAATATTCACACTTTCTTATTAGGGTTTTTTAAAAACTGCAATAACTGAAATCTAGAAGGACTAGAAAAAACGTGCATTCAGTTCAAATAGCCTTCTTGAAAATTAACAAGCAACTTCAGATCTGAAATGGTCCTTGGCAAAGAATACTAGTGGATTTCCTAATTTGGTGACTTGCACCTATACTAGCCTCTAAAACAATACTTCACAACAGCAATTGTAATAGATTAGGATCCTTATAGATGATTAAAGGTCTTTCCCCACTTGCCTTTCAATACTGTACAAACCAATTCCTACTCTGCTTAATTTTGCCATATTTCTAAGTTCCTCTTATCCTCAACATTGGTAAGCAACCTTATATTGTGGTTACAAATATTGGCATTAAGAGTTTTGCTAACAGCAACTGATGACAATTTGCAGATGTGCACAATCTGAATTACATGACCTGTAAGGAGAAGGATGAGTTCAACCTATTCGTCACTTTGGGCTTGTCTGTTCACATCCCAGTGGTATTGGGGGGGGGGGGGGGGGGCATAGAAGTTAATAAATAAATAAACAAACAAACAAATAAATCTGCATCCTCCTCTCTTTAGGTTTTGCATGTTTGCCTCTGACCCATTCCTTTTTTTTCTCTGATGGGGCACAGAGCACAACTGTATCTGAGGGTTTCCTACAGCCTGCTGAATAATTGATCAATATCTGGAGGAATTGAATAGGAAAACAGAAAAATCAGCTCTCTGGTCAGGGTTTGAGAAAGCCCTTTACAGCAATTAATTGTTCTGGAAATCCTGGTTTAGAAAATCTGTACAACGGCTAAATTGCAACCAGTCCAATATTGCCTGCCAAAATACATTTAAAATACAGAAATTATGTGAACTATATTTCAAATTTCTAATTTAAAAAATGGACAGCATAATATATTTCAATAACACTATCAGCTATTATTCAAGTTATTTTGAAATTTATAAGATAAATTCAATTGGACATGTTTGCAT
This sequence comes from Erythrolamprus reginae, assembly GCF_031021105.1. NCBI lineage: Eukaryota > Metazoa > Chordata > Lepidosauria > Squamata > Dipsadidae > Erythrolamprus > Erythrolamprus reginae. The sequence goes on along the minus strand of NC_091955.1, from coordinate 84,815,138 downwards.
TCTAACACTAATTATTTTACAGCAGCAGTCTTTAGATGCAGATGTTTTGACTGTGATTTATACTATAAAATAAGCAATTCATCAGCTATTTTTCTATAGGAAGTAAGTTAGTAATAAGTTTGCAGCTTTTATTGTCTTTAGTAAGCCTGCTTTCACTTCTAGCCCTTAAAGCAGTTATCTTTTTTTATGGGATTGTGTAACTATTCTCCACATATAGAATGTGGATTTTAGCCTCACCTTAACATGAAATCAGCAGTGTGACTTTAGGCCAGTCTTTCAGCCCTAGAAAGCAGTCACTGGCAAACTGTTTGTGAAATCTTGCTAAGAAAACTGCATGAACTAGTCCAGTCAGTTGCCAGGTATGAACATGACCTGAACTGACTTGAAGGCATGCATATACAAATATTCACACAGACACATAATTAACTATTTCATAATTTCACTCATACTGTAAGTGAAAAAAATACTTATCTGCTAGTTGTTTAATAGCGTATGTAATTTTCATTACAGCTAATTAACATTATGAAGGAAAGTGAGTTAGGCAAAAAAACCTTTAATGTCTAAAGGATCAATTTAAATCTATCAAACACTTTGAGATGAGAAATCTGTTTCATGTTTTGCAATGATTGCAAAATGATTTGTTACAATTGTAACAAATTTTGGGATATTACAAAATGACTACAATAGGGGAAATGGCCAATCACCAAAAAATCAATTTACAGTATAAGAAAGCAAATACAGTGGTACCTCTACTTACGAACTTAATTCGTTCCGTGACCAGGTTCTTAAGTAGAAAAGTTTGTAAGAAGAAGCAATTTTTCCCATAAGAAAAATTCCTATTCCATAGGAATCAATGTAAAAGCAAATACTGTGTGCGATTGGGGAAACCACAGGGAGGGTGGAGGCCCTGTTTTTCCCCAGGAGATTCCTAGAAAGGCCCCACAGAGGCTTCTCCCCACCTTTTCAGGTTACAGTTTTAGAGGCTCGGGTTTGTAAGTGGAAAATGGTTCTTGTGAAGAGGCAAAAAAATCTTGAACATCGGGTTCTTATCTAGAAAAGTTTGTAAGTACAGGCGTTCTTAGGTAGAGCTACCACTGTATATGAAGTTACTTCCTACAATACTTCTTTTTCTTTAACTCACTTCTTCTTGGAATAGGTGGCTTTATTGTACTATAGACATCATCATTTTATTTAGGTTGAGCAGGAGATCTCAGCCTCCATTCCATTCAAACCTTTATTTCCACATTCAGTTATCAAGTCGCAAACAGAGGTCCTCTGGGTTTTTGTTTTCTGCCTGCAAGAGTGTTCTGTATCTCAACTTCTTATGGTAAATTATTTTGTCCGTCTCTATAATTGTCTGGTTCAGTTCTGCAACCCAACAATAGACACAGACTTCAAAGGGTCATCAGAACTGCAGGAAAAAAAATTGCTGTCATCCTGCCTTCCACTGAGGACCTGTATACTGCATGAGTCAAAAAGAGGGCTGTGAAAATATTTACTGACCCCCTCGCATCCTGGACATAAATTGTTTCAACTCCTACCCTCAAAACTACTGCCATAAAGCACTGCACACCAGAACAACAGTTTCCCCCCCGAATGCCATCACTCTGCTAAACAAAGAATTCCCTCACCACTGTCAAACTATTCACTAAGTAATACTATTAGTATTAGTTTTCTCCTCATTCCTATCACCATTTCCTCCCAATTATGACTGTATAACAGTAACTTGTTGCTTGCATCCTTACGATTTATATTAATATTGTTTCCTGGTTGTTTATTTGACCCCTATGACTATCATTAAATGTTGTGCCTCATGATTCTTGACAAATGTATTTTTCTTTTATGTACACTGAGAGCATACACACCAAAGACAAATTCCTTGTGTGACCAGTCACCCTTGGCCAATAAAGAATTCTATTCTATTATATTCTACTGTGCTTTCTTCTAACTAAATGGGCTAGAGTAATTATAGAGAAGATTACTTTTAGGGAAACATGAAAGACTTGTTATTTAGGCAAAAGGGAAGAGGGAGGGAGGGAGGAGGAAACCAGCAAAATCAGACTTGCCAAGTTGTTACTATGACCAATAAAAGTTTTTCCTTTCTTCTTTCTTCTGCTCTTGGTCTGATCTACCTGGAGGCCTTGATTAATGGTTAACAGTTACCTCTGCAAAGGTATGTACTGTAGTCTCAGCATAATCACAAGGATATCCCACCAACCAATGAGGACTCTGATTGTGGAAGCAATATATTGGCTGTTAAAAAGTGCTATTGCTAACATGTTGTAAGCCGCCCTGAGTCTAAGGAGTAGGGCAGCATTAAAAAATTCAAATAAATAAATCGTGTCTCTGCCAGACAAAAAACTTTTAGGCCTGGAATTCACTACCGGACTCTGCTTTTTCTTCTCCCAATCCCACAATCTTCAACCTTACAATAGACATCTCCCCTTTTCTGTAGGGGAGTCTGTAAGGGGTGTGCATAAGTGCACCTTTGTGCCTACTGTTCCTGTCCTAATGTATTTTTATATTTTCTATCTCTACTTTATACTTATATTATGTTAAACATACTACAATACAATATTTGTATGACAAATAAATAAATAAATTTTTTTTAAAAAATTTTTAATCCCAGTGGCAGGTAAAAACAGGAACAAGGGCTTGTCCCTATCAGCCCACAAAGGTAGAACCTACCACCACCCATAACTGGATCATAGACCACATACCCCCCTTTTCCCCATTCTATTCCTTCCCTTTAAGGGGGAGAAAGAGACGGGTGGGGGCTTCAGAGTCTCCTAAATCAGAGGTCTCCAACCTTGGCAACTTTATGAGGTGTGGACTTCAACTCCCAGAATTTAGGGAGTTGAAGTCCATACCTCATAAAGTTGCCAAGGTTGGAGACCTCTGTCCTAAATGGCTAAATGAAACGGAGGGGGGGGGAGGGACGAGCCCCGCCCTCCCCCACCGAGGCCCATTGAAGGCCCCATGCCAGCCTGAATTCCACCTGCTGAGACCAAACCAATGCTCCCACCCTCAGCCCAAAAGAACCGGAACTACTAAACCCATACTCCCCAGCTAATGCTGAGGAGACCGGGGCAGGCAAGTGACGAAAGGAAGCGTCCGGTAACCGGGGAGGATCTCAGCGGCCCTCGTGAGGCGACCTGAATAAAGGGATCGGAAGGTGGAACCGGGAAAAGGGGGAGAGGAGAGGGAGGAAGAGGGCAAGGGAGCGCCCCTCTCCAAAGCACCCACGTATCAAGGGCTCCCCTCACGGCCTTCGCCGCCCCTCCTCCCGGGTCAGTGACCTCCCCCTCCCCGAGTCCGCGACTATCCGCCCAGCCCCCTCGGGATGGCACGCGACCGAAGAGGAACCACGCGCGCGAACGAACCCTGAGGCTGCTTCCCCTTCAAGGGTGGGAGGGAGGATGAGGTTTTCCTGACCGCTCGGCTTCTTACCTGAGTCTCGCGAGGAGAAGACCAATTTTTTAAAAAAATAAAAATAAAAAACAAGAGGCAGAGGTCAAAGCGAGGGAGGGAGCGCGCGACGCTCCCTCGAAAGTGACCCTTGCCGCCTTGTCGGGTGCTGCGCGCGCAGCAACATCCTCCCTCCCCCTTCTCCCGTCACTCCTCCAGAAAAAGCCGCGGCCGCCATGCCGAGCGAGGGCAGAAGGGTTTTTTGAAGGCGGCGGGCGCGCACGAGGCTGGCGTGACGTCACCCGGGGAGGGGCGTAGCGGAGGAGGTGACTAAGCAGATTCACGCCGCGATCTCGGCTTAAGGGAGAGGACGTGATTAAGCCCTCGGATATAGACATAGGAAATGTTAGAGTGGTACGGTAGTTTTTCCCCCCTCTCCCCAATAGTCTCAGTGTGCCGCCTTCAACTTGAACCATTTGTCTTTGTAACCTAGGCCTACCTATAGATTTTGCGACAAAAAGGTGCAAACGCAGTATAGAAAGTAAAAGATATGCAATTAATACACACACGGATGCACCCCATGACATTACTGATTACAGGCACAATTGTTGCAAGCCAGTGTTTATTAAATTAGATAGACAGAATAGGTAGGTAGGTAGGTAGGTAGGTAGGTAGGTAGGTAGACAGACAGACAGACAGACAGACAGACAGACAGACAGATGATAGATAGACAGACAGACAGACAGACAGATAGGACTAGATTAGATTAGATCCAGGCCTGTCAAATAAAGCCAGGTCTTTACAGCTTTCTAAAAAGGAAATAAGGTGAGGGTAGTACGGATCTCAGGAGGTAGGTGATTCCTGAGTCGGGGCCACCACAGAGAAGGCTCTCCCCATGGACCTAAACAGTCGATATTGTTTAGCTGATGGGACCCGAAGAAGGCCAACCCTATGGGCTCTTACCAGTCGCTGGGAGGCATGTGCTCTGCCTGTTTATTGACAGAAGACAACCAGAGCTAGGAACGATTCAGTGTCCAAACCGGGCCATGACTGACTCCAGATACAGGTTCAAATTTTCATAGTATTCCTGCTGCATGACCTGCTACTGTCTTTTTATTATTCAGACATTAAAAAGCAACAGATGATTTTCTTCTACTTTCCTGCTACCCAGAACTAACAAATCTACATATCTCATAAGGGGCTAATTTTAATGGATTTAATATTTTAAATAATTTTTAGAATAATTCATTCCTCAAGCAATTAACACAGCCTTTTATCATTTCCCAATTTATTTTTCATAATTATGTTGGGCAGATGTTGGAAACTCGGCAATTAGCAACAGTTTTGCCAATCAACTTGCACTACTGTCACCCAATTCAATCTTTAAGCAAATTAAATAAGAGGAGTGAGGAACTTTTGGATAACCTTCCACTGTTTTCCATAATGTAGAAGGGTTATCTCAAGGGTCTCCAACCTTGGCAACTTTAAGACTTGTGGTCTTCAACTCGCAGAATTCCTCGGCCACCAAAAGAATACAGCTCACCTGTCTGGAACCCACATTGCATATCAAACATTAATACAATTGACAGTGTCCAGAAATATTTCACAAGAAGAGTCCTTCACTCCTCCTCTCGCAACAAAATACCTTATTTCACCAGACTTGAAGTACTGGGATTAGACAATTTACAACTACAGTATGTCGCTTCCGATCTGATCTAAATGCAGTTCATAAAATCATATACCAACATGTCCTTCCTATTAATAATTACTTCACCTTCAACCACAGCAATACACGAGCACGTAATAGATTCAAACTAAATGTAAACTGCTCCAAACTCAACTGCAGAAAATATAACTTCAGTAATAGCGCGGTCAATGCCTGGAATGCACTACCTAACTCTGTGGTTTCTTCCCCAAACCCCAAAAACTTTAACCTCAGATTGTCTAGTAGTCGACCTCTCCCCATGCATAAACACACCGCTGTGCCTACCGTTCCCTGTCCTATTGTCCTCTTTTATTGTTACTTTTTACTTATGTTTATACAAACTACTACTATCCTATAAATCAGGGGTAGGCAAACTTGGCTGTTCTATGACTTGTGGATTTCAACTCTCAGAATTCCTGAGCGGTGATTTGAGCCAATCATGGTAGCTCAGGGATTCTGGGAGCTGAAGTCCACATGTCATAGAAGAGCCAACTTTGCCTACCCCTGTAAATATTTGGAAAGAAAATAAAAGAAAGAAAGAAAAGGGAGGGAGGGAAGAAAAAGGAAAAAAGAAAGAAGGGAGGGAGGGAGGGAAGGAAGAAAAAGGAAAAAAGAAAGGAAGGGAAAGAACGAAAGAAAGAAATGAGGGAGGGAAGGAAGGGAAGGAAGGAAAGAAGGAAAGAAATGAGGGAGAGAGGGGGAAGTGAAGGAAGGGAGGAAAGGAAGGAAGGAAGGAAGGAAGTTGCCAAGGCTGGAGACCCCTTGGATCCGACATGAGCCGGAAATCCTCCATCCGCACGCTAAGCGCGCCGCTCTTCCTCCTTTAACCATTCCGAAGCGAAAGACGGCCCTTCTTCCGCGTGGATGACGTCACCGCGTCCTCCCATTGGTGCAAACGCGAGCGAATAAGGGGCGGGGCCGGGTGACGCAGAATGTCAGCTGCCTCAAACTCCTGAGCGTGACCTCCACCGGATCCGATCGGGGCCCTTCCACCCCCTTCAGCCTGCAGGGAGAGCACCGGTTCAAGCGGACGCTTTCTCCTTCTGCTCCCTCCCCGCTTCTCTAGCCAGCCTTCAACATGGCGCTGAGCGATGCCGACGTTCAGAAGCAGGTACGGCGGAATTGGGGGGGTGGGGGGGAGTCGATCCTGGGTTGGGGGAGCCTTTAGCGCCTTTCTCAGCGCGGGCGGCGGTCGCAACCCGGGGAATGAGCTCGTAAGTCATCCCATCCCTGGGCTCGGCTGACCATCCTCCTGCCTGGATCGCAGGCAGCACGGAGGAGCGGAGAGTCAGCCGAGGGTGCCCGTTAAGTCAAGCGCAGCTCCTTCCTGCACGGGGATCCCCATCGTTTGGGGGAGTCCGGCTTGTATCCAGATCCACCTGCGATTTGGGGAGAGAAAGAGAAATCTTCCGCTGCAAAGAGAGATTCTCAGTCGGGGTTGCCCCAAAGGTTGCTTTTGCGAAAGCAGCTGTATTTTCTTGGGGTTTTTTGGACCGACCTTCAGAGTCATAACTGCCCAGAAGATTGCAAAGAAATAGAAATCCTTCTCTATTCGGTTGGCAGAAAGAAGGAACTTCTTGGATGAGAAGCGAAATGTTTTCAAAGGAAGAAAAAAAGACCATTTCCAACAACATATCTCGTCCTTTTGCAGAGTTTATAAAGGGAAAGTGCCCAAAAAGTGTTTTTTTCAAAAAGTCCAAGAAAAGTCCAGTGGCTTTTTTGGGGGGGACGACGACAAGGGGGGCAAAACCAAAACTTTTTGGGCACTTTCCCTTTGCAAGCTCTGCAAAAGGACATGTTATTTCATTCGATTTGGAAATGAGCAAAATAAGGTTTCTTCTGGGTTTCATCCATTGGGATTGGCTTCTGAATAAAAAAACGTGCAGCATTTATTAATGTATTATATGTGTTGTGTGATTTTGGTTCCATTCGCACAGGAAGACAACATATGATTCAGAAGTGATTGAAGAGTTTATTCTCGAATGTACACAAAATTGGGAGGTTTTATTTTAACGTTTGGGACTCTTAAGTAATTTTTTTTTTACTGTATTGTCACAAAAATTGTGACAAGTGAGTCCTGTGGCAAGTAAGTTCTGTGGTATTGGGTGGCACATAAGTCAAATAAAATAAATGAAATAAATTATTTTCTTGAAAGTAGTATCTGTTGAGAATAGACTGAGAAGAAAATAGCACACTAGACTTTTCTGGGCCTGTTGTGCAATATCATGCTGGTTAATTCTGCAAATTAATATAGTTGAGCAATGGCTTCTCTAGTTCAATTCAAATAATCTTGTTAATTCTGGTAAGTTTTTGACACACATGGAAAGTGACTGCATTTTATTGTAATGATTGCGATTTGCAAGTATGGAAGTTTGATGCAAATGGGTACTTTCCAACATCTGACCTTGAATTTATGTCCTTGGAGAGGGAAGGATTGTTTTAGAAGAAGACACTCCAAGAATATCTTTTGGACAAGGCTGGGAGAATCGATAGAATGTCAACAACTATTTGAATTCAATCCTGATTACTTAAAAAAACCCATTGTATTATATTCAGAATTATCAATAGGGAGTTGTATGTACTATGAAGATCTTATTGACAGTTGGAATGAAATTTTGAGATGAGGGGAGATGGAAATAGAGATATAAATCTTGAAAGATATAAGAAATAGATAAGGTAAAGATTGCTTCTGGTAGGGATTATACTTTAATTACAAGGGACTCACTTGAATTCCAATAGTAATTTATTTCACAATAAAGAACTCCCATAAGGCAAACAAATGAGAATTGATGATTGATATTAGATATGTTTGTTCTGGAATCTGCCAAAGATGTGTTGTCTTGATAGCACAGGGAGAACTGTACAGGGTTAGTTGATCGTGCAATTAATTTAGACCTAAATTGTGCAATGTTTGGTACAGCCTAATGGACACCTTGAACTGGGTTTAGAAAGCAACTGGCAACCAGTTATACATAAAGATGATAGACACTTCCACCTCATCAGCATGGGTTTGGGGGCAATTTTGGACCACTAATAACCCAGTTTCAGCCTCAGCTATATCTTTGTAAACCATCCAGAGGGTGGTATAGAAATTTGATAAATATTCCTGTAATATCAGAGTTTGATGCCCATCTGTAAGATGTTTTAATCACAGTGACTTTATATAGAGGGTAATTTATATAACTTCTGTATATAATATTTGATTGATACATAAAACCAAAAGTGACTGGAATAAATCTTCTCCTAACCATTTACCAGAAGAGACCTAAACTGCAAGAGAGCAATGAAGTATCCTCATATCATGGAAAGGAAGAACTGAAAAAGCTAATGATTAATGTTCACACTCATAAAAAAACAGGAAGTTCTGCCTCCACTGAACCTTGCAGGAAAGAACAATCTTGTGAAATTCTGGCATTGTATTTTTAATTGGTCCCACTGAAGCATTGTTTGCTACCAGTGTTCATCATTACTAATGCACATATGGATAAAAATTAAATACTGTAACTGCATGCATGTCACTTCATCGCATATAGAAAACACAGTACAGAAGAGGGTACTGTAGCTGTGCAATTATGCCTTCATATGAATGAACTTGAAAATTCAGGACATAAGACAATTGCTAATTGCTAAATATACTGAAGACAAAATGGATTTTGTTTTGATGACCTCTGCAAGAATATCATTATTCTAAATAGAATATCAATATTCTAAATTCATACTGGCAGACTATTTTTTTAAAATTGTAACTTCCCTGCAATGTGGTGGAATTTTACATGATACAATACTGCAGGTGTGATTTGGTTGTCCTTTAAAGTTTATCTTGTTGACTGTAAATAATGTCATTTAGAGTAAAACCATCCTGAGCTGGGTTTGAGTTGGAATAGTTCACTGAATGTTGCTGTGAGCCAGCTGATACTGGTAAAGCAATGTTCCCTTGCAGCCCAGGAACTGGCCATACTTGGTTTACATGCATGTCTTCTTCCTTAGAATTGTTGATGATGTCTCTTTACTCTCACTGAGTAAAGATGTACCAACTTGGCACTGAAATCCGTGGGAATTTAAGTTTACCTGTATAGGCAATGTACCGTAATTATTATTTGCTTGTAATATTTACAACTGAGTAGATATTTTCTGTTCCAAAAACATAAATGTCTGCCTATGATGTACCAACCCACACCATCTTTATGTGGTTAGTAAATGCCATCTAGGATCATATAATGTATGTAAAAGTTTTATTTCCCCCATTATTTTTACAAGTAACTCAACACAATTTTCTCATCCTATTGTCCCCACAACCTCCTTTTATGAAGTGAGTTAGGATGAGAGAATTATTTATTTTATTTATTAGATTTGTATGCCGCCTCTCTCCGCAGACTCGGGGCGGCTAACAACAGTAATAAAACAACATACTGTATAACAAATCTAATATTAAAAGTAATTTTAAAAACCCCAATTTAACGAACCAATCATACATACAGACATACCATGCATAAATTATTATTTTTTATAAGCCTAGGGAGAAGGGAATATCTCAATTCCCCCATGCCTGACGACACAGGTGGGTTTTAAGAAGTTTACGAAAGGCAAGGAGGGTGGGGGCAACTCTGATATCCGGGGGGAGTTGGTTCCAGAGGGTCGGGGCCGCCACAGAGAAGGCTCTTCCCCTGGGGCCTGCCAAACGACATTGTCATGGTCCAATTAGTGGTCCAAAGTCACCCAGCTGGCTTTAATGGCTAAGATAGGATTTGAACTCATGGTTTTCTGCTTTCCAGCCTGATGCCTTAACCACTAGACCAAAATGTTTCTCTTTAATTGTGAGTAGCATTCAACTTTAGGGCCCTGTTGCTGGCAAATGGAAGTAGGCGGGTAACTACCGCAAGTATTCCTTGCTTAAGGACCACTCATCTCTGGAAACTGATGCATCTAAAAGGTTGTTGCTGGATGAATTTGGTTTCCCCTGTTCTTTTCCTACGAAGTATTAAATTATCTGCCAGCTGAAATAATAATTGTATCTCTAAAATTGTAAAGCAATATGAGTTGGAATGCAGTTTCAGTTCTTAAGCTTCTGTGAACACTAAATACCTATAAGTACAAGTATCCAGTTTATAACAAATTGGTGTTGGAAAGTCTTTATTTTTTTAAAAAAATACACCGCTTGTGAACTGGGAAAATCTGTCATGTTCAGTGACAAAATATATCTGCTTGTTTCCATGGAAAATATTATTTTTGTTACAGATTAAACACATGATGGCTTTCATTGAGCAGGAAGCCAATGAAAAGGCGGAAGAAATAGATGCTAAGGTAAATGAAAAGCATGTCAATGTTTCCTGTGTGTAAAATAAGGCAGTGGATCTCAACCTTTCTAATGCCATGACTCCTTAATACAGTTCCTCATGTTGTGGTGACCCCCAACCATAAGTCAAGCACCGATTCTCCCAACTGAGCTTTAAGCTGATTGGCAGGAAGGTCAAAGGGACACTCCTACTGTAAACGCCTGATTGGTCGGATTGTAAAAATATGTTCCAAGGTGCCAGAATAGAAACTTTTGTTCCTAACACCATGGGGAATTTTCCCATGGTCTTCGGCTATTCCTGTGAAACGGTTGTTCGACCTCCAAAGGGGCCTGACCCCCAAGTTGAGAACCACTGCCATAGAGGGCCTGTGTCATTTCTTCTAATACCAAAAATTCACTTGTGACTTGCCAAGTTGTGATTTTTTAAAAAAAAAATCATTTTATTTAGCTAATGTGTACTTAAAGCAATTATATTGTGCTTCAAAATAACTGAAGGGTATTTTTTTAAAAAAATTGCCATTTTGTTCTGCCCTATGCAGTGTTCCCTCTAATTGTTTTTTTGGGTGGGTGGAAAAGTATAGTGTCTGAGCGGCAGTCCCTTCGGGACTGGGCGGCACAGAAATAATAAATAAACAAACAAACAAATAAACAAACAAACAAAAAACCCACCCTGTTTTGCCTCAGAGAATTTCAAAATAAAATACTGTACTGTGTGTCTATAACAGTGAGCTCATAATAGGGCAACTCTATCAATATCAAAATGCCACTTAAATAGTTGAGCTAGTTTCAAACTAGATTTTGATTTTCTTTCTCTCTTCCTTCCTCTCTTTTTTCTATCTGTTTCTCTCTCTTCCTCTCTTCCTCTCTCTCTCCTCCCCTCTCACTATTTCCCTCTCGGCTTCTGGGCAGGTTTGGAAAACTCTGAGTTGATGATGATTTTTAAGTGAGCGATTGCTCACTGCTCAGCTTAGAGGGAACTATGGCCCTACACACAGATTAAGCTCACCAAGTATTTAATCCAATAAATTACAATTTAATTGACTGTCTTTTTGGAAGACAGAACTTGTTATATATCACTAATGGTAACAATTTGAAGCCAGCATTTTCTTTTTAAAAAAAGCATTAAAATATGTGACTTCATATTAGCTACACAAACTTGCTGGTACGAACATCCAGGTCTATCTTGGGAGATATGACTACTGTAAAATTATTCCTATTGGGGTTTAGTTTGTTGGAACTGATTTTGATTGCTAGCACACTGTATATTGTTAAAGAATATTAATTGCTATTCCATTCTTTTATAACTCTAGTCAGCGCTTTAGGTTCTTCATCTGACTAAATCTGTGGGCTTTGCTTTCTTGTAGGCTGAAGAAGAATTCAACATTGAGAAAGGTCGACTTGTTCAGACCCAAAGGTTGAAGATCATGGAGTACTATGAAAAGAAAGAAAAACAAATAGAACAGCAAAAGAAAATGTATGTAATGGAAGGAGGGAAGGGTTTTTAATAGGAAAGTGAACACAAGAACAAGGGGACACAATCTGAAGTTAGTTGGGGGGAAGATCAAAAGCAACGTAAGAAAATATTATTTCACTGAAAGAGTAGTAGATCCTTGGAACAAACTTCCAGCAGACGTGGTTGGTAAATCCACAGTAACTGAATTTAAACATGCCTGGGATAAACATATATCCATCCTAAGATAAAATACAGGAAATAGTATAAGGGCAGACTAGATGGACCATGAGGTCTTTTTCTGCCGTCAGTCTTCTATGTTTCTAAGATGTCAAAGCTTATTTTAGACTGCAGAAAAAATAGAACTAGCCATTATCTTAAACTGATTAGTGAAAGCATGCAAAGATTTGTTTATTGCTGCCCATTTCCAATGTTTACTGGTTTATATGATTTCTTTTTCTTTTGCTCTAAGACATTTTTTAAAATCAGTAACTATGCAGCCAACGATGTAGAAAATAACTGAGGTTAATGCTTTAAGAGACTATTTGAATGTCACTTGTATAAACAGAATTATTTTGTAAACAACATAATTTACAAAAGTTTACATTTTATGGCTCAGTTCATGGGTTACAGACTGAGTCTTTCGCACAATTAAAAAAAATTATGAGATTTTTGTATTCACTGCAGAAACAGTAGTATTTCAGGGTACAATTTAGGTTTGCAAGGTTTATTCATCAGCAGAGAACACACTGTTGATTAAGCCAGAATGTAGAACGATCCTTTTGGGGATTGAGTGGGAATTGACAGCTTTTTAAAACTAGAAATAAAGAAGGAAGGCTGGCAGCAAGATTTAAGAAAGGCTATATTTCAGGCCAGCCTACCCTCAAAACGTCGCTACAGAGCACTGCACACCAAGACAACTAGACACAAGAACAGTTTTTTCCCGAACGCCATCACTCTACTAAACAAATAATTCTCTCAACACTGTCAGACTTTCTACTAAATCTGCACTTCTATTCTACTAGTTTTTCTCATCATTCCTTTCACCCATTTCCTCCCATGTTGACTGTATGACTGTAACTTGTTGCTTATATCCTAAGATTTTTTATTAATATTGCTTCTTCATTGCTTATTTGACCCCTATGACAATCATTGTTGTACCACATGATTCTTGACAAATGTATATTTTATTTTATGTACACTGAGAGCATATGCACAAAGACAAATTCCTTGTGTGTCTAATCACACTTGGCCAATAAAAATTCTATTCTATTCTATAGTACTCAAAAGAGGCCTGCTAAACAAAGGCTTTGCTGCTTGAACATTTTGGGAGTTAGTCTGGCACGTGTCTATAAGAACACATAATTAACGCCTGCTGTTTCACTCCCTAAGCCCTCTTGTACTCTGTTTCATTTTTTCCATCTGTCTTACAGTCAGATGTCCAACCTGATGAATCAGGCGAGACTGAAGGTTCTCAAAGCGAGAGATGATCTGATTGCAGTAAGTCTGGCCATCTCTTTATAAGAATTTTTTTTCATTCTTTGCCTGAAAAATACACTGCAATGTTTACCTTTTGTTCTTCTAATGTATCTTTGAAGAAAATGTTTGATATTTATTTATTTATTTGTTGGATTTGTATGCCGCCCCTCTCCGGAGACTCGGGGCGGCTAACAGCGACAATAAAACAGTGTACAATAGTAATTTGGTATTAGAAATTATTAAAAATCCATTAATATAAAAACCAAACATACATACATATATACCATGCATAGAATTGTAAAGGCCTAGAGGGAAAGAGGATCTCAATATATACAGTGTTCCCTCGATTTTCGCGGAGGATGCTTTCCGAGACCGCCCGCAAAAGTCGAATTTCCACGAAGTAGAGATGCAGAAGTAAATACACTATTTTTGGCTATGAACAGTATCACAAACCATCACTTAACACTTTAACCCCCTAAATTACCATTTCCCATTCCCTTAACAACCATTTACTCACCATTATTACTGGTACTCACCATTAAATAAGACACTTAGTGATCCTGATATTTATAAACATAATAATTTATTAACAATAAATTTTTTTTTGTTATTTATTTGCAAAAATTATTAGTTTGGCGATGACATATGACGTCATTGGGTGGGAAAAACCGTGGTATAGGGAACAAACTGCGAAGTATTTTATAATTAATATTTTTTGAAAAACCGTGGTATAGTCTATTCGCGAATTTTGAACCTGCGAAAATTGAGGGAACACTGTATATGTATTACTGGGAAAGGGAATCAGATGTGCCAGAAATATATAGTGAAATTATCTCTGCGTCATTGATTTCTTTTGTTGAAAAAGAATAGAGTGTGTTTTTCAGCCTATTATTAGTCAGACAGTGACAAACGTTTCCACTGAATAAGTATTAGATGCTGCACAAAGAGAAAATTAAGACTTGGGAATATTAACTCAGATACCCTTTGTATAAGGCAGTGGCTCTCAACCTTTCTAATGCCGTGACCCCTTACTAAAGTTCCTCATGTTGTGTTGACCCCCAACCATCAGGCCATCGTCAATTCTCCCATCAGAGCTTTAAGATGATTGGCAGGAAGGTCAGAGGGATTCTCCCACTGTAAATGCCTGATTGGTCGGATTGTAAAAATATGTTCCAAGGCACCAGAATAGAAGCTTTCGTTCCTAACACCATGGGAAGTTTGTCTTTTCCCGTGGTCCTAGGCGACCTCTGTGAAATGGTCGTTCGACCCCCAAAGGGGTCCCGACCCCCAGGTTGAGAACCACTGGTATGGGGTATGTTCTACTTTCTAAAATTATGTGCTTGTTACCTAAATTGTACTGATAGCTTTACTCTCAAAACAATTATTTGCCTATAGAAAATACTGCTTAATGCCTTTAGTCCAGTGTTTCCCAACCTTGGCAACTTGAAGATATCTGGACTTCAACTCCCAGAATTCCCCAGCCAGAGTTGAAGTCCAAATACCTTCAAGTTGCCATGGTTGGGAAACACTGCTTTAGTCACTTAAGTGAAGATATAACATTGTATTGTAATATCAGCACTCTTTTTTTTTTTTAGAAAAAAGTTTATTAAATATTTACATTAAAATCACACAACTACAATACATATAATACAACACAACGTACACAAAAATTTAAATAGAGAGAAGAAAAAGAGTGGGGAAAAAGAAATAAGTGTAAAAGAAATTAAGAAAGAAAAAATAAAGCACTCTGCTTTATCAATTACATTTTGATATCGTTATTTACATTTGAACTACTCTAGGAGTAGTAAATTTGGTGTGCAGCTTAAGTCTAGTCCTTTTATTACTTCGCTATACATCGGTTACATATATACATTTCCAATTCTTTGTAATATCAGCACTCTTAAGCACTATTAAGATGCGCAACTTGAATGACAAAGGTCAAGACCCCAAAATAATCCCAGACTATGCTCTGCTAGAGGCAAAGTCACATAGTTAAGTCACACGCCCCTGATGCAGGTGGTATTTAGGCTCTTTTTAAGCTGTCTTGCCTTACAAACCACTACTTGGAGAAGTAGCTGTGTGCAAAAACACAACATCTGGCATTGAAACCACGGCATCCATTGAATTTTGTTTGTGAAATAAGAGGCATAGATGAAAAAATAAAGTCAGTCTGATGGGCAACATACAGAACAATTCAAGATACGTCACAAATATACAAATAGTCCTCACTTAATAATTCTAGTTGGAATCTCTGTTGCTCAGCGAAGGCTGTTGCTCAGCGAAGGAATTTTTAGGCAAAACTTCATCTGGCCACTCTGCTTAGCAACGGCAGTTCCAGTAGTCCTATTTGTGAACATTAGGTGAGGACTGCACCACAGAAGATCATAGTCATGTGAACAGAGAATGACCAGTTGTAAAGCTGATCCGCCCACTGTTGTGGTTAGCTGTGGCCCAGCTCCTGCCCCAAGGACTGTGGATGTGGGTGAGACGTCCACATGCTGCAGGCCTGTTTTGCCCCCGGTGGAATCTGATGATGAAGGCTCCTCTGACCAAGAAGACATGAGTGACAGGGAGGAGAGTGGGGCAGACAGCTCAGAAGGAGATCAATTATCTAGCTCCTCCTTGGATTCAAAACAAGAGTTAATGATACAGCCACGCATGCGGAGAGCGATGCATAGGCAACAACAACTGAGAGATTATTATCAAAGAAAATGAGGCCACCTGTGGTTGGGTGGGACTTTGGTAATTAGTGAGGCTGCTATAAATAGCAGCCTGTGGGTTTGGCCATTGTGGAGGATTATCTGATCGTTTGTGTTTCATGACTGCTTTACTGACTTTGACCTTTTGTGTGCTGATTTTCCCCCGCTTTGAAACTATACCAAAGCAAAGTGTGTTTCACTTTGTGAAAGAAGGACTGTGAATTGCCTCACAGCTGCAAGCTAAGTATCACAGAACTGATAAGGGACTTGTACCAATTACCAGTTTGTTTGGAGACCAGTGCTCTTTGCTATACCAAAAGAGGGCTTGGTTTAAGTGAATTTTCATTATAAAGAACATTGTTTTGAATTTTCAAATGTTTGTGTGTCTGAAATTTGTACCTGTGAATTTTTGGGAGGATTCTACCAGGCAGAGAGCCCTACAGAACACCCACTATATGGGAACAAATAACAGTTGACCTAGGGTGATGAGGTTCACGCTTCTTCCATCCTCAATTCTGTTGGTATCATGATCCTTAAGAGATCTTGCAATGAAATGTCTCAAGGCCGGTGGGAGAATAAGATTTTTCTCATTTTCTTCCCTATAATATAGGACTTGCTGAGCGAAGCCAAGCAGAGACTGGCTAAAGTAGTGAAGGATACAGGCAGGTACCAAACCCTGCTGGATGGCTTAGTATTACAGGTAATGGGATCCTAGACATATAACAATGGGATTGAGACTTGTATACTGCTTCAAAGTGCTTTATAGCCCTCTCTGAGTGGTTTACAGAGTTAGCATATTGCCTCCAACAATGTGGGTCCTCATTTTACCAACTTTGGAAGGATGGAAGACAGAGTCTACAATCAGCCAGTGAGACTCAAATAGCCCGACAGTATTGCATTCTAACCACTGTGCCACCATGACTCATATGTCAATATCACAGGATGACGCTTATACTGTTTCTGTGGAGTTCTCTAACTGAATGTTAGTTATATCCGCCTTTACTACAGTATTGTATTGTATTGTATTTATTAGATTTGTATGCCGCCCCTCTCCGAAGACTCGGGGCGGCTAACAACAATAAAAAAGACAATGTGAACAAATCTAATATTAAAAATAATCTTAAAACCCCCAATTTAAAGAACCAATCATGCATACAAGCATACCATGTATAAATTCTATAAGCCTAGGGGGAAGGGAAAATTTCAATTCCCCCATGCCTGACGACAGAGGTGGGTTTTAAGGAGCTTGCGAAAGGCAAGGAGGGTGGGGGCAACTCTGATATCTGGGGGGAGCTGGTTCCAGAGGGTTGGGGCCACCACAGAGAAGGCTCTTCTCCTGGGTCCCACCAAATGACATTGTTTAGTTGACGGGACCTAACCGGTCGCTGGGATTCGTGCGGCAGAAGGCGGCCCCGGAGATATTCAGTACTCTTTAATGGTTCGTATTTGTAAAATGATTAGCTAAAATTTGTAGGACGCCTTGTTTATATTTTAAGCTACGTTGAGCTTTCCAATGAAGACATAAATTCTGTTCTCTTTTATAAAGGGATTGTATCAATTACTTGAGCCTAGAATGACTATCTGTTGCAAGAAACAAGATCTCCCCTTAGTAAAGGTAAGGATTTTATGTATATTAGACAAAATGGAAATGAAATAGCATTTGACCCCCTTCCCTCCAAAAAAAGTCCTTATAGCTGTATTACAAAAATGACAGAATCCCATATCCTATTTGTTCTGACTGGCTCTGTCAATTAGCAGCAATTAAGCCCCAATGAAGACTCGGATTCCAAATTAATATGTACAATAGTCTTGTATACTTTTAGGAACTGGAATAGAATCAAATATATATTTTTGTGTCTATGTATGAATCCTGTTCCAGAATGCAGTCCAGAAGAGTATCCCAATATACAAAGCTGCCACCAAGAAAGATGTCGATGTTCAGGTTGATCAGGACAATTTTCTTCCAGAAGACATGTAAGAAAGAAGCACAAGCTAGTAAAAATAACTTGCTGAAACTGTTTAATATACTGGTGGCCATGGTTTTAAATAGGGCTTGCATAAGGGAAATGAACGTGAGATTTTCTCATATGGGGAATTATTTTAGTGGGAATTTATACCATCCTGTACTTGACAGTCAATATCAACTTTATTTGATTAGTCAATCGACCATCTCAAAGCGAGGAAAAGGACCACATTGGTCGTCATAAAACTGTGACTGGTTAAAATGATATTGAGGCACTTGCTAAGTGCAGGTCACTGAAATGGTTAGCCAAGAACAAAACAGCCTTTCAACTAGAAAAATACCTGACAATGGGTCTGACCCAATACCATAGAACAACTCTCACTAGAGCAAGATTTGAGCAGTTAGATTCTATGGTCAAATATGGACGATTCCACCAAGTACCATATTTTGAGAGAACATGCATCTGTGGTGCACCAGAAATAGAAGACATTGCACATGTGCTACTCAATTGTAAACTATACTCCTCAGTATTTACAGCCCCTACTTGACAAAATCATACACTGGGACTGTAATAAACAATTATCATATTTTCTTCAGGGTACAAATATATATGTAGTTTCTAGAACCGCTAAGTTTATAGTCAGGGCTGTTCAGATGAGAATACATTTTATAGAACATATTGGGGTGGCATGCAAAGGAGATGAACTCAAGAATATTTTATATCAGTATCTTAGATTTGTTTAATATAATCCTTTGCACGAGTTATATTCTCATGTTTTACTACTCAATTTTAGCATATTATATTGCATTTTAACTTATTATTTATTCAAATTCCCTCTATTTTAGCCAATTTTATTGTATTTTAACCAGTCACAGTTTTATGACGACCGATGTGGTCCTTTTCCTCGCTTTGATGTGGTCGATTGACTAATCAAATAAAGTTGATATTGATTGACTGTACTTGACGGTTAAACCAATCCTGTAGGCATTTGTCTGTTCTGGTCTTTATAAATTGAAACAATGATATTTGGACCACGAGCATCCTATTTTGGATTACTGGTCTTGCTTATATACCGCTGTTTCTCTTTTATTTTGGTTATATTTCTCTTGTGTACCTCCCAGATTTACTACTGTGAGATGGAGCGCTTCATAAATTGCCTTACTCCTCCCACCCTCAGACTTCTAACCATCGTAATGAATGGCAAAGAATAGTGAGAGTGATTTCATGTGCCAGCATGTTCATTGGCGTGTATTTTTCTCTTCCAGAGCTGGAGGGGTTGAAATTTATAACAGTGACAATAAAATTAAGGTATCTAATACACTGGAAAGTCGTCTGGACCTCATTGCTCAGCAGGTACTTCTAGAAATTTTTCTCTTGTATGAATGAAATGTTTTCTATTTAATAATAATAATAATAATAATAATAATAATAATAATAATAATTTATTAGATTTGTATGCCGCCCCTCTCTGAAGACTCATTCAGTTCTTGGGTCAGCCATGGTTTTGCTATGGGACACCACGGCAACTTGACTGCTATGGTTTACAAGTCCACTACTACCATCAAACAGCCCTGACACCAAGAAATGTTATCTGGGGGGGGGGGGGGGCTACTTGATTTAGAAACCCTCCCCCAGACTTGGATTTCAATCTTTTCTCTTATTGCAAGCTCTTTGCCCACAATACAGCAATTTCTGGAAAGTTTGAGAGATGGGCAGTTTGGCTCAGCTGTAGTTTCCCCCATAAGCATTTTCCAGTATTTAGAAGTAGAAGATTTTATTGCCATATTTTTATAAGCTTATGCCTTTTAGCATACTGCGGAGAGGGGCGGCATACAAATCTAAATAATTAATAAATAAATAAATAAATACTTTTGACTGAATGATTGTTAAACGTGTTCTAGGGGGAAAAAATTCTTGGTATAATTTTTTTTATTTTTTCCCCATAGAAACTTTTTCAATACATTACCAAAATATAATAATTAGTTAGACATGTATAATCCCAAAAATATATTTCCAATTCCAAATTATTTACTTTCGGTACATATCAAACTCCCAAACATCGACCTCTAATTTTGACATCTAGACAACCAATTTTCTTCTAATTAAATTCAATTTAATTTGAGAACATGCATTGATTGGGTAGATATGTATGTTGGTTTATTGGATTGTTGTGGGTTAGAGGATTTTATTGTTTTTATTATTTTAATATGTTTAGTATTAATATTGACTTCTATTATTGTATTATATTGTGTTTTTATATTGTTTTAAGCCATTCTAAGTCCCACGGGGTTGGATGACATAGAAGTCAAATATGTAGATGGATGGATGAATGGATGTTCTATATTCAAATACTCAGAACTTTTCTCTTCCCCCCCCCCTCCTTCAACAGATGATGCCAGAGATCCGGACAGCACTTTTTGGTGCCAACAGTAACAGGAAGTTCATGGACTAAATTCCCTGGAATTCTGGTGGAATTCTCTTCCACCACCATTGTGCTTAGGGGAAATGCTGGAGCATTTCCAATAAAACAATGTCCCTTCCCCTAAAATGTACTACATGCTCTATTGTGTTACCTGAATATGTTTTTCGGTTAAATTATTAACTTTTGCATACTTGCTGTGCTTAGTCTGAGAGAAAGGCAGGAAGAACTTTTTCCAGAGATTAGTGGCACGGCGTCCAAAAATGAAGGCATTTGCACTCTTTTGAGCCAGACCAGTGAGAGAAATAATTTGGAGCTCTCTTGTCATTCTCCAGTATTGTTCTTTCTCTCAAAGCACCAGTCTGTGCTGCTTATCTTCTTTATTCCTTTCCAAAGCTTACCCTTTCATGTGCCGGTGACTGCAAACCCTACAACCTCTCCAATCTGGTGCTTCCCAGGCCGGGAAAAAAGCAAAGTCATGTTAACTTGGTTTTAGTCCTAGAATTTTGTTCTGTATATGTGATTGAAATTATATATATATGTATACACTCTCTCATTGTGCTGAAGTTTATTAAAATGAAAAGCATGCAATATTGTGTTTGGGGTTTTTCTTGCTATAGCAGATGATGGAGGGTTACATTCGCAAGAAGTTTATGAAAACAAATGCATGGCAGCTGGAGTTTGTTAGATTTGGGGAACCTGATGTGGAGTTAGTTCTTCGTAGAATCAAAAATTTCACATTAACGTTAGGAAAAAGTGTACTTCTGTATATAAATGTTGATTAATGAAATGCTTTCTGGAAATTTGAAGAATCTTACAAACTTTAAGAAGCTCAAACTATATGCTGAAATACTGGATAGTTTATATCCATCTCTCACACCTGTTTTCTAAGTACAGTGATACCTCATCTTACAAACCCCTCGTCATACAAACTTTTCGAGATACAAACCCGGGGTTTAACATTTTTTTGCCTCTTCTTCCAAACTATTTTCACCTTACAAACCCAAGCCGCTGCCACTGGGATGCCCCACCTTTGGACTTCTGTTATTAGCGAAGAAGCCGTTTTTGTGCTGCTGGGATTCCCCTGAGGCTCCCCTCCATGGGAAACCCCACCTCCGGACTTCCGTATTTTGGGGATGCTGTGATTTCGCTGAGGCTCCCCTCGCTGGGAAACCCCACCTCCGGACTTCCGTATTTTGGGGATGCTGTGATTTCACTGAGGCTCCCCTCGCTGGGAAACCCCACCTCTGGACTTCCGTTGCCAGCGAAGCGCCCGTTTTTGCACTGCTGGGATTCCCCTGCAGCATCACAAAAACACAGAAATCCGGAGGTGGGGTTTCCCATGGAGGGGAGCCTCAGGGGAATCCCAGCAGCGCATAAACGGGCACTTCGGCTGGCAAAAGGGGTGAATTTTGGGCTTGCACACATTAATCGCTTTTCCATTGATTCCTATGGAAAACGTTGTTTCATATTACAAACTTCACCTTACAAACCTCGTCCTGGGACCAATTAAGTTCATAAGACGAGGTATCACTGTACAATGTAATCCTCTTAACTCAAATTAGGATGAGAGTGTTCTGCCAGAATCACTAAGAAGACAAGATCAGGTTAAATATCTCGTGCAAACCAGGTCATAATGTAAACGATAGGAATTTACCTGTCTTAAATAAAGCCATAACAGGATTATCTCAGTGAATTGAGCAATAGACTGGGGATATTTTTCAAAATTTGCTGTAATATTTGGACAGATTTAAGCTATTGCTGTTGAAATAATAACCATCACTGGCTTTCAAGCTACATCCACTGAAGCAAAATTGAACTGAAAGTATGAGTAAGATCCTTATCCCCTGAGATGGACTAGAAAAATGAATGTTTCCCAAAAAGAGAAGATGAATTCAATTTAAGATAATGCAGTCACTCATAAATAACCAGTCATCTGAAAATAAGCTGAATTATTTTGAGATACAGTATTGGTAGAGTGTTTTCAAGTTATTACAGTAAGTAAAAATGAGAAAATAAGAAACCATGAATGTAGTAAGACTAAGAAAACATTGGGGTGCCTTTTTGAAATCTTTTGAAGTTGAAGAGAAGTTTGATAGTATTGAACATATTGATACATCCTGATCCTGGTATTTTATACTTTAATAATAAATATCAAAAAAATACCTCACAAACCTTATGGATATAGGATAATAGTTTTAAAGTTATTCAATTAATTGTTATACAGAATTTGTATTGATGTGTTTCATATTAAAGTTTCTTAATTTATAAATCTGATAAAATGAATGTTACTTTAAAACTAAAACATATTTTTGAGAGGGAATCTTACCTTTTTAAAATATACTGTACTGACAGATATAGCCACAACATTTTAATGCAGAGAACCCCAGGTATTCTTTAAAGTATGTCTTATGGAGAAACATTTTAATTTTTCAGGTATTCGGCCGATCATTGGGCTTATATTTTGATCTTTATCTCTCTCCAGATAGTTTAAATCATTATTTTTAAAGGTTGTTATGTGTATAACTAGAAAGTGAATATGGCTGCTGGGCCCTTAACAACTGCTTAACAACATGCATTCAATTAATGGCCTCATCAATGCAAGTAGATAGCGTAAGTTATTAAGTAAGGCCATCTCACTTAAGAGCTGTCATCACTTGCAACAGTAGTGGGCAGGCCCCATTACAGTCTTAAGTTGAATACTGCCTGTATTGTACGAGGTTTATCTGGAAAATAAAGTTACAAGATTTTTTTAAAAATACAAAGAATGACGATACTGTAATAAAAGTTCCATAGATTGCAGATTAGGTATTACATTATTTTTTATACATAGTCACCATTCAGTTTAATACACTTTGTCATCCGTGGGACGGGTTTTTTGATGCCTGTGTCATAGAAGTCTCCCGCCACTTTTTCAGCCAGTTCGTCACTTCTATTTTCACCCCATTGTCGGAAAAGCGTTTCCCACCAAGGTGTTCCTTCAGTTGTAATTCCGTAGCCATTTTGTCACATGCTGTCTTGACATTACGTCCTCTCCATAAACTGAAACGATTTCGCGATGAATCACAGCAGCCTCTTTGCATTCAGGTAGGGTATTACAGCGCGCACTTGGAGGGAAGCGGAATGAGAACGCTCATCTCTAACCTTCACAATGCCAGTCGATGATCTACTGACCACTGGCACTGCTCGTTCACTTCCAGTGGCTTCTCGCTACACAATAGTAATACCCACGTGAACATTCCCCGCGAGAGCGACATGTCTTGTGTCCTTACTTTCCAGATATTGCTATTTCAGTTGTTTTTACAGATACTATAGCTTTCAAATATGCTTTCAATTAAAGAATGCTCTATCAGATGTAGTTAACACAATGAAGATATACCCAGAATATGTTTATTTACAAGCACGACATATTCTATTTTGCTGAAAATCATCTGCTGAATAAGAAAAGAAGCAATGGTAAACACTGGGATTGGCATTCCTCCTAGGCCATCTTTCCTGGATGGTAGTTTTATCATCCCCCCCCAAAATGCTCACAAGATGGTTCATTTGATTTTCAAGTGATTGTTTGGAGTTTGTGCAAATTTAATCCAGAGTCTTCTTCCATTGCAAGGTGGTATTATTGGAAAAAGCTCATGAGCCATTCTCCAACGCCAATGAAATAGACTCCTTGGGCTATGCCAAAGAGGGGCGCTATCACCAGCGCACGACACCCAGCTCCTTTCATAAAAGCGGAAGGACCCTCGTGAATCCAGATCTTCCTGCAGGTAATTCACACAATGAGATCATTTCAGTAAAGGTATCCTGAGTAGCATCAGTTGCTCTCGGCAACAGAAGTGCATCAAACATTAGTGCTTTTCATACTTCAAAAATTATTTAGAAGAGGGATTATTCTGGAACCCACAGAAGCACATGTGCAGCCCTTCTAAAGCAACTACCTCTTTTTCAGACTTCCAAGTGAATCTGAAAAAAGACGCATCTTTTAAAAAATTTATTAAATTACTCATTAAATCAGCTCTGTCTTTTTAAAGGCTCTCACAGAAGTCTGAAAAGGGCACTAACCAAATTGAAGGTACATCATTGCTTTTGCTCCAATGCATTCCAAAAATGCCCCAGCATTTTTGCAGAAAGGCAGAGACTAATTTTTATGAATTTCTATCACAGTTTTGCTTTTTTTCAGGCAACAGTTGGGATTGGGGGTATAGAAGATGCTGTTGTTTAAGAAATGACATTAAGAGTTTTAAGTATAGCACAGAACTATCTTTGGAAACGTTCCGTCCACTTCCCATTTCCACCCCAAAGCAAATGCAGATTCAACAACATTCCGTATGAATTGTACGATTAGAAAAAAAATACATATTAATCAATTAACTTTTGGTCAAATGATATACAGTGATTGCTCACACTCACTTACAACCATTTTGTGAACCAACAGAAGAACACCCACAACTTACTTGCTAAATCACCAATGTATCCACCAGTCCAGACTAGTTGTATGGGGAATATTTCTCAGAGATCTAGTGTTTAATGCTTAAAAGGAATCATATTTAATTCTGTTTACCTGGCACAGTCAATGATGCCATTGTAGGTATCTTCTCCCAGTCCTTTCTGCAGAGTTTGGATGCGAGTTTTTAGAACTGTAACAAGATAGTTTGTTAAATTTATGGAAAGAAAATTGATCTAAAGATTTACACATATTTACAGATACTGCAGAGGAATATCTTCAAGACTCAGATTTTAATATTTATTTCTTTTTGGACAAGAAACTGCCCAATTAAATAAACCTGCAAAAATGCTCATCTCTGATTAGAGATATAAGTATGGGGTGTGTTTTTTTTCTCCAAACTGTTTTAATTTTAGATATACTAGCTGCTAGTAATTTGTGACAGTAGCTGCTAGTAATTTGTGACAGTAGCTGCTAGTAATTTGTGACAATAGCATCATTTAATACTCACCATCCAATGGTGTTACCGCAACTGCAGCCAGAGAGCCCGCTGCACAGCCAGACAGAAACGAATGAAAGAAAGATGCTTTTTCTTCAGAGGTCTTTTGTCCCAACTTGTTAAGGTTGGCAAAGAGTGGGAAATAAATGATGGAGAAAGGGACATCCCTATTGAGAAAAGTAGAATATTTTAGGTAAGCCTATATTTGTAGTGGGTGGGACATTTTATTCTATTTTTTATTCTATTTTTATTTTACTTTTAAATTTACCTATTCTGATTTTATGTATGGTGGGACTGGTCTCTAGGTGTCACACGACTTTCGTTGCCAATGACAATTCGTTGTTTTTTGACAATGACAATACAGAATTTATTATTTATTATTATTCTTATATTTCTCATTCAAGCAAGTAGCTAATTTTGCTTCATTAGTAACTCAAGAAATTGTGACTAACTTTATATTTATGAAATGTACTTTCCAAGCCACTGATGTAGCAAATATATATATATTTTTT
Source organism: Erythrolamprus reginae (assembly GCF_031021105.1). Taxonomy (NCBI): domain Eukaryota; kingdom Metazoa; phylum Chordata; class Lepidosauria; order Squamata; family Dipsadidae; genus Erythrolamprus; species Erythrolamprus reginae. Next base: position 84,789,269 of record NC_091955.1, on the reverse strand, counting down.
ATTGCCGGCTTTCTTGAAAGCATGTAATGCAGCGTTTTCAAATCATCTGCTTCCCCTAATTTTAGTGACTCAAATTACAATTCTTCCTCAGACTGGTAAAGATTATATAATATTATCAGTGGAAACTTATTTCATTGACAAATATAGATGCCAAGATTTTAACAGTCTCTTTAGCATGTAAGCTACACGTTGTTTCTCCAGCTATTATACATCCATTTCAATATGGATTTATGTAAGACCCACACATTTCCTGTAATATAAAATATCCAATGTTTGTATTTGCTTTACATAATATATATTGATGATGAGAAAGCTTTTGATAAGTTTACTTGTAAATTACTAAAATAAATTTTGACTTGCGTTGGATTTTTTAAAAAGTTATATTTAGTATTGATCTATTTTATTCAATCCCAAATCCTATATCAGTGATGGCGAACCTATGGCATGGGTGCCACAGGTGGCACATGGAGCCATATCTGCTGGCACGCAAGCTGTTGCCCTAGCTCAGCTCCAACATGCATGTATGTGCCAGCCAGCTGATTTTTGGCTCAGACAGAGGCTCTGGGAGGGTGCTTTCGGCTTCCAGAGAGCCTCCGGGGGTATGGGGGAGGGTGCTTTAACAGGGGGATGGGGGAGGGTGTTTTTACACTCCTCCAACTCCAGGGAAGCCTTTGGAACCTGGGGAGGGCAAAAAATGAGTCTACTGGGCCCATCAGAATTTGGGAAACAGGCCATTTCCAGCCTCCAGAGGGCCTCTGGAGGGGGGGGGTGAGGGAAGCTGTTTTTGCCCTCCCTAGGCATTGAATTATGGGTGTGGACACTCGTGCATGCATGCTCTTTCGGCACCCAAAGAAAAAAAAGGTTTGCCATCACTGTACTATATGATTATTGATGGGTTATCAACTTATTGGTAGAATTTATGTTACAGAATATAGGGCTCCCCTTTCATCTTTTCCTTTGTAATTTGGCTAGCATATACTACAAACTTTGAAAATATCAAAAAAATAACTTGGGAAGACAAAAGCATAAAAATCTCATCTACATTTTATGGACAAACGTGAAAATCAGACTTGATGCCACTTGATTTTACCAATACTTTTGAAAAACATAAAGACCACCATAATATCTTGTAGTAATGGTCTGTTTGGAAGACTGAGAGACTACTGAAAATTTTAATGAAGGCATTTAGACTTCTTCGCAGAAAGAAAAAGGAAGCATAATAAACCACCCAAATATTAAATTGTGCAAAAAGATCCAGAGCCCAGATAAAACTCTACAAAGTAGTCAGGCCAGTTTCATGCATAAACTTGAATCCTATTAATTCCCATCATCCAAAACCAGTTCTCCAAACGCCAGTTGTAGAGAAACTGACTCCAATTCTGAAATAAATGGAGCAGTTTTTACGAGTGTAAAAGGTAATGTATAAAGAGGGCTGAACCCAGCTGAGTTCTCTTCTTAGACCATTAGATGTTGCTACTGCAGAACTTACAGAAAAGGGAGAGTCACACACTCTATTTACCTGAGTAAGGTGGCCCCAAGCCCTTTATACAGGCCTGCTATCCCCTGAGTGCGAAGCAATTCACTTGCAATCCTAGTGGCAGAAGGACGTTTGGAGGCCACCATAGTTCCAGTGGTGGAAGGCTGTCCTTGTGGTGGATGAGAGGAGGCAGCAGTTGTTTTCTCCAGTCCTAGGGCTTTTTGCTGATGAGCAGCTGAAAGACAGAAACTCTTTTTATCCTACCAATAGGCAACGAATCCCAGCGAACGATTAGGTCCCACAGAGTTGGCCTTCTCCGGGTCCCGTCGACTAAACAATGTCGTCTGGCGGGTCCCAGGGGAAGAGCCTTCTCTGTGGCGGCCCCGACCCTCTGGAACCAGCTCCCCCCTGAGATTAGAACTGCCCCCACCCTCCTTGCCTTCCGCAAACTCCTTAAAACCCACCTCTGCCGTCAGGCATGGGGGAACTGAGATATCTTCCCCAGGCCTATACTGTTTATGTATGGTATGTTGTGTGCATGTTTTTTAAATTATGGGTTTTTAGCTTTCTAATTATTGAATTTGTATTATATATTGTTTTCTGTTGCTGTTGTGAGCCGCCCCGAGTCTGCGGAGAGGGGCGGCATACAAATTTAATAAATAAACAAACAAACAAACTCTCCTCTTCTGCTGAATTCTTTGAAACAGAAGATGATTTCACTTTGTTTCTGTGCCACGTTTGCAACAGTTTTCATAAAAATGTTCACCAAAAATTATACATATATCAAATCTTGAACCCTGAAGGCTGGATTATTAAAAGTTCCAAGGCAGTATTTGGCATTTGTAGCGATGAAGCTCTATAGGGCTTGGTGGATGAGTCATTTCACCACTGGTAGGAAAATGCTTCGCTCCATCTCCTAGCTTTGGGTTCGGATCAGATTTCACCCACTGCCCACAGAGATTTGGCTACAGTGCCATCATGATGAGATCTTTTATTTTAAAAAAATATATATATAAATTTTCCTAGTCTTAAGCATAACAGAGGGATAAATGCAGGGCTTACATCTCCCCTCATTTCTGTCTCTCTGGAATTCAAAGGGCAAACGCAAGCAACATAATAGAAACATGAATGAAACATTAATGAGCCGGGGTTGTACTGCAGGCCACTGAAGCTGACTGTAGATCTGAAGGTCAGCAGTTCAAATCTCATCACCGGCTCAAGGTTGACTCAGCCTTCCATCCTTTCGAGGTGGGTAAAATGTGGACCCGGATTGTGGGGGCAATATGCTGGCTCTGTTAAAAAGTGCTGTTGCTAACATGTTGTAAGCCGCCCTGAGTCTAAGGAGAAGGGCGGCATAAAAATCGAATGAATGAATGAATGAATGAATGAATGAATGAAATGAATGAATGAATGAATGAATGAATGAATGAATGAATGAATGAATGAATGAAATGGGACCAAGATATTTTTTCCATTCTCTTATTCTTGGCCAGCTGGGAAGATGACCTGGTTGGCTCGCTCTTGCTTGTGGTATTTTGTGGCTGGCTGATAAGAATATAAGAACTGTCCTAGCAAAGTTGAACATTTATGAAGGCATCAAGCAATTTTGGTGGCAAAAATGAAGCCAGGTTGGTTTTTGTAACCTATACAGTTTCTAGCATCGGGGTGCTCACCTAGTCGCCCAGCATCCTGAAGCTGAATTTTCAACATTTCCATTGGGGTTGTGACCACCACCTGGCATGTCCCAGCTCCACAGCCAGCCAGCATTTCCTTGGCCAAGGGCAATTCTTTTCTATTAAAGAGTAGCACAAATGTACATGATGTGTTCAAAAGCGCAGATAGAAACGATGCTCAGACTGGATCAAAATTACAGAAAACAAATGCTCTTTCCCCCATACCCTGCAGCTGCAAGAGCAATCATGGGCTTTCCCAAATATGCCCATGTTACACCAACACTCCGCAGTCTGCATTGCTTGCCGATCAGTTTCCGGTCACAATTCAAAGTGTTGGTTATGACCTATAAAGCCTTTCATGGCACCGGACCAGATTATCTCAGGGACCGCCTTCTGCTGCACGAATCCCAGCGACCAGTTAGATCCCACAGAGTGAGTCTTCTCCGGGTCCCGTCAATTAAACAATGCCGCTTGGCGGGACCCAGGGGAAGAGCCTTCTCTGTGGCGGCCCCGGCCCTCTGGAACCAACTCCCCCCAGAGATTAGAATTGCCCCCACCCTCCTTGCCTTTCGTAAGCTGCTTAAAACCCACCTCTGCCGCCAGGCATGGGGGAATTGAGATCCTCTTTCTCCCTAGGCCTTTATAATTCTATGCATGGTATGTATGTCTGTCTGTTTTTTATATTAATGGGTTTTTAATCGTTTTTAGTATTAGATTACTATTGTACACTGTTTTATTATTGCTGTTAGCCTTTCCGAGTCTCCAGAGAGGGGCGGCATACAAATCCAATAAATAAGTAAGTAAGTAAGTAAGTAAGTAAGTAAGTAAGTAAGTAAGTAAGTAAGTAAGTAAGTAAGTAAGTAAATAAATAAATAAATAAATAAATAAATAAAAAGAGCCTTCTCTGTGGCGGCCCCGGCCCTCTGGAACCAACTCCCCCCAGAGATTAGAATTGCCCCCACCCTCCTCGCCTTTTGTAAGCTGTTTAAAATCCACCTCTGCCGCCAGGCATGGGGGAATTGAGATCCTCTTTCCCCCCTGGGCCTTTATAATTTTATGCATGGTATGTCTGTATGTATGTTTGGTTTTTATAATAATGGGTTTTTAATTGCTTTTTGTATTGGATTATTATTGTATGCTGTCTTGTTACTGCTGTTAGCCACCCCAAGTCTTTGGACAGGGGCGGCATACAAATCCAATCAATCAATCAATCAATCAATCAATACATACATACATACCCATCCACGGAGAGCAACTGTCGGAAGAAATCATTGGCTGCCAACTTGATCGCCTTTTCAGGAGTGACAAGAGTGAGGTTTACAGCAGCTCCTTGGAGAGAACAGAAGAGGCAATAAGACACCTTGATGATGACTTTGCTGGCTCATCCCTACTAAAACAGGAAGTGTGATTGCTCTCTCCTGTGCACAAGGATCCACAAAAGCAATAATGTTTAAATAATACAAGTTACAAATTATTACTAGATACTGTAAATATATTCCAGTCTTCCTATATGGTTTAGGTTTAGGTTTATTGGATTTATATGCCGCCCCTCTCCGCAAACTTGGGGCGGCTCACAACAATAATAAAAAACAGTACAGTACACAATACCAAATCCAATGCCCACCCATCCAGTTCCAATTGAAATTAATAATCTCATAAAAAACAGTATATATAAATATTCTCTATATAATCTTAAATATTCTACCAAAGTAATAATAAACCAAATGCAACACTAAATATCACATATTCAGAATCATTAGAATAGAATGGAATGAGTATAATTTTTTAAAAATTATTTATTTATTTATTTATTTATTTATTGGATTTGTATGCCACCCCTCTCTGTAGACTCGGGCCGGCTAACAACAGTAACAAAAAACAGCATGTAAATCCAATACTAAAACAACTAAAAAACCCTTATTGTAAAACCAAACATCCATACATACAAACATATTGTACATATTTATTGGCCAAGTGTGATTAGAGATACAAGGAATTTGTCTTAATTGAATTAACTGAATTAAGCCTCTGAGTCTAACACACCTCCTGGTGTTTTCCATCTAGTTTTCTTCCCAACAGTAGAAAAATATGATTGTCGTCTTGTTTGTTTTTCCAGTGTAGTTCTAGGATTTCCTGGTGGTCTATCATCCAAGTACTAACCCCTTAGTTTTGAGATCGCCCAAACTCAACTCAGTATTATCCTCTTAGGGCTTCAGAAAAAAATATTCAAAAACAAAAGTACCAATGATATAATAACTGTTTAAAAAGTTTTACACCATGTGCAGATTTTTTTTCCTGTTTCAAATTCAGTCATGAAGAATGTAGATAAATTCCACTCAACATATGTACTTTTATATGGATTGGCTAGACGGAGTAGCAAAGAGAAGTTGGTAGGTGCAACAACAAAAGAGAGCTGAAGCATTCCTATTTGATGCTTGTGAGCTTTCTGAATGCAGCTGGTTTGGCACTGCAAGATACAAGATGGCCTGTTGACCTTCATGGCATCGGACCAGAATGTCTACGGGACTGCCTTCTGCCGCACGAATCCCAGCGACCAGTTAGGTCCCACAGAGTTGGCCTTCTCCGGGTCCCGTTGACTAAACAATGTCGTTTGGCGGGACCCAGGGGAAGAGCCTTCTCTGTGGCAGCTCCGACCCTCTGGAATCAGCTCCCCCCAGAGATCAGAATTGCCCCCACCCTCCTTGCCTTTCGTAAGCTCCTTAAAACCCACCTCTGTCGTCAGGCATGGGGGAATTGAGATATTCATTCCCCCCCAGGTCTATACAATTTATGCGTGGTATATTTGTGTGTATGTTTGGTTTTTAATAAGGGTTTTTAGTTATTTTAAATATTAGATTTGTTATATGTTTTTTTATTACTGTTGTTAGCCGCCCTAAGTCTACGGAGAGGGGGGGCATACAAATCTAATAAATAAACAAACAAACAAACAAACAAACAAGTAAACAAGTAAACAAACAAATAAATAAACAAACAAACAAATAAACAAGCAAATAAATAATTAGCCAAGGCCTTCTACGTGTTCTTAGGCCTACACCAATATTGGGTTCCTAAGAAAAACATTCTGTATATGTTATTTTTTAATTCCTCCGTGCAATGTTATTATTTCATTTCCATACACACACACATATACACCTACATATATGTCCAAATAATGTATTTATTTATATATTGTAAAAAAAAAATTATTAAAATTTCAGGGCAAAGTAAAGCCATTCCATTTCTACAGAGATTACCTCGATAAATGCCAAACAATCCTTCTGAACGTATTGTCTTCACCAAGCAATCTTGCCTAGAATAGGAGAGGGAGAAACAATTACAAAAACTATTTCAAAATTTGGGTTCATAGGTGTAATTATTTCTTGTTCACTGTTTTTCCATAATGTTTCTCCCTTAGGGTAGCAAGACCTTCTTAGCCAAGGCACTAAGACAGTTGAAAAGCTCAGTTACATTCAGCTTTTAGTAAATATGCAGCAGCATTCTTTTTTCATGATGGCTTTTATTTCTGAATGATGGTAACATTATATCACTGATACTCAGTTAATTACGCTCGCTAGCAACTGTGTAATTTCTCTCGCATCAATTTTAGCAACTTTCCCAACCACATTGTGCCTTTCAGAATTGCTGGATCTGAAACATACAGGTTAGGAATTTTGAGAGTTGCTGCTTTATAAGATACAGTGATACCTTGTCTTACAAACTTAATTGGTTCTGGGACGAGGTTCTTAAGGTGAAAAGTTTGTAAGACGAAACAATGTTTCTCATAGGAATCAATGGAAAAGCGATTAATGCGTGCAAGCCCAAAATTCAACCCTTTTGCCAGCCGAATCACCCGTTTTTGCGCTGCTGGGATTCCCCTGAGGCTCCCCTCCATGGGAAACCCCACCTCTAGATTTCTGTGTTTTTGCGATGCTGCAGGGAAATCCCAGCAGGGGAATCCCAGGATTGCAAAAACAAGCACTTCGCTGGCAATGGAAGTCCGAGCGAAGGGAGCATCAGTGAAATCGCAGCATCGCAAAAACACCGAAGTCCTCGAAACCCCATCTCAGGACCTCTGTGTTTTTGCGATGCTGCGATTTCACTGAGGCTCCCCTCACTGGGAAAATCCACCTCCAGACTTCCGTTGCCAGCAAAGCGCCCGTTTTTGCACTGCTGGGATTCCCCTGCTGGGATTCCCCTGCAGCATCACAAAAACATGGAAGTCTGGAGGTGGGGTTTCCCATGGAGGGGAGCCTCAGGGGAATCCCAGCAGTGCAAAAACAGGTGCTACACTGGCAATGGAAGTCCAGAGGCAGGGCATCCCAGCGGCGGCGGTGGGTTTGTAAGGTGAAAATCATTTGTAAGAAGAGGCAAAAAAATCTTAAACCCCGGGTTTGTATCTTAAAAAGTTTGTATGACGAGGCGTTTGTAAGACGAGGTATCACTGTATATTAAAAACATTATGGGTAAAGTGAACAGAATTTTGAAGAATACTCAATAGTGTTAGGAAATGCAACAATAGAACTCATTTTGATTCTTTTCAGATCTAAGTTTAATATTATGTATCATCGCTCACGTACATGCCTGTGTAGACTGCTCGTCCTTGCTGATTCTGGAGACGGGTTTTGGCCAAATCAATGGGGAATACACACGTTACCCCCACAAGGCCAGCTATTCCTCCATTGATTAATTTTGCTGGAAGGCTGGGAAGAAAGAGGAGATAGTTACCAACATTTGTTAAAAAGCATGAGAACACTTTCAATTCCCATTCTTCTTCTGTGGTGTTCTTAGAGTATTCTTTGCAGATTTTGAAGATAGTATAATAAAAACAGACCTTGCAACCTAAATATTATGAAAATTATGAAATATGTGGAGAATTTTAGCAAATGTTCTAATTACTGCCGTTATTATTAATTTCTAATCTTGGGAAATGTATAGTAGATTTGCCCTCCTTCACTTAAATTTTGTTCTTATCTTCTTATTGTTCTTATTGATAAAATTGAACCGGTCCAAAAATGGTGGAAGGTTTTAAGCATAAAACGTATCAGTAAAAAGACTTAATGAACTCAATCTGTATAGTCTGGAGGACAGAAAGGAAAGGGGAGACATGATCAAAACATTTAAATATGTTAAAGGGTTAAATAAGGTTTAGGAGGGAAGTGTTTTTAATAGGAAAGTGAACACAAGAACAAGGGGACACAATCTGAGGTTAGTTGGGGGAAAGATCAGAAGCAACGTGAGAAAATATTATTTGACTGAAAGAGTAGTAGATGCTTGGAACAAACTTCCAGCAGACGTGGTTGGTAAATCCACAGTAACTGAATGTAAACATCCCTGGGATAAACATAGATCCATCCTAAGATAAAATACAGGAAATAGTATAAGGGCAGACTAGATGGACCATGAGGTCTTTTCCTGCTGTCAATCTTCTATGTTTCTATGTTTCAACAACTTATTTCTCTCAATAATGACAAACATCACATGACCAAAATCACTGACCTTTGAAAATGAAGCACACAAAGACACTACTGACCTGATCTTCTTGCTCGTCATTTTCCTTGGATGGTGCTGCTGTTACTACAGACCCAAGAAATTCTTTGACATTAGGGAACACTGTCTTTGCTGTCTTTATTTAACTGGGGACAGAAAACAATTCCTCTTTCTTTATTGGATAACAAATCACATAGTTCAAAAATAGAATTGAATATTCATAACTCAATCAAGGCCCTGGGGATTTTCAGGAAAGTTTGCTGAATAAATTTTGGTTTCTCTCTCTCTCTCTCTCTCTCTCTTTTTTTTAAAATTTAATTCAACTTCTATGCTGCCCAATCCCAAAGGACTCTTTCCCCTAATAAGCCAGTATATATACTATATACTTTTCCTGTTTCCTAATGACCTTCCTTCATGCTTACATATGAATACACCTGAGGTCTATGGAGCTGAAAAATAAGTGCTCAGTAACATTAGAGCAAAAGGAGTTGTTGGATCTTCAGTGAGTTTACTCAAGGTAAAATCAAGTGAGCTTCTGCTCTGCAAAAGACATGCGAGCACCAAAAATTTCAAGGAGTTACTAACATCTGGTTCCAGACCATGAACAGAAAAGAAAAATCAGATTCACAAAATCTATACCCTGCAAATGTTGAAAAAGATATTGCAGAGAATCTCAAGCCATTATAAAATTTCTTTGTGAAGGAGGGGAAGGGGGAGTAGATAAAACATCCACATGGAAAAAGACAAGGCTTGCAAAAATTACTCAAGCATGGCTTTTACTTACCATATTAGTTAATGTGAAAATAAAGAATTAGAACAGCTAAAATGTTTGTAGTTTGTGATTTTTTAAAAAATCGTTTAAAATTCTCTAGATCTCTCCCTTCTACACATTTTCAAAGTAACTGGAATTAATAAACCAGACCACAACCCTCTCTAACCCATGCTAGGTTTTAGGCTAATTGGTTCTGTACCTCCAGACTTTGCATTTATTACACCACATTTATATTCCAGTGTATTATTTACATAGCTAACTATAGCTTAAGCATGGTTGACATCTGAACTGAGAAAGTCAGGGTTAATATTTATAAATTATGATTTAAACTATGGTCTATTTACCATTGTTGATTGAAAGACCAACTCTTGTATAATCAAGATTTAAATAATTTTGTATAGGCAATTTGTTTTTTCTAATTCTCCCTTTCTGTTTTTGTTAATGCAAAGGTAGAAATTTTGGTTTATTAGATAAGTCATGAACAGCGGATTTACAAACATTCAGTCATAAAACATGATTTCTAAGCCATTATGCTAGAACCAAACAACCTACTATAAATGGGTGCATAAATTTATGCAATTTGTTTTTGCATTCTTTAAAACAAACCAGTGTGCTAAATATAGAGTTGAATAAGTCGTTTTCTTTCAGTCAGAAAATAGGATCAAGAGAAAATGATGGCATTTTTTTGCTTTCAATTGGATTTGGCACAGCTAAAACAAACTCACCCTGGATATACAGTATTTATAAACTTTACTATGTTGTTCAGTTATTATAGATATTTTTTCCAGCTGCCATACAAAGGGTTAGTACAATGTATACAAATGATGAATCATAAAACAGAAAAAAAAAGTCACCAATAGTTTTACTATTAGTCATAATTCTTATGTAAACATTTTATATAAGCTTTGGAGTTGCAATACTAGCACTGAAAAAGTAAATTTGCATGACGGATATTATTGAAGTTTTAAACTTCTAGAGCAATCTATCTCCATGCAATTGTGCAAAAAACCCCACATAGTCAATTCTCATATACATTAGCTGTGGCAAAACACATTGAGTGTTCTTAGAAATAGCAATGCCAAACCTACAAAAAGTACTAAAATATAACTAAAATTTAAAAATACCAAATGTCCTTCTGCATTATAAACTTTTAAAAAGCAAAATATCATAAACCATTGCTTGAAACTGACCTGATTTCTCAAATCCACACCCTTTTTTTCTACTGTAAAACAACAACAACTATTCAAATGTCCAATTAAGTGTACACTGCAGATATAAATGCATCCTAACTTTCTGGAAGCTATTATTATTAGCTGCTGGTCACTCACTGACATACATTTCCTCATCTATAGAAAACTTCAAAATAAAACAATTTCAGCATTTGGTTGTTGAAATAATTATAACAGTTAGTGCAAATGTGTCTATTATGTGCTATAGAGCACAAATGCAATTTTAATTATACGTAATACATATCTGACACAAATGTTTAGAAACTACACAAGGTTTATAATTGTTCCTGTGGCAACGTTAGAAATAAATGACTATAAACTACCTCCTCCTAGTTCACATCTAATTTCACTAAAGAAATTGAGTCTCACTCTCCACTTATACTAATTAGCAATCTCACTAGTTTAAGTAGACCTTTTGTTTCCAAATTCATTTGCACCAAAAATCCAGGAATTTGCAGATTGCTTTTGGAATTATAAATACTGAAATAATGAATGAAATGTAAACTCAGAAAAGTTGGGAAACTTACCTTCCTTATTTTCAAGCGGTTTGGTTCCTCCCTTCCTCCTCTTTCATTTTTAAGCATCTGACTCACATCTGGAATCCTTAAAAAACAACCACTCAGGCCTCTTTTAAGGGATTGTCCACAAATTCCCAGTAATATCTGAATTTACATAGGAAATCCTTGTCTTTCTCGCTGTTCATCTTATTTTAGGGCCAGCAAAAAAACTTATGAACTCCAGCTCAAGCATTTTCCATCGGATGAGGGCAGTTTTAAACAAGTGCTGTACATTTCAGTTCATTTAGTCAAGCTCTAATTTATCAAGAGGTTGTAACAACTGATAACATTATATTCCATGAATGTGGTAACATATGATGAGATGTTATATCCCCAAATCAATTACAGATCGGTCTCCCTTGACTCTTAGTGGGTAAGTACCGCCAAGAAACATCTATGACCAGTAAGACTTTTACATAAGATTCATTAAGCCCATTAATGGACCAGGGGCTTCTTTGCACAGTGACTTAAGCCAGTTCCTGCATCTGGGCAAGAGCAAAGGGTCTAACCTTGAAGACAACTCAGAAATAGCTAGTCCGCAATGAGGCCTCCCACTGCAAGCTGTACTGTAAGTAAGCCCATGTTACACCAACACTCCGCAGTCTGCATTGGTTGCCGATCAGTTTCCGGTCACAATTCAAAGTGTTGGTTATGACCTATAAAGCCCTTCATGGCACCGGACCAGATTACCTCAGGGACCGCCTTCTGCTGCACGAATCTCAGCGACCAGTTAGGTCCCACAGAGTGGATCTTCTCCGGGTCCCGTCAACTAAGCAATGTCGCCTGGCGGGACCCAGGGGAAGAGCCTTCTCTGTGGCGGCCCCGGCCCTCTGGAACCAACTCCCCCCAGAGATTAGAACTGCCCCCACCCTCCTTGCCTTTCGTAAACAACTTAAAACCCACCTCTGCCACCAGGCATGGGGGAACTGAGATCCTCTTTCCCCCTAGGCCTTTACAATTCTATGCATGGTATGTATGTATGTATGTTTGGTTTTTATATTAATGGATTTTTAATCATTTCTAATACCAAATTACTATTGTATACTGTTTTATTGTCGCTGTTAGCCGCCCCGAGTCTCCGGAGAGGGGCGGCATACAAATCCAATCAATCAATCAATCAATCAATAAATAAATAAATAAATAAATCAAGGTGTTAGTTGTCGTCTATGAGGTATATACTATTTGAGGGACAGCCTCTCTCCTATTTTTACTTATTCAATAAGATTGGACAGAATTTAGCAATATCACGTGATGAGAACCAGGAAATATACCTTTGCTGTTATAATGCCTAATTATTTAGGTATATCTTAGACCAAGCTTTCTCTCCAGACTCTAAGGAAGAGTGGGATGTTACAGGTGTGTGTGGGGGTGTTGGTGGATGTTTGCTCCACAGGAATGACCTTCCTTTTCTGCTGTTTGATGTTTTATATCCTTGTTTTTATTTTGCATATACCCAAAGCCAAGGGGTTGAGCAGCCTTAGAAATATGAAAAAGGTGAAAAAGAAACCTGTAATGTACAGTACAACCAACCCCCTTCAACTCCTGGTGGACTTAGAAAGTCAATGTTATCAAACCTGGCTTTCCATCAGCATAAAGAATAGCATTGCATTGCAATTTTACCAACATTTATGAAACATAGCAGTGAAGATACCAGCCACAGCATCAGCCAGTCTGCATAGAATACAGGTTTTAGTTATATGGTGTTTGCAAATGATGTAGCCAAAATTTTTTGGATTATGAGTATCCTAACCTGCCCTTCCCCCATCAAGCAGGATCTGTTCTCAAAATCAATCCTTACAACCTTCCAAGAGGCTAAACACATTTGTTTTATTGTTTACTACACCTTGTTACACAATCATTGGATTTGTATTTTGTATTGCTTTTGTGAGCAGCTCCGAGTCTTCGGAGAGGGGCGGCATACAAATATAATAAATAATAATAGTAACTGAAATATTTCATTTTAAGTGTTTTGGAATTTTAGTTACCATAGCTTTAGTTTCTAAATTTATTTAAAATATTTATAATTTCAAAATGCATCAAAATGAGGCGTTGTAAATACAAGGTTATCCAAGGGCATGTTTTAGCTATTTCCTCCTCAGCTTGCATACATGTTATTTAAAACTGTTCTTTTTCTCCCTTTGAGAAATTGATTCTCAGAGGTTGCCTGGACATGTACTTGCAGCTATGCAGGTAATATGTAAGACCAGCAGTGCAAGTCATTTTTTAAAAAAAAGGTGTTAAAAAAACAAGCAACATCTCCACAAGAGCCTGGGAGGGTGGGGGTGTTAAAATCTGTGACACCAATGTAACATGAATACACTCATAGTAAGTCTCCCCATTCCCTAAAAATATGATCCCAAAGTACAAAACGGTTGTCCAACCCTGTTTTAAAACTATTGGTTTCGTCTGGAGTCCTATTAATCATAGGCCTGATATTAAATAATTGGACAAGAACTGACAAATTTGGCAAGTGTTTTGATCTTAACTAATAATAGGAAGCACCTGATGGAATGGAGATAATTGCTATAGGGAACATTTCCACCTATCATACCGGGCTGGAGAAGCAATGCAGAAATTTTTCATTGTCGCCAGCTGCTGTGTGGGTGCAATGGAAATTCGCAGTAAAATCTTTTTGGAAGCTTTTTGTACTGATTGCAGAGATAGAAGAGCAGGCCAGTTATAGTCGGGGTTCCACTGCAGCCAGTGATCTTCAGCAACAACAGATCCAGTGTTTTCTGAAAGTAGTCCTTACAGCCACAGAAAAGACACCTTTTAACAGCAGCTTGTATCAATATCAGTGCATGGGAAATGCACTCTTTGGTAAGACTTCTTTTGAAGAAAAAAGACCCTTTAATGGGAACTGGTGATTGCTTACACACCATGCAACCTGCTCTGTGCCAATGAAGAGCTATGGACCACTCCTATTACTATGCCAGGCAGGCACAGAATTCTTGCACTGGCAAAAAAACAGATTGCAAACTATTTACAGTCCCTAGAAGGCGTAGGCTTTACAATGGAGAAGGAAAAAGGAGACGGCACATGATTTGCTGGCTGGGCTGCTGAAGAAAGGGGGGCAGAGGCTGCTCCACCCAACAGGAAAGGAATCACTGCCATAGGCAACTTTGGCCAAGGCAGAGGAGTATTACAGATCTCTTTGATTACTTTACACAGAAGATAAATATACTACAGCTCTGGCTTTTTAAGAAATCATCACTCCCATTACTTCCTTGTTAAGTCTTCCTGAATGGAGGTTGGGTGCTGTTTCTCCAGAGTAAAAAAAGTATCTCACGTTTTAAGATTAGTTTCTCAGATAAGATCTCAAATTCCTGTTGTGGTGTGGTGTGATTTTTCCTTCAAAGTGTCCCCCTCCTTTTCTTCATTCTGCAGCAACTTTTCAACTCAGAGCACTTTGGGTTGGGTTTTTTTTTTTTTGCAAACTGATATTATAATTTTCTATTTGTTACACAAATCTGCGGAAGTTAAAGATTTTTCATATGGTATTTTATAAACAAATCAACATAATTGCTAAAATAATATATTTTGAAGGATAATCAAAATACTAACTGGAACAAAGACGGTATAGGTGTAGATAGTTGGGTTAGTTTTGCTATTGTGGCCTCAAAAATTTTATCTCCTGGAAAGGGCAAACCTAATAATTCCCCCAAATCAAAAATAGTTACCGTACATCCAAATCTATGTCTGATGAGAAGAAAATAATGCCTTGATCCATTGTAGAAAGCAGCACTAGTTGCCCTCTTGCAAATCCTGCATTGAATAAGTGATTTGGCAATGTTAATAAATTTCCAATTTACTCTAACATTAACACTATACCTCCTACATGACAAAAATTAATAAGTATCTTGAAGCAGGATTTTATCACTCAAGTGCCGAAATAAAATTTCCCAATAACATAGATCTGGTAGCTCAGTGGTAAGTCACATGGTTTTATATTTAAAAAAAAAATCCCAGATTTAATTCTCATCCCCACTTCCCAGAGACTTTCTCAGAATCACACAGACCAAATACTATTTTAAGAACATATTTTATACAAAATAACACATTCTTATGGAAATAAAATCTACAGATCTCTAAAGATCAAAACTTTTTTTTTTTTAAAAAGAAACCTTTAAAAATTATCCAAACACACATTATTAAACTAGCTATTGAGGTAACTGTCACTGTCAGGGAACCAGTAGGACAAGAGAAAATATAAACAATATAAAAATAAATAGTATTCCCTTTTCCAGTATTGACCAGGAAAGTTCAAACCTAGCTCTTCATAGTTTTCAAAGAGGGAAAAAAGGATCCCTGCTACTATAGTCCATGGACAAGGGAATTGACCAGGGCTTTTCAGGAGCAATGAGGTACCTGAGCTCCAGGTGATAAATACAGAGGAAGATATGAGGACCCTTGCTTTCATCCATGGTGTTAAGTCTCTAAAGAATGAGCTGGTGACAGCTTCTGCAGCACAAGTTCACTCTGTGGTGGGGTGGAAGGTTCATTGTTGTGTATAGTCCAGACTATGTCAGTCTCTTGCCAAAGTTTGTTAGGATATTTTCACAGCTTGATGGTGAGAGATCTCTTACAATAATGACCAATAGTTCTGTAGACTAAAAATTGTGTTGATGCTTCATGGAGATTGGGATTTGATGTGCAAGGCTTCCAAAAACATTATCTAGACACTAGCATTCATAAAAAGAAGCATTCCCTTTTTCAGACTTTAACAGACAAATTACATTCTTTACAATCTTAATTACAATAGAATAGCTCCTTTCTATCCATACAATGCTTAACCCAAGACACAATGTTTCAGGAATGGTTATGATTGATAAAACATTGCCAGCTCAAAATCAGAATATTGACATATTTATACAACAAATGTTTTCCAACTGGCCTCCCTTTGTTCTTTTCCTCCCAATTAAAAAACCTTTTTTCTTTTAGTTAGGATGGAAAAATTCTCATTCTACTTATTTTTTAAAAAACAGCTGTGTAGATAAAAAATAAACAGGGCAATTACCAATAGAACAACTGGATACTTTAAAAATGTAGAAAAAGTTCAGAGAAAAAATGTTTCTATTTCAGAGTTATTATTTCCAATGAGGTTTAATTAATTTGTAACCTTAGGAATCTTTCAAAATGTTTCCCATTTAAATTTTTCAGGTACCCTAAGTAAACCAGGAGAAAGCAGCATTACTGTTGTGCTTTGTTGTGAAGAATTTCTTCTAGGTTACAGCATCAAACCATTACGAAAAAGTGAAATACCAGAATAAGCAGCTCATATAGTGAATATCAAACTTGCAATATATATTTCTTGGGAGAATGAATAATTGTTACAGCATTTAGAATCTGACAGCTTAATGAAAAATTTACATCTTATGAAAAGCTAAGATGATGGCTAAATGTTTTGTCTTATTTTGATGGCATCACTGATCATATAGAGCAGCCTTTCTCCAAACTGGGACTTTTGGCCATACCAATTGGGAAGTTCTCAAAATAAAGGCTCCATAAATCTGGAGAAGATCGGTTAGGAAAGGCTGCCTTAGAGGTAACGGCTATTCTCTTACTTGCACTCATTAAATTATCCCCTCACTGGCATATATATTTATGCAGACCTCTACTAAAGTCTCCTTATTGGAATCTCGTATCTCCCATTTTCTAGGTAGAATTTAAACATCCCATTTTGATATGCTTATTTACTCCTACTGATTCCCCAGATTGCCTGCCTAGTCTGACATTATAAAGTGTCACCTATTACTTCCTCATAACTTCACCACTGCAAATTTAAACATATAGGAAGTTAAGATATGTCCGAATCAGGGGAAATAGTTTATATTTTCTTTAAAAACTGAATACAGTAGTAAAAGTGAGCATTAACAGATGCTTTATACAATGCTCACACTTCATTGTGAGGAAAGAAAGTCCAGCTTCCTTAACTCTTATAAAGGCCACTGTAGGGCATAATTTGGTGAAAACTCAGAGAATCCAGAAGTTAGGCCTTCTTCCTATTTCCTTTCACCTGTGCTAGACAGAATTTGAATTCAAGCAGAAAACTAATTACATTCTCTTGTGTTTAAGAACTCTTTTCTGAAGGCTCCTTACTTAAAATTTGTTTGAAGAAAAATGCAGTGGGACTAATTACATAGAACATATTGTAACATGTTGTTATACTGAGAAAACCTGAGTAAAATGGTAATAAAACTTAAGTAGGTTCAGAATGATATACTAACAAAGGAATAATCTGTCTATGCATCTATATAACATAATAAATTCTTTTTCTTTGAAAGCCAACAAATCCTGATTTGGGATCAAAGAAACGTAAACTATCTTAACACTATTCTGTTTCATCAAGGTGTAGAATTCAGAAGCTCATTAAATTAACAGCCAACTCTTGATAAAAGAGAACTTTTAACTTGCTGTGAAGACAATAATCACTACTGAATAGGAGATATCAGTTGGAGTAAAACATATATTACCAAAATACTACTCTTGGTAAATAATACCAAAGGTTTATTTTAAAATTCTAATGACGAGTAAGGAGGAAAAACCCTCAAAATGCTAAATTGTAAGTAGTTATTTTGGGGAGTAGAAGCAAAATACATTTCAAGTAGTGATTACACGAGTCAACTTTAAACAAAACTTTTCATTTTGAAAAGCATTATTCTAAATGATCCCACAATCATATTCTCTACCATACTCTATTCCCAAAGGTTTAGGGAAGCGCAAACAGGATAAAAAAATATTTCCATATGAAAAGCAACAATGCACAGGTGAAATGTTCTGCATCCCATCTAACGGTAAGAAGACACAGATAAGTTAGAGTGAGAAGATTATTGCATTAGATGGTTCTTTCACCACAGCAAGTGTAAGGCCTGAGCCCTTGATCAGACAAGCTCTAGCTGTGTTATTCATTGATCTTGGCAGTACAAGATAATTTACTACTTGAAAAACAAACCTTTTTCATGAAATAAAGCCAAAATCCTAATTCACTGGTTCCCTATGAGTAACTAAAAATCACACGCTTACAGATATGACAGATTACACTGTAACCCTAAATGTTTATGGAGGAATGGTTTTAAGTTCGTCCAGATAAACTGACTGCACACTTTTCACAACCGAAACCTTGCTTCGTTGTTTTGAGCAGTTGGGACTTCCCTTTCTAAACATGCCCCATAACCAACCAATTTAAGTTTCAAAGACTAGAATACAATGCCTCTGAAATGTGTTTCCAAACTAACATACTAGAAGAGATGAAATGGAAGAATGGAATGCTTTGAACAGGGCTCTCCAACCTTGGCAACTTTAAGACTTATGGAGTTCAACTCCCAAAATTCCTCAGCAAAGCTGGCTGAGGAATTCCAGGAATTGAAATCCACAAGCCTTAAAGTTGCCAAGGTTGGAGACCCCTGCTTTAGAATGCTAACTAAAGATGGGCCCTTTGAAAGCTTACATCAATTTTATACATTCTTTGCCTAACAGTTTATAAAATTAGGTTATTCTTTCAAGTTTCTTAGAAATTGGTAAAATAATTAAAAATAATTTGCATACCGAAGTTACATGAGATGAATAGGTATATGTAAGAAAGGGTATTTGTCTTTCTGTATGTATACCTGTTTCTTTTAATATGTTCCTAGGAAAACTCCTCACCCTAACTGTTGTATTAACTGCTTGGTAGACATGATGCTAGCTGTTATTAACTGCATGAGGTCATCTGAAATGGTTATGACTGTGAATCTACTTGTCTTTAATTTGATTTTGGGACTGCAACAGGGATGGGACAGAGAGCATTTTTCTCATTTCTGCATTGCTTTTCATGTTTGCTATAAAGTCACTTCAGGTAGAAGTCAGCAGAGAAACATAAATACATTTTGGATCTTTTCTATTTAGTTACAAACAGTGAGAGGAGTAGGGTCTAAGGGAGAGGGCAAGCACTGACTTACCCCATATCCTTATATACAATCCAATTAACAATGTCAATAGAACATTTTAACAACCTCTGGGAGAAGTGTTTGCCTTTTTCAGATTCATTAAGTTACAGCCAAGTACCATATTAGATCAATCCAAGGATCACACTGAAATGTAAATATCATTGTAACAAATTCAAGATCATAATAATTCTGCAATGCTACTTTCACTATTTTTGCTGATAGCCTGATATATTTGGCAGTTTATCTATAAGCTGTTTGCAAGTAGGTTTGTTATTTTTAAATTAGATTTGTTGGTTGATTCAGAAACTTATTTGTGAAAGACTGAGCTAATGCATAAGCTGTCCTATATCATCTCAAATTATGAAATGAACTGTGTGAATATATAGGTGATTTCATAATTTCATTTTAATCTCTTCTAGCATACAGGCTTCATGTATAGGTTGTATAGAACATATAGAATCAAATGTTGTTTGTTCCCAAAATCGTATCTGAATTCTCTTATCCTGCTGAAGTTAAAATGGAGATCTATTTCTGAGTTGCCCTAATCAGAGCATGGGGTCAACTGCACACAAATAGGTTAATATGCATCATTTCTTGTCTAATATTAATATCACTAAGGATTTTTCTGCAAGATTTCTATCTTAGGGTTTTAGAGACAATGGTTTCAATTTTGACTGACATACAGATGAAACTCGGAAATGATGAACAGATGCTACATCTCACATAAAAATCTCAATGTTCCTGAAAATTCCAGTTCCGATAGCAGTACTGCACACAATCCATGGGCAGGAGACCTAACACTGTGCTTTCTCCTGAATAAATGTGATCTTTTAGTAAGTATGCCTCAAATCCAAACTACCAATAGGCAGCACAATCACATTTTAGAGGAAGAGTTTTGCCATTTTCTACAACTACCTTCTTAAAAACAAAAAAAAAACGGTGTGACATGATTGTAAACATCTTCTGGTCATTCCAGTGCAATGCTTACACATGTTGAGTCTACAACCTTAATTCTAATCATGTACAATACATTCACAAACAGATTTTTTTCTTTTGTTTTTTTAAAGGCAATAGGTTAAAAAAACAACTGTAAACTGGATTCCATCTCAAGCGCACATATTAATACAAGTATTATCGTCTATCTCCAGTCTTTCACCCTGAAAAATATACCTGAGTTTTAGCAGTTAATGAAAGTTTCAAGTCCTTCAAACTTTCCTTAAACCCTGAATGAAAAAAACTCTCTGATCAGAAACAAAGCCCTAATTTAAGACCCTCTGTCTTGATTCAATGTGGGATTGCTTGTGACAGGCATGCTGCTTGCTCAGATTCAGGACAATTCCACTGTCAATGGGGCACTGTGTTGCACAGGACCATGGAAGCCAGATGATGCTAGGAAGGAAGGTAAGAATAGAAAGGTTGCTTCCTTTGTCCATATCTATTCATATGTGGCCTATCTTCTGTGTATTCTTCCTTCCTTAGATTAGCTCTAGAAAAGATAAATGAAAGCAATTAGTACAAGTTTCAGAAAAATTAAAAAACATGAAAATAAACTTTTAAAAAAACATGCAAGTTGACCTTTACTTCCCACTTAAGACAACGAGAAATCTCAAATCTTTCATAAGGAGACACTATCTTCTAAATGCTATTGTTTATTTGTACTTACTTGATCTAGAGGCAATGCTGGTGGTCCTATTGTTTATTTGTACTTACTTGATCTAGAGGCAATGCTGGTGGTTTTCGTGGTTGCAGCTCTTCCAGTGTTGAAGTTGATGTAGGCACCTTTGGGAATGGAGTTTGTGGCTGATGTATGTGCATTCTGAAATCACAAAAACACAGAGAGGGAACTAGAGTAACTACATACCTTTTCATAAGTATACTTAATCCAAAAATAATTAAGGCATAGCCATGTGTTAAGATTTCCTGCAGAAAAGAGACAGATTAATCTGTTTGACACCCCCCCCCATAGTTTTTAATTCATGTGTCAAGATATTCTCTTGAACTTTATTTGTAAGTGGAGGTCACACTGTATATCTGGTGATTCCACTGTAACTTCTGAGGACAATTTCAATAAATAGTGTTTTATCACTATGACTTTGTATGCTGCAAACTGCCACAAGGCTCCATTTTTTCTCCAATGTTATTTAACATCCCCCAAAATATCCAAGAAGGCCACTGGAGTTCTGGAGCTAGACAGCATCAAAATGTTACTCCCATCTTCATAAGAAGCAAAATATGAACACACTTATACAATAAATGAGGATTGTTTAATTGACCGCTGTACAGGTAATCCTCAACTTTTGACCACAATATGGAGAAGAAAATTTGTTGTTAAGTGGTGTCATGAGGCATCATGTAACCACTTTCAATTTTACAACCTTTTTTTGCTATGGTTGTTAGGCGACATATTAGGTGACCACAACTTGTGACATCCTGCTGGTGATGATGCCTATAATTACACTGTTTAGTTCTTTTTAAAGACCTATCTCTTGAGTCCATGGAGAGGGACAGCATACAAGTCCAATAACTAAGTAACTAAGTAACTAAGTAACTAAATAAATTATTTGTTTATTTGTTTATTTATTGGACTTGTATGCCGCCCCTCTCCCAATATTAATATTTTTTGCTTCATTTTTGTTTTGTTTCTCTCACTTTTTAAATTATGTTTTAAATAATACTGTTTTAACTTACTGGTAGCATTTGAATAATTTATTATAAATAACTGAAATTTTAGATAATGAAGGTATATAAAATTGTATTTAGCAACAACACAATTCCACACTTACCCTGGTGTTCTGTACATATCTGTACGTTGCCCTCCCAGGTTCGTTCCACATCCTGCTTGTTCCATCATTAAGGCCTGAAAGTGTCCCACATTCTCATCTTGGCAACGATACAGAGGTCCTTCATGAGCAAGACCATTGGACTGATTTGTAGCTTGATGATGTGACAAGTGAGCATTCACTGTCGACCCATAACCTCTGGCCTGGAAGTGTGTGGCTGGATGGCGTGGTGCATACGGTGAGGCTGTCTGCAGCATGATGCCATGGGGTGGGAAAGGGCCAAATCCAAACGCAGGAGAACTCACAGACGGCAAGGAAGTGCCATACAAATACTCTCCTGCGGCAACTGATCTTTGCCTCTTGGTTGTGGCGTTATGGTTGTCCAGATCAAGGAATTCTTTGGGACTCTCAGGCCTTTCTTGGGGCTCCTCTGCTTTCTCAGATTCCAGGGACAGTTCTGGTCCGTTGGCTGAATCCTCTTTGGTGCCTGCTATGTCTGTTTGATTTGGGGAAGCCAAAGTGGCACTAAGCACTTCACAGTTCTGCATGCCACTGCCCACTGTCCCTCTGTCTAAGAAAGGTGGTCTGGCCATAGGAGACTGGGTAGGTGAATGCCCAGTGGGGCTTGATGGGTGAGGGAAAGGCTTCTGCCAGTCTGAATAACCTTGTGGACAAGTATAGTAAGGAGGTTGCTGGTAGTGATGATAAGGAGGTGGCTGAGGATGGTAAGGGTATGGCACTCCCTGGTGAGAACGATAGCGAGGGTAAGTGCCGTGGGAACTGTTGCTAGCGTGAAAGCCCCGAGCAGGAAAACGGGAATGAGATATTGAAAGGGGTTTTGCTCCCATTATAGCACTAAAACCCTGAAATCCTGGACTGATGTGGTATTGTGTGGCTGAATTTGGATATTCCATGTTGGGCATATACAGAGGGGCAAATTGGCTAGGAGTGCTCCCTATTGGACTTCCATCCACACTAGCAGGGGTACTTGTGCTCGGTCCCATGCAAGGTACAGTAGCTTCTAGCAGATTTCCAGTTCCAGTGCAACCAGGCTTTTCTATTATATTAACAGGTACACCTTTCCCTTCAGTACCACCAGACGATCCTTCACCTATAGCATCATTTTCAGGCATTGGTCCTCTCTCTATAATGGTTACAACATCACCTAGACACCTCTGAGATACAGAACTTGTATAGTTATTCTCTGCTGGCCAGGTGCCCTTGTTTTGTGTGGCTTTTGAGCTGTTCTTAGTGTCAGAATTATTTCCCTCTCCTTCCTGTGTTAGATTCTGCTGGGAACAGTTCATTTGCAATGGGACTTTAGAATGAGGTAGCAGCTTGGGGTATGTCTCTTCTGGAAGACACTCCGTTTTCTGATTCACTTCTGCTGGAAGCTCTAATGCACAAAGAAAACAGAGGCAGTTTAGGGGAACAGATTTAATCCAAACTTCTTTCATCATATGAATTGACACCTCTAGCTTATAGTGTATACGAGGCTCTAATTCTCAGTATCTGGGGCACAATATTAATTTAGGAATTAATACAATTCACAATTTGTTTAGGAAATGAATTTACAATCTTTTCCCAGTTTATTAGTAATTTGCACATGGATGCCTACCTGCAATGCTACACCACAATAAAGAAGGGCAGGGAAATTTAATGTTAATCTGCCTCAGTGGATATTGGAACCAAAAACATAATTTTAATTCTTCACTTAATACTACACTTGCATACTGCTGAGTGTCATACTATCACCAGTTGTAGAAAGTTGTAAATAGAACAAGAATATAAGGAATATAATATATAATAAATCTCCCAAATTTCCTTCATAATTATAGAACAGCAGATAAAAAGGAAAAATCTTACACAAGTCTTACCCAAATTATACCTCTCTCAGTATATTAGAATTATAGTTTCCACAGACTATGCTGCTCAGCTCAATTTGTTTCATTCCAATGGGGAAATTAGTAGCATAATAATATTCAGTCAGTATTTATGCATGGCAAAGCATCAAAGCCGTCAAATCCCAAAGAAAATCCAAAGGATAACAGCAGTTCCTAAATAGGTCCACCACATTATATAACAGAGCAACTATCCCCCTTCTCCAAAATGGCATGCAGTAGTCACCCTTTAGCCACAGTGAAAGAAGAATATATAATTACCTTGATTGTTCTCTGAATTAATTGACTGGTTGCCATCTTTAGAATTCCCATTCCTTAATACTGGTTTTGGAAGTTGAATATTAGCAGTTGCTGTATGAGTTAATTGTGAGAATGGTCCAGATAAATGTGTGGAAGGAGGCTGATGTGGGTGATAAGGCACACCGGGTGGGCATACCCGGGAGGACAGCTGCTGCATAGCAATCATCTCTGGACTGTCCATCATGGAATCCCCACCCTGGGCTCCTCTCTGAATCTGAGAGATAGACCCAAATAATGAGGCAGGAAGCTGCTGCTGTATTCGTTGACTGGAAGCTTTTCCTGGATGACGGATATATCCTGAGGGTGGAACTCCATGAGGTAGGAAATTAGACTGCTCAGACCATTGATTTGGGGGCAAAGGTTGTCTCACAGTCCGAGGATCCATTATGTGACTCAAAGCATGGGGCAATATAGGAGAGCAAGGGCCCACAGGAGATTTCTTGTCTATTCCCAGGGCTATCTGATTTGCTGCATCATGGTTTCCATTCCATACAGTAGGATATTTATAGGATCTGTATATATGGCCAGGGGGGAGTTCTGAGGTCTCTCCTTGTCTCATAGGAGGTCCATTGTGTCTTGAAGAAATAAATCCAGGCTGGAATTGCCCAGAAGAATACATATTGGTATCTGAGGGTGGGCCACTCACTCGACCAAGTTGCAAAGATGTAGAATGTGGTCCTACTGTGGAAACATGCATTGGTGCAGCACATCCTTGCTTCTCTGGAGATGGAAGCTGAGGTCCTCTATGATCATTCAGACCAATTGAAGGCTGGAAAAAAACATCATTCTTACACAAATATATTAAACAATGAATTTAAAACATAGATATCTCAACAAAATACATGATAGGCTGTACATCTGTTATACTCAGTATTATGCAATTATATATTGCTTCTAAAACTGAGCTTTAGAGTAACTAACATACATACTAAAGCAGTTATTACCAAAAAGAATGATAATGTTCCTTACATAGGTCTTTAAAAATAGTGTAGAAAACTTCAGCTGCTTGCTTTCCCTGGGGTCAGGAAAACTGAAAATTTAGTATTATGCATTGGCCATTAATACACTTCCATGCCTTGATTAAGCATCAGTATTAAATTTTAATTGGCTTGAAATCAAATTATCTCCGATGCAACCATTACTCATGTGATCTTCAATGTATACTTGTAATCCAGTTAGTATGTCCATCAGTAAAATCAACCTTTACATTTTAACTTAAATTATTAAAACTAGGATTCACCCAGAAGGTTAAAAAGAAAAAAGAAAAGAATGTGAAACCTTTAAAATTATAAGCAAAGCTTCCAGAATCTGAGACAATAAGGAAACCGCAATCAATGGCTAGAATACAGTTTGCAGAGCCCTTTCATCCATCCCAGAAACTCTAGTGCTCTGATGGTGAACCTATAGCATACATGCCACAGGTGGCACACTGAACTGTATCTGAGGGCACACAAGGCGTTGCCGTATGTCAGCTCTAGTGTGCATGTGCGCACTTGGTCAGCTGATTTTCAGCCTTCCACTCTCCCCACGCTTTAGGAAAGCCTCCTGAAGCCTGGGGAGGGCAAGAAACGGCCCAATGGGCCTACTGCAAGTCCAGAGGCTTCAGTGAGGCCTGCGTGCATGTGCAGGGGGGAGGGCATTGCATTCTGGGTGTGGGCACACACACACACACACACACGCTCTTGCACGCATGCTCTTTTGGCACTCGAGCAAATAAGGTTCGCCATCACTACTCTAATGCTATCCACTTCTCACAGCAATAATATTTTTCTATTTCTAATTGCAAAGCAGGTGCAGATGGACAATTATGCAGCATCGTAATAACTGTTTGGGATGGACTCGTCATTTCTACCCATCTAATCTGTATTAGTATGGATATATCATCCCTAAGACTTCCAAATCTATTTTAGGAATATAGGCATGCATATGCATGCACTGTCTGTATGAGTCTAAGATTCAATGAGGTGATCTACCATTAAACCTGGTTAATTTTGTGTAAGTTCCCAGAAGATTCCCTTTAAGAAACAAACTCCTCATAAAGGCAAAACATCTTCTATTCATCTTGTACACCTAGCAAAATCTTTCTATCTTTTTTCCTCTTGCCCTTTCTTCATTTATTTCGGTAGACATTTAAAAACATACAACCTTAGAAAAAATAAAGAGATCTACAAACAGTATAAAATTGAATAAAATCATTACTTGTTTTCTTGATTTTAGAACTGGTATTAAGATCAAGTCAATATTAAATCATCTAAAAAGCCAGTATAATATAAATGAACTATCAATAAAAGGTTTTGTCCAATCTCAAAATTCTATATTAACAAAGCAGATTTGTTAAAATCAAATCAAGCAGATTTGTATTGAAATCTTATACTAAGAGAAACCCAAACTTTGGATGCTCCTAATGTTTATTGTCTGACTTGCCTTCACACACTCATCCCAAAATCTTGTATAAATAAAAAAATACACAATTATTATAAAATCATAATTAGCGAAGTAGTTATTTCTCACTTGAAAATATAAAATAATTAGTTATCAGACTTACATGTAATCTTTACATGTGCAGATAGAAGCTTGGCTCACGTGTTTCTTACCTGCATGGCAAAGTGCTGGTGCTGCTGACCTGGCTCACCAGGATGTGGTTCTGGTACTCGTGGTGATCCATATGGTTTTGCTGGATCAGATCCACGCAGAGAATCAAATGTTCCTGGAAGAGGTGGTCTCTGGAAAAGAAAATATAGTTGTCTATGAGATGTGATAGGCATCTCCTTCACAGGAGATGAAACAGAAGCAGCAAAAAAAAAATGAAACAGATACAGGATGCATTTCATCTTAAAAGTATTTTTTTTTTAGGCTTCAGCTGCTGTATCTACAATCTTCTTCTTCCATGCTTCCAAAGCAATAAAGATTGTAACATTTTCAGATGTAACATTTTTAAATAGAACATGGGCATCCAATTGTATGCCCTCATTTTTTATTTTTAAAATGAGGGCATACAATTGGATCTCATGCTTATGCTGAGGAGCAATAATTCACCCCCTATTTGGGAGTATAAATGATCATTGTATTAAAGATTAAATTGGACATTTCTCATCCAGTCGAACATAACAGTGATCTAGACCGTAATCAAATGAAATACAGATGGTAGTTCTGCTCATTTATTGAATTATTTGAAGCAACACAGTCCATCACTACAGGCCTGAAATATATTTCTTTGAAAGTGGATATAAAGAAATCCATGAAATGACTCTATACTATTTTTGCTCAAAAACTGATATTAATTCATTTATTTTAAACTGAACTAAGTGTTAAGACTGAAAATAATCTTCTGGTTCTCATACTTTTTCAGGAATAGGCAGACCATGAAGAAAGCAATAAGCAATGGAAATACTAGAAGATTGCGGTATAACAAGTAAATGGAAAAGCCAAAGTTAAGATTGGGTGCCTAATATTATTTCCTCTATGCAAAGGGGTATTTTCTTCTCTTGCTAGACTGATACTTACTATGTGCCCAGAATGGGATACACAACTGGGCATTTCACCATAGTGATGTGAATGCAGAAAGCCTCGGCCATTAGAAGATGCCATCTTTCCAGACAATTGAACTGACTGGCTATTTGAATCTTCTGCTGAGGCGGATAATGAGGAAGAAATGGGAACACGATGTTTTGCTTTATGAGGTGGAAGTTTTCCTCCATTTTGAACATGTGGTTGTTTCCTGCCCGATCCTTCGGAATCTCTGGATCGAGTGCAAACATTTCCTGTACTGGAACGGATGGTCCGACGGCATCTTTTCTCACGCTTCACATCCTCTCTGATCCAAAACTCATCGTCTGTGTCTCCGTCTTCTCCAGGAAAGTGCTTCAACATTGCCCGATGAAAGCACCTCTCTAAGTTATAAGCCATTTTAGTATAATCTGTATTTAAAAAAGCAAATGAACAGTCATATGGGTACAAGTTTCTTGGTGTTGACATTTCTTTTCTAATTAGATACTACATTCAGAATCTAGATTATTCTCTATTTGTTTGGAGAGGGGTAAACCCAATGCTTGGTGAAACGCAAATAGGAATAAATTGTCAGGGTATACATATTTATTAGGATCACAGTTCCCAATCCCTTTTATAATGGCAACTCAGTAATTTCCTATTTCTACTTTACCCTCTGTCACTCTATCCACATCATAGATATCAGCTAACTAGAAAAAAAAAGTTTTGGAAGAAGTAGTTTATTTTTATATCACATGTACAAAAAGCACATTTTATTTTTTCATATATTTATTGTGAATGAATAATTATGAGCTTTCTCCTCTCCCATCTATGAAAATATATGGGGTATTTTCCAATTTACAGGCATCTAAGTGAGATAATTTGTATTTCTATATTCTTACCACTATTTTCACCATTGTATTTAAGGCAGTTCCTGAACATAGTTTTCATATCACCCACAAATTCCTCCTTGGTGTAGTATTGGCCTCCATTTAGCTTTTTCTCTATACTGGAAATATCCATTGGAGCCTGAAAATATTACAATAGCGAAATATAAATCATCATATTTTATCAGATTATTATTATGGTTGATTCTATACTATCCTTTATAAGAAAATGTATTCTTTACCTTAATGATCTGGTAGTAATTTGGAGCATATGATTCATCAACCGGCTCTAGGAATGGCCAGGAGTCCTTGTGAGCTTTTATAACATCTAACACTGTCAAGAAATAAAATGGAATACTATGTTATTCATATAAAGAGGAAGTCCATATTTTATGAATATTTTATGAATTTTATGAAGCTTAAACCTGGATTTGGAGCTCACCTTTGTACATGGCAGTAAATTCATCATCCAATTCAAAACTGTGAAGATGAAATGCAAAAATAAATACAAAGAATCTTTCTATCAACTCATAAAAAAAGTATTAAATATTCAACTTCAGCAAATTGCAATTGCCTTTTCAATGCAAATAATTCCATTCATTTTCTATAACTCTTTCCTGTCTGTTCTTCTTTGACTTAAATATTTGGGTAAGACTATAAAACATGAAAAATGAAAAACCCATAATCAAACAAAAGTATGATTTAGTAAAATACAAATAAATTAACCAGGTGTGTAAAATATCATGAAACTTACAGTTGTAAGACATTCTTTTCTCTGTCTAACATACGAAGTGATCATTGCTTTATAGATGGAGATTATATATTTGCATTTATGAAGAGTATATATTTGGTATTTGTATTTAATATACTTACAAGTCCTTAGGTTTCTCCTCCCTAGCTGGTGAACCGGGATCTAAATGGGAAAGCTCAAGGGGAAGCTCCTTTCCCTGGGCTAGCAGCCATGCCCTCTCTTCTCGAAGTTTCCTTCTCTTGGCTCGTTCTGCTCATGGAAAAGAAAGTCATTAAATTCATAAAGAAACTTCCTTGCCGCAAAATCCAAGGGGCAGCTCAGCTGTGGAAAGGCAAATTTAGGATTAACAGTAATTTTCTTTTCTTCCTATAGAAAAATAAGTGTACAAATACAGTAATACCTTGTCTTACGAACCTAATTGGTTCCCAGGGGAGGTTCGTAAGGCGAAAAGTTAGTAAGATGAAACATTGTTTCCCATAGGAAACAATGTAAAATGAATTAATCCGTGCAACGGGAAAAAAACAGGAAAAAACGCCGCCACCAGGCTGTTTCAATTGAAACAGCCAGGCGCTTCTCAGTGGCCTCCTGAACACCGAACCCGGAAGGTGACAGCCGGCGGTGGGGCTTCTTGGCAGCCTCCCGAACCCGAACTTTTGCCGAACTTCCAGGTTCGGCGTTCGGGAGGCCGCCGAGAAGCCCCGCTGCCCAGCTGTCGTCTTTTGAAACAGCCGGGGGGCTTCTCGGCGGCCTCTCGAACGCCGAACCCGGAAGTTCGGGTTTGGCGTTCGGGTTCAGGAGGCCGCTGAGAAGCCCCCCGGCTGTTTCAAAAAGCGACAGCCGGGCGGCGGGGGCGGGTTTGTAAGACGGAAAATGTTCGTAAGAAGAGGCAAAAAATTTCCAAACCCCGGGTTCATATCTCGGGTTGTTTGTATGGCGAGGGGTTCGTATCATGAGGTACCACTGTACTATATATGCTAGGTAGGCTATTTTAAAAGTCTCAATATGGAGTAGAGATGTTAAAAGAAAAATAGAAAATTAATGTAGGAAAAAAATGATTAAAGCTGGTTTATCTTAATGGTAAAAAAAATGTTAAAATTCTTTGTCTCCTGGGGGGCAACGAATCATATTTTGATCTTATCACTGAAATACTGGAAAGGATCCCATAAAAATCTTTTGAATAAAAGTGAGTAATAAAATAAGATAATGAGGCCAGTAACCTAAGAAAGTAAAGAAGTTGAGAGTCTGTTTAAGTCTTTCACCATTACACATCATAACTTCAACATAAGTGGTTGAAAGTCTACTTTCCCCTACTCATGACAGATGTTTTCAAGCTCTCCTTTTTTTAAAAAAAAGGAATGCACATTTTATTTCAGTAAGCTGATCCACATGCCTTCAACAGCTTTGACTTTTTCCTCCATTTCTCGTTTCCTCTCCTCTTTCAGCATTTGTTCCTGTTCCTTTTTCTGAACTGCCAAAAGGATCTGACGTTCTTCTTCTTCTTCTCGACGTCTCTGCTTCTCCATTCTACTAAACACGACTGGGGTCATCTGAAGAAAGTCAGGTATCTATTTAGTCATTTTATTCCTATATTGTTGCTGTCCTAAGAAGTGATGAGGTATATGGTTCTCTCAATGTTATCCTTAAAATAAAACTGTGAGGCAGGTTAACTGTGAGCCTATTAATATGCCGAATTTTATAGTACCTCAAAGCCACTTCTGCCCATGCATCAAAAGATCCTAACCCAATACAGTATACCACTCTTTAGATTTGTTTTTAAAATATTTTTAAAATATTTTAGTTTTAAAATATTTTTTCTTTATACATCCACTCATACCTGAAGCATTCTTGTGTATGATATAATGAAAGGCCTTTTCAGAGGGTCTTTCACTTTATTTATAGAAAATATTCTACAGAGATCCTGGTAGCAACAAATTTTAAATACAGGTTTATTTATGGTCTTTTAAATGATGCTACGGGTAAATAAAATTGTAGTTATATGCTTTTAATTCCTTTCGTCTGCTATTGTTATTCTGCTTGTATTGCTCTTAATTTTTTTTTTTTAAAAAGAGGGCTATATATTATTCCACTTTATTTATTTTTTTTTAAATTTACTGTTTTGTCTTTTGGGGTGATTTATATAAATCATACACAAATAAAACCCATTGTACTGGGGTTCCCATTCGAAAGAGATTTCTTACCTCTGGATGTATTAACTTGATGTTTTGACTATCAGATATCCACCTGGGAGTAAATTCTGTCTGCTGCAGACGCTTCTCCTAAAAGGCAGTAAAGTTAGGATCAGATCAGAAAAGTCCCTACTATAGTTTATTACAGAATTCTAGAA
This sequence comes from Erythrolamprus reginae, assembly GCF_031021105.1. Classification (NCBI taxonomy): domain Eukaryota; kingdom Metazoa; phylum Chordata; class Lepidosauria; order Squamata; family Dipsadidae; genus Erythrolamprus; species Erythrolamprus reginae. The sequence goes on along the minus strand of NC_091955.1, from coordinate 84,757,700 downwards.
ATAACTGAAAATTCAATCCTTGTCTATCAGAAATGACAGGTCTAAGATTTCTGAAAACAGATAAAGAGCAAAGTCCAAAATAACATTGGTTTAAAATGCTGCTAGGATCGACAAATATCTTCCACAACTAATGTACATTAAGATACCCGGCAGTCTAGTCACATACTGTAAGATAGGTCTCTTTGCCCATCTATTGTATTTATTACTTCTCTAAGAAAGAATGTGTCAAAACAAGAAATCTACATTTTGCAGATATGTGTCTGACAATAACAAAAAAGCATGCTCCCTCTGTCCAATAATCGATATTAAGGGCCTGGGAGAGATAATGAAATTATCTACTAAGAATGCACAGTATTATTTACAGAAGGTCATATAATGTTTAAAGTATCTTTATATCATTTATCATATGCACACTTTTAAAGGCCTTCAGCTTTAAGGCTATGGAGAAAAGTCTACAGATATATTAGTTGAGGATAAGTTGATGCTTCTGAAATTGAAAAAGCTGGTATATAAATACTCCATGAACCAAATATTATTTATTAATTACTTACACTTTCTGTTTCTGTTCAAAACATTAAATCCTCTTATCTTTTTCTCTACTAAGTGCATATTGCGGATTCTGGGAACCCTGTACTAGCTATTAATCTTTTGATATATGTAGTAGTTGACAGTCATTTAACAAAATTTTTGAGTTACAAGAACACTGAAAAAAGTGACTTAAGACTTGTCATCAAAATTATGACTGTCAAACAATTCCCTGTAGACATGCAATTGCAATTTCAGTGCTTGGTAGATAGTTCACATTTATGAGTGGTTGAAGCATCCTGTAGTCACAATTGCAATTTACTACCTTCCCAGCCAGCTTTTAACAAGCAAAGTCAATGGGAGGAAGCCAAATTCACTTAAAGATCATGTGACTTACATAATGACTGAGAGATTTACTTAACAGCCATGCTAAAAGGGTGGTAAAATCAGGCTCTACTTATAGTCCACATTTCAATGCTTGCGGGCTGAAGCCAAAGATATTATTTCTTTTGGCAGCACTGGTGCTTTGGAGTATCTTTCCAATAATGATACCAAGCTATTTGACTCCCTGCTAGTTTTTAAGGAAACATTAAAATTTTAATTATTTCAAAAGCTTTTTTCCTTAGATTTAGATTTATTTAATTTCCTTTATTCCTGATTTGTTATTCTTACCTTTATTATTGTATTGTATGGTTTTTATTGAATATTTCAGACTATTACTCTAGTGACTGAAATTGGTTTTAATCTGTCTGTGTGTATGTTATTTTTTCTTCATTATATTGTATATAAGCTGAATGCCATTTAATTATAGCAGAGTAAAAGTTTATAGATAGATTTTATTTACTGTGCTGCCCCACTTCAATATTATGTATACACTGGACATTTTTCTTCATTTAACTATTAGTGCAAAAAATACCACAAAATTACAAATTGGGGAAATTAATATCATTTGAAGAATTCAGTAAAATTTGGTATTGATTGTCTAATCTGTTTTCCCATGTGCTTCACAAGCACATATTTAAAAAAATATTTCTTACCTTTTGCGTAATCATATTGCAAATCTCTGGTAGGAAATCTTCACTCAGGAGTTTATAAAGCTGCTTTTCTCTTAAAGATGTTCTCTCTCGGAAGCTTTCTGTAACCTGCCTCCATTCTTCTTCTGTCTGGCATATTAACCACCATGTTCCATGGCCCAATCCTTGAGAAACTTTCATAATAGGATAATTTTCTATTAATATGTTATAATTATAATCAAAATTTCTCTATGTCGCACTTTGCAAATTCATTTATACTTTTGCATACAGGTGATCCTCACCAATTGAGACTGTCAACTGTCACTAAAGGGTACAATCATTAGTGTCATGTCATGTATTCGCACTGATTTACGATATCAGTTCTGGTTGTGGTCATTAAGTGAATCACCATAGATTTGTTAAGTGAAATGCCACATGACTGAAACTTCTGTTGACTTTTTGCTTACCAGAGAACAATTGCAAAGGCCACCAAAGGTGATCATAAGGCAGTGGAGAGGTTGCAATGACCACAGTCTTGGTGGCTGGTCATAGGTCTTGTTTCTCAGTGTTGGGATAATTTTGAACACTGGAGTGATTGGTAAGCAAGGACCTGAATAACGTCTATAGAATTTCTCATGACAAATGGAACTGAATTCAGAATTTTGATTTGATTGTTCCACATCAAGGGTGAGCATACATGAATTAATTTTCATAGGACCATATGCAACTTTAACATGGACATAATGAAAACAATCTGGGGAACTCAGTTGATGAGCTGTTTAAGGGAGGCAGATTATTGCCTCCCAGGATCAGAAGCTCCACTAGCAAAGGTCAGCGGTTCAAATCTCATCACCGGCTCAAGGTTGACTCAGCCTTCCATCCTTCCGAGGTGGGTAAAATGAGGACCCGGATTGTGGGGGCAATAGCCTAGCTCTGTTAAAAAGGTGCTATTGCTAACATGTTGTAATCCACCCTGAGTCTAAGGAGAAGGGCGGCATAAAAATTGAATAAATAAATAAATAATAAATGAATTCAGCTGAAAGGGAATTCTCAATGATATAAAAGGCAAAAATAATATGCTCATATATATTTTGCCTCTTGAAAAATAGTACCAGTAGTCCTCGACTTACAACAGTTTGTTAGGTGATCGTTCAAAGTTATGTCATCACTTGAAAAAATGATTATTCATTGCAGTATCCCCTTGGTCATGTAATCGAAATTCAGAGACTCTGCAACTGACTCATATTTATGACAGTTGCAGTGTCCTGGGAATCATGTGAGCTACCTTTTAAGACTTTGTGGCAAGCAAAGTCAATGGGGAAACCAGACACACTTCACAACTGCAGTGATTCAGTTAATAACTGTGGCAAGAAAGGTCGTACAATGGGGCAAAATTGAACAAATATCTCACAGCAACATAAATTTTGGGCTCACCTGTGGTCATAAGTCAAGGACTACCTCTCTTGTAACTTTAAACAAATGAATATTTTTTTAGTAGTAGAGCAAGCAAACAGCCTGCATCTTTTCATTGTCCATGCCTGGGGTTGGGTTGTTGTTGTTGTTTTTGTAATTGGCAAGAATTTTATTACTAAACATCCAAGAAATACTTTTCAACTCATTTTCTAACTGTATGGAATGAAATGAAGAAAATAAAGAAGGCCTCTCTTTCAAGCTGCATTTTTATTAATTAGAACTCAACTGTAATCCACATATTCTACTCACAATTTCTGGACTGTGATTCATGAACAAGTGTATTGGCTTCTTCTTTCTCTCTGGAAACAAAAAGAAAAAAATATTGCAAAAAATATACTGTAGAGCAATCTTCAATAAAAGGACTACCCCCAGGACTAGAATAAATTACACTGATACTAAAAGCCCAGCAGCTTGTAGTTATATTTTAGATGTAAAGACAAAACACTTAAGATTCTAATCCTACAGAACTCAATATTCATTTAAGGTCTTTCATAGACTTTAAAAAACAGTAGTTATAATGGATTAGAACAATTTTGAAAACGTAGAGGTGCTTTTCTTTCAAATAAATTCAAGTTCAGAAACAAAACCCGAGATAAGCATGGTAGGTCAATAATAATGTAATTCTATGACAAATTTCCTTGCTGCTGCTTTCCGGGCTAGCTGAAATTGAGAAAAGGTCCAAACTACTCAGATACTCAGCTGGTCAATTCTGGTCACCTTTTTGCCTTTTCCCTTTCCTGATTGTAGACTTCTCCAGAAACTATGTTTCTGCATAATGTGTCCCAGGTATGATAATTTAAACTAAGTGATTTTCTGCCCATAGTGAGAAATTTGGATTGATTTGTTCAATAATCCATGTATTTGTTTCCTGGCTAATCACTGTGTTTTCAGTAGTCTTCTTGACACCAAAGTTCAAAAGCATCAGTACACTTCCTATTTTGTAATTTCAATGTTCACTTCCATGGAATGTCACAGGAACCACTGTGTGCACAATTCTGATTTTTGTAGTTGTGCAAACATAACCCCAAATCTGAATATCTTTTCCAAGACCTTCATGACTACCATATTTTTTTTGGAGTATAAGATGCACCAGAGTATAAGACACCTTAGCTTTGGGGGAGGAAAATAGGGGGGAAAGTCTACCTACCAGGTATTCATCTGGCTAGCCTCCTTAGTCTGTTCAGCTTCAGCACATTATTTTATCCCCTGGTTAGGGCTGAAAAAGCCTTTTCAGAGGGAGTAGGAATAAAAACAAGCCTGCAAAGACTTAGGGCTGGAAAAATAGCTTCAAAAAAGCTACATTCGGAGTATAAAATGCACCCAAATTTTCAGCCTCTTTTAGGGAAGAAAAAGGTGCATCTTATACTTGGAAAAATATGGTAATCTACCAAATAGTAGTCTGTAGCCTATTTTCTTGAGTACTGGTTCCTTTGCTGTCATAGATGATCTTAGAAGGAAAAAGCAATCCACCACTCCAGTATCTTTATTGTCAATTCTAAGGCTGATTGCTGAACCTTTTGTCAAGTTTGCTTTTCTTTATATTTTAGTTCAACTTCTTAATTTTGTTCCTTAACTTTATTAGAACTTGTAGTTCCCTTGCATATTCGACTATAGGAATAGTGTCATCAGCCTTGGCTGATCCTGCTGAAATTATATATTCCTGAGATATACTCTGAGTATTATTTACTCATCCCTCCCAGAAATAGCCCCTTGTGGCAAGGAGGCAGCATAGGAGAATCTGAGGGCATATGGCAGATCTCTATGGAATCTATGTGATGTAAAATATTCTTATTTACCATAGCTTCCTAAGAGAGGAAGGGGAGATTAGGGAGGAAGAAAGGGAATATTACATTACAAAAATGGCTTACTTTATTTCATTCCTTTATTATACCACCACCAACTTTCTACATATACCCTCCAACTTTGCCACAAATATTTAATTATAAGAGCTGAAAAATATAATTTGTTTTGTTCTGCTTTGTATACAGTATAAATGTACTTTGATGAAGCAAGCATTGTTTTTATTACTGAGGTGTGCAAATTAATATTCCAGTTATAATATTCATTTACCTTAAGATGTTCTCCACCATTTTTTTCCGTTTTGGAGGTCGTCCCCGTTTTTTTACTACTTTTTCAGTAATGTCTGGAATATTTTTGTGTATCCCGCATTCCCTGGAATATATTGAAATAATACACAAAGTAGCTAAACACATCATAATGAGCCTAGTAAAGCAAGAAGGCAAGAAGGGATCACTGACAATGAAAAGGATTGAAAAAGCAGCTGTGAGCTAAGCTAGGAGACAATATATAGTCAGATTTGATGAAAAGTTAATTTGAGCACAACCCAACATTATGTTACCTTTTAAAAATTGCTTCCTTGGAAGGAAGTACAGGTGTTCTACCCTTCAAATAGCAACTTTCTTTTGTGCTAAAGTAGATTCTGTTTGAAATTAGTTACTCTAAAACATGGATGTCAAACTCGCCATATCATGTTGCCATCACAGGATATTTTGCCACATTTCCCCCATTCGCTGAGCTGGGGTGGGCGTGGTCTGCACGTGACTCATCCGGCCCACAGGCCATCAGTTTGACATCCCCCCCTTAAAAGAACTAGAGTACTTCAGTGGCTGCAGTTGAGCTTAAATTAGGAAACATGGATTCTAGCTCTACTGTGGTTTCATTCATTCTTCACTCATTCAAGAATGAGCAGCCTTGGAATGGTAACTTTTCAAACTTTAGTTTCCATCTGGAACGGAAATGGAACTAAAAGTGGCCTAATCCATAAGTTGTTGGGAAAATAAGCAAGACAAAATGGTGAAGAATTTTGAAAACTGTACTACAGTGGTCCCTTGACTTTCGCGGGTCCGACTTTCACAGAAAGCCTATACCACGGTTTTTAAAAAAATAAATAAATTAATTAAATTTTTGAAAACCCGTAGTATTTTTTTTATTTTAAAAATTTATTTAAAGAAGCCATCTTTAAATAATAGCTCCGCTTCTGCCCCAGCCTCTCAATCCTTCCCCTTTAATTTTCGGAGCATTGGTATGCTCCACTTGAAGCCAAGCTTTATTGCCGCCCGCTGCAGCCAATTTTGCTGCCATTGATTTCGCCGCTGCAGGGCCTCTCAGCTGTTTGGCGGCACAATTTTCTTCTGTTGGCTGCAGCAGCGGCAGGAGGTGCAATCTGGGCAGCAGCGGCCAGGGCTCACCCCCCTCACCGGGCCCATCTTCTTTTGGCGCTGACCCAGCTCGGGGAGGAACCCTCGGTGGCCATGGGCACAAGGCAGCCCGACAGATGGGCAGCTACCTGCCCGCAGCAGCAAAGGGGGCCGACGGTTCAGGCTGGTCAGCGTCCTAACAATGACGGGCAAACTGGAGGGATATCCGGGGAGCTGCTCCTCTGCTTTCAGGATTCAATTCAATTCAATTCAATTTATTAGATTTGTATGCCACCCCTCTCCAAAGACTCGCTGCTGGGGCGTCGGCATGTAATAGAGGCAGTGCCTTGCAAGGAAACGCTTGGAGCAGTTCCAAGCAAGGAAGCAGAGGGTTCAAATGGCTTTTTTTTCTTCATGAGGGAAATCAGTCTGAGCGACCCCCGCCCGCCCTTTTCTTTCTCTCTTCAGCCTGGGACACCTGATTTTGCCGCCACTGGATCTCTCAGCTGTTTGGCGGCCCGCGGCAGCCAACAGAAGACACGTGGGCCGCCAGACAGCTGAGAGGCCCAGCAGCGGCAAGATCTGTGGCAGCGGCTGTGGCAGGGATCCCGTGAGCCGCCAAACAGCTGAGGGGCCCGGCAGTGGCAAAATCGGCGGAGGTGGCAGTAGCAGGTACGTGTGGGCCGCCGAGCAGCTGATATGCGCGGCCTCCACTCCAGCCTCTGCCACCACCACATGCACCTTAAAGCGCAGCAAATCCCCCAGATTGCCACCCTGTTGCCCTTGCGGGTTCTGGGGTTAAGTAAAACCAGGAATGGAGGAGGGAGGGGAAAGAAGAAAGGAAGCATCTCTACTTCGCGGAAATTCGACTTTCGTGGGCTGTCTCAGAACGCATCCCCCGCGAAAATCGAGGGAACACTGTACTCTAATTATAAGGAATTTTATAAACATTTTTATCTTGTTGCCTTTGCAAAAAATAGTTTCTTTTTAAAAAAAATTCCTGGTATTCCCATTTCCTTGCAGGCAAGAACAAATCTGTACCTGTCAGTTATTAAGTCTCCATTTGGCTTCACAGGTTCCTCTTTGTACATCCGTGTGCCATAAAAATACCAGTAGAGGGCACCATTACTATCCTCACCCAATGGTTCCACTCGGAGGCTGTCTGCATCCAAGCCCTGTGTTTGAAAACACATACATATAAATGTAAGAGCTTAAGGTTTCTTGTATTCATGTTACTCCTCACCATTGGCCTTTGGAGTAGTAGTTATAAAGATTCAGATCTCTGCTTGTTCCCTCAAATGATCAACTGTTCAACTGACAATGAGAGTTATGTGCTTTAAACTATTCATGAGAGAGAAACTAATTTAAATTTGTTAGTGCCTAACAAAAAGTGGCCTCTTATACCTTTAATAGTGAAGCAGCAGGTGGGTGGGTGTTCTCTCTTCAAGTGGCAGAATTTTAAAGTTCCACAAAGGCAATACCAGGCTTCACACTGCAAGCAGGTGCATCTTCTCCTACCAGAGTTCCCACAGTTGTTACCGCAGTAACAAGAGAAGCCACACCTGCTTAACTTATCCCTCCAAATGCTTTGAAAGGTTGCCTGCAGAAGTCTGTTTTAGGGATTATTTCCAATGAGGCATTGTGCATAAGGAAATAGGCAGACGTGTTTACACTTGTACTTAAAAAAAATAGAGATACAGTGGTACCTCGAGATACGAGTTTAATTCGTTCCGGACCTGGGCTCTTAAGTCGAGCAGCTCTTATCTCGAACGACTTTTCCCCATAGGAATTAATGTAAATAATTTTAATTGGTTCCAGCCCTCAAAAAACTCACAAAGTTAGTCTAAATTATGCAGAAAGACATGTTTTTAATGAAGAAATGTACATGTACATATAAATGAATAATGAAGTTTCTTTCACTTAACTTGTAAACTTTCTTAAACTTTTAAATTTACATATGTTCAACTTCTCTGCCACCCAATCCTGTAGGACAGAGGTCCCCAACCCTTTTTGCACCAGGGACCGGCTTTAAGCGATCAAGAGAGGAATGGGTGAATGAATGGACGGAGGGTGGGAAGGAAGGAAGGAAAGAGGGAAGGGACAGGAACAGAGGAAGGAAGCAAGGAAACTTATGAAAGGGGAGAGTAAGAGGGGAATGAGTGAAGGGAGGGAGGGAGGGAAGAAGGTGGGAAGGAGAAAGAAAAGAAGAAATAGAGGAAGGGAAGGTAAAAGAGAGAAAGAAAAAGAGCAAGAAAGAAAGAAAGAAAGAAAGAAAGGGGGAAGGGACAGGAACAGAGGAAGGAAGCAAGGAAACTTATGAAAGGGGAGAGTAAGAGAGGAATGAGTGAAGGGAGGGAGGGAGGGAAGAAGGTGGGAAGGAGAAAGAAAAGAAGAAATAGAGGAAGGGAAGGTAAAAGAGAGAAAGAAAAAGAGCAAGAAAGAAAGCTGCAAGCACCCCCCCGAGCCCCCCAGGCCGGCTGCAACCTTTTAAAACACGTGCGCCGCTTCGCAGCTGTCTCCTGAAGCCGAACGCGGAAGTTAGCGTTTGGCTTCAGGAGACAGCTCCTTGGCGCTTGTATCTCGAATTTGGGCTTGTAAGTAGAACAAAAATATCTCTCCCCTCCCAGCTCTTATCTCGAGTTGCTCTTAAGTAGAGCAGCTCTTATGTCGGGGTTCCACTGTACTATTCTCAAAACTGGATTCCTATTGAAAATATACAAGGACAATGAACATGTTCAATTCTATTTTTTCATGCAGATTATGTTTAGAGGAAAAAGTGTTGCTAACCTAGCACCTGTGGATGTGATATCTAGCTAATAAACTCACTGTCATCTGTAGAATATAGAAACGTGCAAAACAAGCATTATAGCTCTCTAGCCCCCACAAAACATCCCTGTATAGTTTGTACCTCAAGGGATATAACCCTCTGAATATGTATTTGTATAGCAAACAAATGCTATGCTCACATGTTTGCTTCTTCATTCCCATCACCCTCACTATTATCATGCACAGGATTTGGTACCATCCTTCCTATTTTAATCAAGCCATGCACCTTGTCATTTCCTCTGATCCCCCAATACAGCATTCAAATAACAGTTTGTCTAATGCAACATTACAGAAAATTAGAAAAAGATGTTTTAAGCTCAAGTTAGAGAGCGCATCTGAATACACCACTCATTCATGATCTTCCAAATTATATTCTCAAGCCATGTTGAGTTTATAAGGTGCTATTTCAATACATATGCCATTCTGGACCCAGCCTCAACAATACTAGGCATCAGAAATGGTAATAACTAACAAAAACTAATTTTTCCAAAGAAAGTTAAGTATCTTCAAAAGTTATGTCTTTTTATGCAAGTGCTATTAATTGCAGATGAAGATCATAACTATCACAGTAACTATACTTCCCCATTACAATTCTAAAAACCATTTAGATTTTTTTTAAAGGCTCACTTCAAGCTTTATAAGCATTAGCAACAATGAATGTGTTATACTAAATAGAGTTCTTCAGGTCATTGGCATATCTCAATAGATAACTAGCTATCAAGGACAATAACAGTTCAATCTCCTCAATTCAAACCAGATTATAAATATAAATATGTTTCACCTCCCTCACCCTGGGAGTTCAGTGTAATAGAATGACCCAATGCATACAAGAAAAAATATAATTAGAGGCTATAAGACAGGAATGGAGATTTCCAAAGTCGGGTACTCTTATTACTAATTATATACAATGGGGGATGCAAAACTCTTGCAATGGCTCTTATCTGATAACACAAAGGATTTTATCAAGGATCTTTGAGTGTTATTGAGATACATAAATCCTTTGACTAAAATAATACTTGAGACACCAACACAAACCACTTGGCTAAATACAGACCAGAAAGTAATAAACTAAACTAAACTATTACTGTAGTATTTTAAAGCATAACTTAATTTAAGTCACCAGAAAGCACTTAAAACTTTTTACAGTCAACTTCCTTACATTGTCCAACTTAGACACCCAAAATAATCTTTTAACATCTTAAATAAGGTTATTAACAGAAAGTAACATGGAATGTTGTTATACTGTCTGTGATGTGATACTTAGTGGTGGAAAATGTATGTTACATTTTCAATGTTCATCATCCAGCATTTGTCATCATCCAACATACCTTAAGCAGGTCAAAAACATCATCAGCATCAAGTCGGTAATCACAAAGACGATGTAGTATCTCCACACGGGTACGTAAGGGAAGTTCCTGAAAAGTACATTCTCGCAAGGGGTTGGGTTTTCCTTCTTCCAATTCCCAGCGATAATTGATTATATCTTCAAGATAGCCATGAAATGTCTGGGTTCTAATAAAGATAATAAATGGCCATACAATTACTATACAGGATTTGAACTATCAATCATTTCACAGATGACAGTAGTAGAAGGCAAGGAAAATGCTTCCAGGTTATTCCAGTTTCTTGTGCAAAACTGAACAGCATGTTTCACATTTTTTTGAAGAATAATTTATCTAAAGCATGATAAAATTTGTTTATCTTTAAGGAAGCAGAAGGATCTAAAGCTCAGATAAACTGATAAATTGAAGTTATCATTATGACTGATCACATAATTTATAAAATATTAAGGAATAAATTCTAAAAAATCTTAATCAGAAAAAATAGTGAAAATATTTAATCAATCAAATGAATATTTAAAACTGGTAATCTTAAGAATTAAACTAAATAATTGAGAAAAGGCTTTCTATTTGATTCATCTACATATTATACCTATTGGTGAATTTTGACCTTAGGATACAAAATAAGCAAAAAAAAAAATTGATAGCAATTAAAGGAAAATAAGATATAATTATAACACTTAATCAACATGTTTGAATATTGTTCCATGACGAGGACAGAACTTGCAAATGAGGTTGAAAGGTTTTTAAACTAAATGTTTATAATGAGAGAAGGTGCTAAAATATTGTAAGATTGTAAACACTGGGATACAGAGAGGATGTTAGATACCTAAGAGCTAAAATTACAGATCTGTTAAATAAACATTCTCTTTACTGAATGGTAATACAGTGGAACCTCGACATATGAGCAGCTCTACTTACGAGCTACTCGAGATAAGAGCTGGGAGGGGAGCGACATTTTTGTTCGCCTCCCGAGCTCACATTCGGGATACGAGCGCCAAGGAGCTGTCTCCTGAAGCCGAACGCTAACTTCCGCGTTCGGCTTCAGGAGACAGCTCCTTGGCGCTCGTATCCCGCGTGTTTTAAAAGGTTGCAGCCGGCATGGGGGGCTCGGGGGGGTGCTGGCAAGCCCCCCAGGCCGGCTGCAACCTTTTAAAACACGTGCGCCGCTTCGCAGCTGTCTCCTGAAGCCGAACGCTAACTTCCGCGTTCGGCGGCAGCGGGTTTTTTTGTTGTTGCACGGATTAATTGACTTTACATTGTTTCCTATGGGAAACAATGTTTCGTCATACGAGCGTTCCGACTTACGAGCCTCCTTCCGGAACCAATTAGTCTCGTAAGTCGGGGTTCTACTGTACTGTATACCTAAGAAAACCATGGTTAAACTTTGATTTACTGTAATATATGCACACTTTCTCTCTCTCCCCTCCTCTTTCCCTCTCTCTGCCTCTACCTCTTTTTCTCTCCCTGGAAACATATGCCCTTGTGGCAACATATTATATTTTAAAAAGTATTTCAGTACAATTTATAATACCTACTTGTGCTTTTCTATACATTAAATCTATACCTCTCTTTAATTTCTAAGATTTCTCTCAGCTAAACTCACTTTTGCTATCAAAAGCAAGATCTGAGAGGAAATAATGAGTTTTTCCTTTTTTAATTGTTGAACAGACTGATGATAGACTTAAACAAAGAGATGTCTATTTTATTTAGTTTGGCTCCTAAAAGTAAGCTGTGATATAAATATGATCTGTTTAGTTTCTATTACATTATATATGGACTGCAGCATAATTACGGTATTTAGTCGGACGTATCCATAATTTTTCAAATAAAACTAAATCAAATAGAACTTTTTATCGTTTCTGTAATTCTCAGAAACATCACTATATAAAATAAATTAATCTGGACCACACTCCTATTATAAACTATTATATTATTATTGTAACGTTTATTCAATAGTGATCAGTCAAAATGTTTCCCTTTCTCCTCATTTAAATAATATAGCAGTGGCTTGAACATGCTGGATTTCTAAATGCAAACAAATAATATAATGTTTGCACAAACATAATTGACTTTAAATTAACAGAACAGGATCAATCAAACAAAAGAAGCTAAAGAATTGTAAAGTATATTTGGTATGTGGAACTTCCGGAAGGAGGAATTCATTCACATTTTCAGCTATCTTCCTCACTTTGTTTTTTCATTAGAATAAAACTAGATAATAAGAGAGAAGATGCTATAGAATTGAAATTTTAAATTTACACTTTCATCTACGTAAAATAATCTATATTTTACAGGCAGCACTTATTACTAAATTTCATTTTTACAAAAATGAAAGAGTCACGCTTCCATAAACAATTAGACCTTTCCACATATAAAATCCAGTGATTTATCATTCTCTGAAACTGCTGACATCAGCAAACCAATTAAGACACTCCAGGTGATTTCCTCAAATTTCAAAACCCTCAGTGATAAATGACATACACTCTTTCCGAAGCTACTATACTAGTTAAGGGGTCATCAATGTGATTGATGTAAAAAGAAATCTAATTACAAGACAATTTTTAACTTGGAATCTTTTGTAACCAATTAATTAAAACATTGCTTCCATGTGTTAGGATAGCACTATTGCTCCACACCATGAGTTGATCAAACTGCCAATTATTTACATATTGTTCTTAGTTGTACCTGGAGAACAATCAATGGATATTTTTATCTTAGTTAAATCTGTTTTAAAATATAACTAATTCATTAAATTTAAATTATATATTGCATGAATAAACAAAAATGCAGACAGGAAAAAATTGCAATATATTGCAACAAACAATCAATATAAACAATCATTTTATATTAATAACATAAAAAATCAAAATCGAATCTAATATACTCAATATCACTTTTTTAAAAATGGAATTCCCACCCCATTTTTGAAATTCCTGAGAAAAAGCACATCCTTTTCATAACTTTTAAAATATTCTTTTAATGTTCCCCATGTTTTATAAGAGCAAGTTTAATCAACTGAGGTAGGAAGGAGTAAGAAAGACAACAGCTGAATAATTGTGAGATGCTTTTATTTTTTATTAAAAGCAAACATTTAAACAGATTACTTTCATATAAAAATTATTTTGGAAGTTTCTACTGGAATAGAAAAAACTATTAATTCAAAGAATATATATATCACTTTAAATCAGAAGAAGATACACATAATGTGTCTCTCTCTAAAAGAAGAGCGTTTTTCAAGTAACAAGGGTTAAAATGCTGTATTCTGATATGCTTGGCAATATTTTTTAGGAATTTGAGTACAAGGAGTTTAAGTGAACTAAGTCAGTTACCATTAGTAGGTCAGAAGAAGCAACTCCTGAATCAGGAAAAGTGGGGGAGGGGAAATCTAAGGAATAGTTAATATTCTCTTCCCTACAGCAATCCATCAAGCATTGTCAAAAAAACCAGCTTGCTTCTGATTAAGGTCAACCTAATCTGAGTTACTGCCACAGGTCTGACCTCAAAGAGCAACAATGGAGTTATTTTCTTGTCTTTGGTTCAGGGGGGAGTTAAAAAGAAAAGTCTTGGAGAACAGTTCCAATACCTCTTAAAAATATAACGTGTTAAGTTACCTGGTGTCTGCAGAGAAAAAAATAAGAAAAATGAAATGAGGTGATATGAATGAAGAAAACAATTTACAGTGGTACCTCTACCTAAGAACGCCTCTACTTGAGAATTTTTCTAGACAAGAACCGGGTGTTCAAGATTTTTTTGCCTCTTCTTAAGAACCATTTTCTACTTAAGAACCTGAGCCCGGAAAAATTTCCCAGGAAATTTGAGAGCGGCACGAAGGCCGGGGCAGTTTCCTGCTATTCCCCCCTGGGTTTCTCTCTCTGGCGCAGTGTATGGGAGGCAGCCTTGCCTGAGGTGTATGAGAAGCATGTGCTCCTCGACACCTCAGAGTCCCTCTTTTTTTTTTAAAGCCTTAAAGTTTTGGATTTTTTGTTTATTCCCCTGACCTCACCTTCTTCCTTTGGCAATGACTGTCCTCCTCCTCTTCTTCCTCCTCCTCCTCCCACCCAAATTCCAAGCTTTTATTTCTTTCCTAGTGGGTTTGCACACATTATTTATTTTATTATTATTTATTTATTTATTATTTAGATTTGAAAGCCGCCCCTCTCCGCAGACTCGGGGCGGCTCACAACAGAATAAAACAATTCATAACAAATCTAAATTGTAGTTTAAAATATTTAAAAACCCCATTTACTAAACAAACATACATACAAACATACAATTCATAAATTGTATATGCCCGGGGGAGATGTCTCAGTTCCCCTATGCCTGACGACAAAGGTGGGTTTTAAGGAGCTTACGAAAGGCAAGGAGAGTAGGGTCAGTTCTAATCTCTGGGGGGAGTTGGTTCGAGGGCCGGGGCCGCCACAGAGAAGGCTCTTCCCCTGGGGCCCACCAACCGACATTGTTTAGTTGACAGGACCCAGAGAAGGCCCACTCTGTGGGACCTAATCGGTCGCTGGGATTCGTGCGGCAGAAGGCGGTCTCGGAAATATTCTGGTCCAATGCCATGAAGGGCTTTAAAGGTCATAACCAACACTTTGAATTGTCACCGGAAATTGATCGGCAACCAATGCAGACTGCGGAGTGTTGGTGAAACATGAGCATACCTAGGTAAGCCCATGACTGCTCTCACAGCTGCATTCTGCACGATCTGGAGTTTCCGAACACTTTTCAAAGGTAGCCCCATGTAGAGAGCATTACAGTAGTCGAACCTCGAGGTGATGAGGGCATTAGTGACTGTGAGCAGTGAGTCCCGGTCCAGATAGGGCCGCAACTGGTGCACCAGGCGAACCTGGGCAAACGCCCCCCTCGCCACAGCTGAAAGATGGTTCTCTAATGTGAGCTGTGGATCGAGGAGGACGCCCAAATTGCAGACCCTCTCCGACGGGGTCAATAATTCCCCCCCCCCCAGGGTAATGGAAGGACAGATGGAATTGTCCTTGGGAGGCAAAACCCACAGCCACTCCGTCTTATCCAGGTTGAGTTTGAGTCTTATTTGCTTTTACATTGATTCCTATGGGAAAAATTGCTTCTACTTACAAACTTTTCTACTTAAGAACCTGGTCACGGAACGGATTAAGTTCTTATGTAGAGGTACCACTGTATGTCCGATAAGAAGGCCTGGAACCTGACTGGAAGGGGTCTAGATCATGGTTATCAAATCCTTGAACTATGGCCCACTACCAGGCTGTGACCTATATGCAACCAGGTCATGTGAGCGGCGGGCTGGCACACACATGCACTCGCAGCTCAACTCGTGCAAGCAGTGGATTGGCATACATACATACACACAGCTCAACTCACAGAGCGTGCTGGCCTGGTTCCCCTTCCCTGATCCTCCTCCAAGCTGCAAAGGTTTGGGGACTACTGGTCTAGATAATCCATTTCATCCAAGACCCTCTGAAGCTGCCAAACAACCACCTTCTCAATCTTCTTCCCTAAAATTGGAAGGTAGAAACTGGATGGAAATTGGATCCATTCCTAATAACTGGTGGGATTTAGTTAACAGCAACAGGGGACTGACATAATTGCCACTAGTATGAAATGTGCTCATGTGTGCTTTACAACCATATTGCTTAGCCACATAAATTCTACTTCAAATTACTATTGTTAACTTGAGAGCTACCTGTCTAAATATTAGATAGTTTGGGAAACTCCGTTTATGAGCTTCAGTGATGTAAAATTTTGATATTTTTTTTGTTGCCAGATTATATCTTTCTCATGGAAATAAGACTACATTTTATAAAATAGATACAAATACAAATGCTCAGTGGTGAAATCCAAATTTTTTTTACTACCAGTTCTATGGGCCAGTTCAGGGAAAGCATATTGCAAAATCCCCAATCCCTCCCCACTGTGGGGACAGCCAGAGGTGGTATTTGCCAGTTCTCTGAACTATTCAAAAATTCTGCTACCGGTTCTACAGAACCTGTCAGAACCTGCTGTATTTCACCCCTGACTTTTCAAAGAACAAATGCCAAAAGGAATGTCACACAGAAGTTATTCATAAAGATGAATAGAGATTTCCCTAACATGCCATTGTAGGTAAAACTAAGGAAGAACACGTGTTCACCTGTTCTTCAGGGTGTCTTCATAAAAACTATACTGTAGTTTTTAACTTTTAAAGGATTCTGAGATGCCACTCTGTGCCTGAGTAATAATCAAACATTTTCCTTTAGAGAAGCCCTGAATTAAACAAGATAAGGTTGCTCCCTTAGATTTTGATAAGAGAATCATTTACACTGTAGATCAGATCTGGGCAAGGGGCGGCCTGTGGGCCGCGTCCGGGCCACCCACTGTCTGTGACCAGCCCGCCCACTATCTGTGACCAGTTTCCTGGAGGAGGAAGCCATGGAGTGGGGGTGGGGGACAAGCACCTCAAATGAACAGAACAAAAAAGCACCCACCAACAAGGCTCTCTTAGAGCCCCACCATCACAGGACAAATCAGGATCGCCCTGTTTAGTCCTGTTTTGCCGCAGGAAAGCAACAATCCCTCCTTCCTTACAGCTCTCTCCTCTCTGCGGTACGGACAAAAGGCAGCGGGCTGGGAGGGGGGCAGTTGCTGAGGCTCAGGGCAGCAGCAGCCCAACCGCACTGGGAACAGGCTGGGCAGCCAAGATGGAGGGGGGGAGAACAACAGCCCAGAGGATAGGATGCAAGGGCGGAGGGCTGCTGGGGGAGGCGGCGGTGGACCAACACAGAGGAGAGGAAGGCGGTTGGGCGGCTTCATGCCATATTGGGTGTTATTGTGCCATAAGTGAGTGTTATTGTGATAATGCAGGGGCGGGGCCAGCCGGGAATGGGGGTGTGGGCTGCTGGGGAGGGGCAACGTGAGTGAGGAAGTGAAGGAAGGAGGGGGAGGAGAGCAGAGGGGCAAATAAATAAGGAACAGAGGTGGAGGTTTGCGCTCTTTTTGTGTGTATGTGTGTGTGTATTGGGGGGGTGTAATTTGGAAGAAAGAAAGCAAGGAAGAGGGTAGAACTGAGTTAATTAGTCCAGCCCTCTAAAACCATCCCAATTTCTCATGCGGCCCCATGGCAAAATTAATTGCCCACCCCTGCTGTAAATACAGCACAGGTAATCCTTGACTTACAACCATTTATTTAATTATTCAAGATGATGATGACATTAAAATAGTGATTTTTGACTATTTGTTTACACGGCCTTTGCAGCGTCCCTATGATCCCGTAATCAAAATTCAGCCTCTTGGCAACCAGCATGCATTTATGACAGTTGCAGTCTCCCGGTGTCATGTGATCACCAATTGTAACTTTCCCAGCTGGCTGTCAATAAGCAAAATCAATGGGGGGAAAGCCAGTTTCACTTAAACCTCCACATGATTTAGTTAACAACTGCAGTGATTCACTTAACAACTATGGAAAAACTCATTTAACAACTGCCTTGCTTAGTAACAGAAATGTTGGGCTCAGTTTGAGCACTACCTGTATTTCATCATATTTATTGTCTATTTCAAATGTATACACTCATTCACTCACTTCTGGCTCACTCACTAGAAAGAGGAAATCTTGGCAAATGAAATACTATTCCTTTTTGTTTTACAATGCTTTTCATATAAACTATTCTGTCACCATCAGATGCTAAGGCTGGAACACAACTGTCAGCAAAACAAAAAGCGGAATCAGCATCACATATGAGGCTGATTCTTTAGCGAGTAAACGTCCAGATACAGTAGTTTAGAGAAGTCAACTATCAGCCCACAAATATTTAAAACTGCCTATATTTTTAGTGAACAATGCCACTTACTAAAAGGATGAAAAGGGTCTCTTTCATCTTCCCTCCCCCTTATTTATCCTCAGTTAAAGAGCAGCCAAGAAGTCTGTAATAAATTGAGTTGAACTACTACGGAATAGAATGTTCAAGCAAGAGAAATCACACATACCTGTTACTTTGAAGTGAATTAACAATTTCCTTTCAGACTTAGACCTAAGTATAAGCATAAAGCTTCTCTATTTGCATAGCATTAAACTGGGAAAAGCCATGTAACAATTGCAGGTATCTGAGGAAAGAGTAGGCTGTGCTTCTTATCATACACATTAGTAATCATCTTTTCAAATCTTTAGAAATATTAATTTACTCATCTGATAGGTGATTATGGACCAAAATCAATTGAATTGTTGAATAATTAAAGAAAAAAGTGCAAACAGTAGCATTTAGTATACAACGAAGTTCAGTATGATATTGTTAAATTAATCTCAACAGAGACAAAAGAATAAAGCAGTTGGTAAATTTTCATACCTGGATTAATACAACTTAAGAATAGAAGGCTCAACAAATGAAATGGATAGAAAAAAAATTGATCTGATTAAAACAGTTCTTAGCAGATTGTCTTTGTCGTATGTGTTTAAATTCAGTCCAATAAATTCAGGATTTCCAGTCTAACTATTACTCCAAATGTTCAAACTACAACTGGTATAATAGCAGATTTCTTTTCCATAAGGATTCAACTTCAATCTGTAAATCCCAGTATTTCAATAATGTTTTCCAATTGCTATCCCACAATCCTAGCATCACCTGAGATGGCAAAATCAAAGAACTGGACTTTTCTTCTTTTCAATAACTGCTATATCAGGCATTAATATTACAACAGATTCCATGGCTGAGCCCAACTGAGCCCAACCTATGCAACATCTGTCTTTTCACAGACTGCAAATGGAAGATCAGAAAAGGAAGAAGCTCTATATTTATTTATTTGTTTGTCTGTTTTTTTTATTCTAGAAAACCAGGTTGCTTAATTCTAGAGAACCAGAACTAAAGGTAGCTTGTGGAGATCATCCAAGTATTTCAGACCTAGGGAAGTGGCCACCAATTGGTGGTTCGCAGAGAAATGTTTGCATTTCTCTCAAGGAGCCCAGCTGAAGTTTCCCACACCACTCGCGCTTCAGCTCTTTGACTCTCAGAGACAGGATGAGGTCCTTCAGATAGTTAGCTTGGTCTCTGTTTGCAGACAGAAGCAGCCAGAGTCAACCTTACCTTTGTTGTCCATTGCGGATGCTAGATTGGGTCCCTGCATACTCTCATCACTTGAGGAACGCTCGCTGAAGGGCACGGGAAATTTCAGCTGGGCTTCTTGAGAGACAAGAGTTTGCAAGTGGCCGATCTAGCATTCGCAATGGATAGAAAAGCTAGGGTTGACTCTGGCTCCTTCTCTCTGCTGTAGTGCTTCCTGGATCACTCCAAGCCCCAAGTGCTGCCTCATCAGTCCCCTGCAGCAGCTCCCCTCCAGCCAGCAGGTCAAGCCCAATGCTGGCTCTTGTATGCCAAGCCAAGCCCTTCGTCTACTTCAAGCCATCACCATTGGGAGAACCACACAAATCCCCTTCCATCCTTCTGCTCCTGGCCAGCCTTTTAGATGAGGTGGAAATCATGGGTCTTTGGAGGCTGAGAAGAAAAGGAAGAAGAGCATAGTGGTTCCAGGAGGAGGAGGAAACTTGGTGGAGTATCTTTCCCTTTCTTTCCCAGCAGCTCTTTCGGGGGGGGGGGGGGGGGACCTCCTTCCTCTTTTTGTACCCAGCTGGCACTTTCCAAAGCTTGCTTTTCCAGAGTTAGCTACCCAAATCCCATATCAGCCGTCCCTTTCCAGACATCAATATTTTTCTCATTGATTAATTTCCCCAATCATTACTTTCCCAAGTCCTCCATTTTCTTCCAACCTGCTTTTTTTTTTTTGGCTTGTGTGATCTAAAAACAAAAATTTAGAAACACCGGGCTTTAAAGACTTCTCTTTGCATTGGATTGGTGGATAAATCCAGGTACGAATATCCCTATGCTTTGAAAATGGGAATGAGTATAAATTCTTAAAAGATATTTTGCATGAGATTTGTTAGCTTTACTTTCTTTGCTGCATTGACTTGATTATATTGTGCAAAAAATGATAATGGTGCACTAGTTAAGATTCTAGGTTGATGCTGATTGAATTTAAAATAGGACAGTTATGAACGGTGTACTGTAATGTAGGAAAGAAATGATAAAATACAAAAAAGGTGCAGTGCTTCTCGGACGCTGTTTAATGTTCCAAGCCCCAAGCGGCAGGAGACAAGAGCTGTCATGGCGCCACTAACTGACGCAAATATACCACAGCAAAGGCGGAATGCTGATGCCGTGCAAATTCAGGTAGGGCTTTGTTCCAACATCTTCTAGCCATCATCACCATCACTGCTACAACCTATTTGCACCCTCTTGCAACAGCACCATTATCTCATTCCAGCCAGCAAGGGCTACACTGCTTTTTACATGTTGCACCACCTGCAAAGTTCCATACTGCATGTGCCACTCTCTATGGCAGAGATTTCTAGACCCACCATGGGCTGGTCCCATATTTCAGAGCTGTGGTAATCATTGGACTGGCCCTTTGGTCATCCAAGAGCAGCTCCTCTATGGATGAGCCGGGGTGGCGCAGCAGGTAGAGTGCAGTACTGCAGGCCACTGAAGCTGACTGTAGATCTGTAGGTAAGCGGTTCAAATCTCATCACCGTTTCAAGGTTGACTCAGCCTTCTATCCTTACAAGGTGGGTAAAATGAGGACCCGGATTGTGGGGGCAATAGGCTGGCTCTGTTAAAAAGTGCTATTGCTAACATGTTGTAAGCCTCCCTGAGTCTAAGGAGAAGGGCGGCATAAAAATCAATCAATCAAATCAAACAAACAAACAAACAAACGGCCAGTCAGATGACTACCACAGCTCTGGACTGACTTTTCTACCAACAATGCCGAGTCCCCTGCAAAATGAATGAATGAATGAATGGATGGAATAGATAAATAGATAAATAAATAAATAAATAAATAAATAAATGAGTAAATAAGTAAGTAAATAAATAAGTCTTCCAGTCTTCATTTTCCTTCACTCAAATTAACCAAGCTTCTTGAGAGAAGGAACACAAGAGGTTTCTGGGCGGTGTGCCTGGATCAGGTGCTTTCTCTCAGGCCTCCCACCTGGAGGCCTTGAAGAAGCAGAGAGGTAGGCCTGAAAGGCAGCTGAGCCTCCCCCCAGTGGTCTGCGGGATTTTAAATGATGAGTTTGGTGGTCCCTGAGGTTTAAAAGGTTAGAGACCACTACTCTAGGGGAGAAAAGCTAGAATTCTCTTTATACTTTTCTTTAGAAGTGAAGTCTGCAAAAGGCTTATCTATTTTTTCCAGGAGCATACAATTGGTTTGGGGGGGGGGGAAGAAAGACATATGTTTAATTATAGAAATCAGTAGAATGAGACTACTCACGTAATATCACTGCGCTGGTAGCAGCCCTGAAGAAGACTAGCAATCAAGTCACTGATGAACTCCACATCATCATTGTAAAGAGCTGCTTCAAGTTCCTAATGAGAAAAAGAATGATTAAATAAATTTGTAAATCCCTTATTGGCTGGTGAAAAAGGATTGGGCAATTACATGAAATTTCAATAAGTAACAAGGATCATAATTTATATCAATTTTATACTTTGTACATATTTCTTCAGTGTCAACATCAAGAAAAAAACTTTAAAAATGAAAATGGAAGAAAAAAAGCAACTGAAATAAGCATGAAAACAGAAGGATTGCAAAGAAAGAAAATCTGAATATTACATGCAAAGTATTAGAAAAGGCAACATATCTTTACTTTGATTAACTATTAAATGTCCTTTTAATTTATTAATTATGTTATTGAGTTATTCATAAGTACCATATTAACATTTGTTGCATTATTGTATGTGAATAAATGTGGTCCAATCAGTACATGTTATATAGTGTCCCACAGATACATTTGAGATTTTGATATCCATGTATCAGAAAGCATATCTCCTAGCATAATTAATGGAAATGGATATGAATATGGAATTGAAGACTGTCTGAATAATGTAATAATATATTACAGTACATTTATATACTGTTCAATTCCTAGCAACTCTACACAGTTTACATATTGTTAAAAACATTTCCAAAATAGTATCAATATAAGAAACAAAGGAACAAAGATGGTAGACAAAATGAAGCCAGATGGGTGCCAGGAAAAGGGGGGTGGAGAGGGGGTGTCCACTATCTCACCAAAAGCCTGTGAAAAGAGCAGTATCTTCAGGGCTCTTTGAAATGCCAGTAAGGTAGGCCTTTCAAATGACAGGGGAAACCTCATTCCGGGGGTCAGTGCATAGAGAAAGTATGCTACTGAGATCTGAAACAGTAGCACTGTTTAATTGATGGAACAAATGTGACGAGAGTGGTATAATGTGAAGAAAAAATGCATGAAAATAAATAGCATGTTTACTGGAAGTTCAGCATTGAGCACAGAATAAGGTACCCTTGGATACTTATGGTTGCTTGTATATTTAGGCATAGATGAATAAAGAATGCTTGTAGCCTTATGGTTGGTTAGCAACGTGCAATAACATAATTCTGCAAACAGATTATGCTGTATTGTATCTGGAGGACTTGAATGATTTGATCATATGATGGAAAAGATGTATCTAAATATAAAAATATTGAAGACCATCTTTGAATTTACGCCGACAAAAATGGAATAAGCAAAAGCAAGTTATGCATAAATGCTGAATACTCAGAGTGGGTGAATCTACTTTGGTAGATTATTTACAAAAAGGATGAGGTTATTTACAAAAATGGCTGGAAAAACTTTGAAGAAGAGAATATGATTCTGTGTACTTCGTTACATAGAAATGAGAGCTGGTATGATGGGGGGGGGACTAAATCAATTAATATGGACAGAATATAATAATGAGTAATTAATGTCAAAGAAGGATGTCAAGATGTTCAAAGAAATGAAAGAGCATTAATTTACAAAACAAATGCAACAGCTTAAGAATTAAAAATAGACCAGGAAGGTTTTGGGAGGACGGTGTTGATGAGATTAAATCTTTAAATATTTTAATTAATTGGATTATTTATGATTGTTTTCACTTGTTGTGAGCCGTCTCGAGTCTTCGGAGAGGGGCGGCATACAAATCCAAATAATAAATAAATAAAAATAAAATAAATTCTGAAAAAAGAGTGGCATGAACTGTGAAGAACAGAAAACAATATATGAATATAGGAAGATGGACATAGAGAAATTAAAAATATGATTAAAAATATGATTTACAAGGATAAAATGGAATGGAAAGTATAGTGAATGCTCTAAATAGATTTTGTTAATGTGTTTTTTTCTCTTATCTCTTGTCCTACTTTGCTTTTTTAAATTCTTTTTCTGTGTCTTGTACATTATTGTACATTATTGCTTTGCTTGAAAAAGATTAACATGAGAGGTATGTAAATGTGTTATTGTTAATATTACTGTTTTATTTTAAAATAGCCAGTTTTATAGACATTGAGGTACTCGGCTAGAAACATGGAGAACATGAGTTTGGGCACAAAAATCAGCTGGGTAACTTTGTCCAATCACTTTCTTTAAGCCCAACTCATCACACAGGTTTGTTGTTGTGGGAAAAATAGGAGGTGGAAGGAGTATTAGTATTTTCACCACCTTGGGTTATTTATAAAAAATAATAAAAGTGTGATAAAAAAGGAAACATATAATAATTTATTACTATTATTAAGCATCTCTTTAAAGTTTTCGTCCTGTTGATCTTCAAATCAATAACAATTCTCTTGCATTGTGGGTTTTTTTCATTATTATTTTTTTGCCTTTCCAATTTCCCATTTTAAACTTTGTTTAAGGATGGTTTATAAGCATATACATGAACAAAAAACAGTTCATGCAGATCCTTTTCAAAATGACCTTCCCATCCCTCTAAGAGAGGGATCTCAAACTACTGCGCTACAATCTGTTAGAAACCAGGCTGCATAGCTGGATGTGAATGGTAGGTGGATGAGCAAGGGGGGGGGGGGGGGAAATCACCATCACCAGTCCCTGGTGCCAAAAAGGTTTGGAACCACTGAACTAAGGAAATGTAACATGCACTCTTGAAAAACACTGAGGAATAAATTCTAAAACTGTCTGTGGCCAGATTTACTCCCATTATTTTTCTATGTTTGCCGTTATTTATAAATAATATTTAATGACAGATTTTTGATTGTCCTGCTAAAAAATATGGCATATATATGGTATATAGCTTTCTGTAGATCTGGTTTTTAAAATAGAAAAGTTCTAGTGTTTAGGACCATGATGGCGAACCTATGTTTCTGCTGGCACGCGAGCCATTGCCCTAGCTCAGCGCCAACGCGAATGTGCATGCCGGCTCACACGGAGGTTCTGAGAAGGCATTCTTGGTCTCCGTAGGGCCTCCGTGCGGGAAAGGGCATTTTTGCCTTCCCCAGGCTCCAAGAAAGTACCTGGAGACTGCTGAGGGTGAGTGTGTGTGTGGGTGTGTGAAAAACGGGGCCCACCAAAAGTTGAGAAAGGGGGAGGGGGATTGTACGCATGTGTGAGAGCAGGACTGTGTGGGGGGGTGCTTTTACATGCATAGGGGCAGGGCACACAGGGGGATTGGATTTGGGGTGTGGGTAAGACTTGAGCATGGTATGATTGTGCAGTATCGATTGTTTTTAATGATAGTGGGTTTTTAACTGTTTTAACCATTAGATTTGTACTGTATTGTTATTGTGAGCCGTCCCGAGCCCTCGGGGAGGGGCGGCAAACAAATCTAATAAATAATAATAATTATTATTATTTATTTATTTATTTATTATTGGATTTGTATGCCGCCCCTCTCCGCAGACTATTATTATTATTATTATTATTATTATTATTATTATTATTATTATTGCATGAGCGATAGGGCACCCACACATGCTTTTCACACTTGAGGGGAAAAAAGGTTTGCCATCACTGCTTTGTGGCATACTTGTGACTATGTGGACAATATTTAAAATCTCAGAAGCCGGAAGAGTTTGTCACCCACTGCAGATGGTCAGCTTTCAGTTCTTTTAAAAGTCATCATGTTCTCAGCATGATCAAGAAGTCAGAATGCTTACCTGCAACAGTAGTTCTTCAAGTGGTCATCTGTGCATTCATACAGATGGTTGGTGCACCTGTGCACGTCAGAATCTTCTAGAGCTGTGCAGGCCATTTTAGCAGAAGCTCACTCTCTAGCACACATGCTCCTGGATATTGTTTCCATCCGTCCCCTCAGTTTTTCAAGATCATCATAGCTGCTCTTAGGAAAAAAGGCTCCTTAGCAGAAGTATCTGCAGAGGGGAAGTCGTGTGAATTATGTAAATGCCAGATGACCACTCAAAAACTACAGTTACAGTTATGCAACCTGGTTTTTTTCCTTCTTCATGGTCTTTGTGCATCAGGCATTTGACCCTCAACCATTGTGTCCAAGTTGACAGGAGTTCCTACCTGGAGGGCTATAATATGAATATGAGTTTTCAACTGCCCAATAACTTTTGTAGCTGCTTTTATTTATACTGTTTACTTTTAACTGTATGCTGTGCAGAGTCATAATTGTTTGATTGGACAGCCATATAAATCTAAAAAATAAATAGTTAATCACAATAGTGGTATGAACAAAAGTTTTAGTCATGTGAGATTACAGGACGTTTCTGCTAACATAAGAATTCATTCTTAATCTGATATGTTGAGTGAAAAAATATGATTGTGACTACGTTATGGCAAGTAAGAAAACACTTGACATAAGAGAAGGAGTTGCAGGTCCAAGAGTGGAGTAAAAAGAGAGATTAGCCACAAGTGGACTAGATTCAACCCTCCCTTGAATTCTGTTGACTCTTACTTAACTCCAAGCAGGTGCTGTTAGTTGGGAAGATTCCTATGCATAGGCTTTTTAGCAATAAATCATTTTAATTGGATGTTTGAATTTAATCTTTTGCACCTAATAGCTACAAGAAAGGCTGCTGAACAAATATTGGAACCTGGAGAGATCTGAATATAACGAGTTCCATCTCATGGACACTGAGGTAAGAATGGACATATTTCCTAATGATCCAGAAAATAGAGAAAAGACATGAAATTATAAAAGTGAGCAGTCTACCTATATTAAAAACTCAAATTTTATGTATTTTAAATGTGCAGATAAATAAAGTACGATATTTCAATAATTTTAGATGGAGTTGAGTAGAAACACAATAGGAATAAAATTCGGAAACTATTTAGGAAATAAATTTGATTCTGATTCCAAGCATTAGTTTCTATTTTAAGTATGAAAAAAAGATTGAACAACTATAAAAAATGTATACCTCATTGACCTTACAAGCCAAAATGACTGTAACAAGGAAAGCAGCATCAAAAGTCAGTAGCAAATACTGTATGTATCTACCAAAAGAGCAAGCATTTGCTGGTAAGTATGGCTTATCAAAGACTGAGTGAGGGAACTTCATGCTAAATAGGAAAATACACATTAAGGAAAATACACATTAAGTATGAGTGAGGAAGTATCAGAAAATGGGAGAGAACTGAATAATAAAAAGTAGCAAAAGTTGCCAAATGCAGTAGGAGGACTACAAGACGGTGAAACCTGGAAAATCTACTGTAAGAGATAGCAAAGAAAGAGCTCAAAAGCTCAGTTCAGCAACACAACGTAACAACTTATTAAGCGCACAAAAAAACTGTACTTTCCTGCTAATTCTTTGGGTGACCAATTTATTGCAAAGAATAGTCCTCTGTGTGTGATTTTATAGTTTTATATGTTACTAAATATCTCTATCTGCTCAGACAAATCAACTGAATGACCTTCATTGGAGGAACAAATAAAATACTGCTGTTGATGCCAACCAAAAAAAGACATGATTGATACTTGTAAGATGACCATTCAAGTAGTGATGTAAGATTTTAATTTTTCCCAACATTTTGCTGAGAGATGTATGCCAAGACCAGTCTAGAGGTCCTTTCCTTTCCATGGAAGTTCTATATTTTCCAGATAACATGGAGTTCATTGTTCATGGGGATTACATTCCACCATACTATACAACTATGGATAATTGAACAGCCTGCAACGGAAGGGTTAAGTATGAAGCCTCAAAAATGCTTGCCGGGGAAAAATCACAAAAATAAAAAGCAGAATGTAGTGCTGCCTTAGCCATCTCAGATTTTGTGCTTTCCATCTTCTTTTAGCCAAAATAAAGAATACATATAATCTATGTTCAATATAGGTTTGATCATTCAATCTGCAGTACTATTGCTGAATGTCAAAAAGTAAAGCTTCCTTGGTTGTCTTGAAATTCAAAATGTTTCTCATTTCTGATGAGGAAATGGCATACATTTGCTTCCAGAACAGACTATGTATTTGTTTGTTGGCCACCCATTATCATGACAACTTTGGGTAGTTAGCAACTATTAAAAACATAATAATGGATTAAAAAAACACCTGAAGTTAAAAAACCAATCTCTCTGGAGTTTAACAACTTCACAAGTTCCAGCTAATGATCTCATGCCTGGGAATGCATTTGTCTCTTTAGGGCTTTCCAAAAAACAGTAGGGCTGGGGCTAACCTAATCTTAAAGGGAATGAATGGTCTGCCAACAGAAAAGGCTCATTTTAAGATCCCCCAAGGAGAATGCTATACTTTATACTCTTTGGATTAATCAACTGTTAAGATTCAGTGATATATGTGCCTCTATAGGCCCAAAGGTATTTCTCCTGCCCGTGTGAGATTGTAGAGGCTGTAATAATTTTTGAATACTTGAAACCAGACTTTTATGACTTGTAAATCAACATCTTCCATTATAAATCACTTGTATAGTTGCAGTGTTTTTCAGAGATTACTTAATGACTCTGGGATTGGTTTTCCATTCTAAAGGCTGAGGGTCTTTGCCATCCATTTCAAACTAAGGTACCAATTTTACTTTTCTTTATGAAGTGGACATGGATTCACAATGGCATAGCATAGACCAGTGGTGGTGAACCTATGGCACACATGCCATAGGTGGCATACAGAGCCATATCTGCTGGCACACGAGCTGTTGCCCTAGGTCAGCTCCAACATGCATGTGTGTGCTGGCTAGCTGATTTTTGGCTTCCAGAGAGCCTCTGGGGGGATGGGGGAGGGCAGTTTTTACCCTCCCTCGGCTCCAGTGAAGCCTTTGGAGCTTGGGGAGGGCAAAACATAAGCCTATTGGGCCCACCAGAGGTTGGGATACAAGCCATTTCTTGCCTCCAGAGGGGATCTGGAGGGGCGGGGGAAGCCCTTCCCAGGCATTGTATTATGGGTGTGGGCACTCATGTATGCACGATAGCACACGCTCACGCTCTTTGGGCACCCAAGGAAAAAAAGGTTTGCCATCACTGGCATAGATATTGCACAATCCAGACAATCTGCATTGTCTCTTAGTGACAAAACTTTGTGTAAATATTTACTGCTTCCACCAGTAGGACTCTCAGTGTGTATTTGCTCATTTTCACTGCAGATAAAGTAATATCAAGGAATATTAGAATGTCATAGATCACTTGCTTTTGTTTCTTTTATTAAATAAATTTATATGGCTGACCAATTCACACAGGGTGACGCCAAAGTAATTCAGTGATTATTGTGAAATGGGGATGGACAACTCCAGCTGTGTATTTCTGTATATATACAAAATGATGGATGGATCAGAATCATGAATGGAAAGCAGTGCATACACCAATCTATTTACTAAGGATAACTAATTGTGGTCCATATTTATCAAGCACAAATATGTGAAACCATGGAAAATAAGATCCACCTGTACCTTTTACTTCAATATGAGAGAACGCTGTTTGGATTTATCATTCCATTTTTTGAAAGCCGATTGCACTTAGGAGATAGGCCTTAGAAGAGAATTCATTGTTAGCATTGAAGCTGTTTCAAATGAAT
The DNA here is from genome assembly GCF_031021105.1 of Erythrolamprus reginae. Classification (NCBI taxonomy): domain Eukaryota; kingdom Metazoa; phylum Chordata; class Lepidosauria; order Squamata; family Dipsadidae; genus Erythrolamprus; species Erythrolamprus reginae. The sequence goes on along the minus strand of NC_091955.1, from coordinate 84,728,580 downwards.
GCTATGCCACTGAGAGTTTAATGACCAAAAGCAAGAAATAATCATTTGTTTATATATTTATTGCCAAATTCCATCATGAGTTTGCACTTTTTATAAATCTAGGACCATCAATTCAGCCCTATAATATTCTGCAATATTTTTTATTTCTGCTTCCTTAAAGAAAATAAAACAAAGTGTCCATTGATTAGTGCCGCTCCTACACTAGAGAAAATACATAAACATGAAAAACTGAAGTTAGGTTCCCAGGTATCTTCTGCTAAATAAAGGAAATTAGCTGAAATGAAACTGAGGGGACAGGTGGGAACAAATGTGTGCTAGAGGTGACAGTTCTTCACAGCTCTAAAAAGTTCCAGTGTGGGCTCTGCAGAGGCACATCATCCATGTGTGATGCACAGAGACTATGAAGAAGAACCAGAAGTAATTATAAAAACAAATCAAAAACAATTAAATTTGTATAATTTATACAGGCTGCATTTTTGGTGGTACACAGACACTTTTCTCTTAGTATTGATAGCATCCTTATAAACAGTTTCATATATTCAGTAGTGTTTCACAAGCAATGCATGCCATCTAAAGACAAATATTAGGGTGCAAAGAAATACACAACCAAAGCCTATATATGCACATACACCTCAAGGAGTCATTAATATGCACACCTTCCAATTTCTTTCACCATTTATGGAGCTTCATATTACAAATAAGTATCTCTTTTTAGTAGCTGGCTATGAAGACACAATTGCTTTTTCACTTCTACTCTAGTCTGATTTTTAGTATTCTATTTAATATTTGTCTCACATAGTTGTGCCAAGGGGGGGTGCAGTTCTTTTTGCACCACAATTGCCTAGTTCTTATTGCAAAGCTAACAACGTTAATCAGCTGAATTTTTGTAAATCCTGATGCTGATTAGGGCTGAGAGGAAATGATGGTCCAGCTGGTGTCGTTGCCTAAGGACAGAGTAAAACCAGGCTTGCCCTGGTCCTAGTCTACCACTTACCCATTACACACCATGATGGCACTCTTATTCTAGTGTACAGGTGTCAAACTCACCATGTCATATTGCCATCACATGACGTTTTTCCCATTTGCAGAGATGAGATGGGCATGGCCTGGGCATGACACATCCGGACCGTGGGCCACCAGTTTGACACCCCGGTTCTAGAACAACTAGAGCCTCATAATCCTTGGGTAATCACCTACTCTAAATGCTCCAGTTTATTCATGCACTTTGTCAGATAAAATAATGGGCAGATATGGTCTGCTTTTCTCAACTTCCTGATAAATTCAGGGGGGAAAGAATGATACCATGAACATGGCTATTAATATAACACAGTACTTAGGACTTATGTTCTCATACATTCTCGTGGTTTGTTGTTTCTTTAATGCATGAGTTATCCAGTCTCAATGAGACCAGTAATCTTTAAAATGTTTTGAAGAAACCAATTTTGAAATCCCTATTCATTTTTAGGAAGGATGGCTAGGATCAGAGGAAGCCCATTCAAATGAACACTGCACACTCTAAATGGAAGGAAGACACTGAAACAAATTTACATATTTCCTGAACAGCAGGTAGGTAGTAAATCACTGCATGGCTATGTGGTCACTGGACTCTTTCTCACAATAGACACAACATAGGCCTTTGGAAAAATAAAGCAAACTCTGCAAACATAGTATCTTATTTATGCTGCATATTGCACTGCCTTGTCTCCCCCTCCCAGCAAAAGGTCTACAAGTGTTTATTCGAACCTTCCAAACAGGTCCTCAGAAAGCACCTCTATTGCACAAACCAAAAGACATCCTTTTGCCTGAGATTTTTTTTCTTTTTATTTTAAAATACACTTTTTATTATTACAATACTAAAATACAAGAAAGAAAAGGCTATATTAGATAGTGGCAATGGAATAAATCATTGGTTTCATAACCCCCCCATCCCCATATTGCCAATGCCAACACTTGCCCTGGCGTGTAGTGCTTGCTTAAATCTGGTTAGGCTTCTATTGTAGATGTATACTGTTAATTTTACTATTGCAGTATATTCTCCAATTTTGATCTTCCAATCTGGTATTACTGGCAAGGGTCTTTTCCAGTGTTGTGCTAAATTTGTTTTTGCAGTGGTCAGCATATACTGCATATTCTTAAATTGTGATATTGTTATATTTCCTGAGATGATAATAAAATTTCTGTATCAGATCAAATTTTCTGAATAAGTTTAATATGTTTTCCCAGTATTTACCTGATTTCTAAGTGCCGTGCTTTCAGAGAAAGGTGGTCACATGCTTCTAGTCTGCTAATCTTCCATTGAGAAAGTAACCCAAACTGTCCTCTTTTCCTATCATGCATGGTCTCAAGATGGTAAGAAAACATACTTGTATAATCATGGATCCATGTCATGGATCCATCCCTGGACCTGTCTCTAAACTTCAGGGTGATGAGTTTGAGTTGGCAGAGAAAAGCCCAGAGTTGAGTGTTGGTCAGGATTGGGGCTTGGAGAGTACTAGCCTGACAGGGCAGCCTCAGGTAGATTGATCTGAGGAACAGGCTGAGGCTGAGCTAGGCAAACCATAGCTGCAGTAAGTTGGCCAGGAGATTGTAGACAAGGACTGGAAGCAGCTGCTACCCATTATCAATGAGGAGGAGATGGAGTCCTCATTTCCTCCTGATCCAAGGACAGGGTAGAGAGGATACAGGCACAATGATGGTTAGCTAGGCTACACATGAGGCAACCTTGCTTCTCATGAATGACTGCACTGTCTTGCGGCATACAAATCTTATAAATTATTATTATTGTTGTTGTTGTTGTTGTTGTTATTCATGGACTTGAGCATTGTTGGGGCAACATATCCAATTTGGTGCCTTATGTGCTAACCTGGACTGCTTTTCTAGATTTTATATACGCTTGTTGGACTCATCTATGACCTGACTGGAATACTGTCCTTGCTCAGAGCAACTCATTTAAACGCCAGGTGATCAGTTTGAACCAACAAGGATCCAGTTGAATCAATGACCCTTGGTTGAAAGAGTCCAGTTTCTGAGACAACCTCCAGGGTGGAGACACAGATAGATTCAGCAGATCTTCAAATCACAGTCTGTGCAGCCAGTAAGGAACTACGAAGATTATCTCTGCCCTCTCTTGTAAAATCTTCCAAATAGTTCAAGGTATGATTGGAAGCAGTGGAAACGCGTAAAAAAGACCTTTGGGCCACAGGACTCGGTTGTAAATCGTGTGATATAATTGCTGAGCTGGACACTGCTTGGCATAGCAAAAAGGTCCCCTAATGGCATTCTGAATATGTCTGTTAGCTTCTTGAATAGTGCCGGATGCAGATGCCATTCAGCATGAGCCAGTCAGCTTGCACATTGGCAACACCCGAAATGTGATCCGCCAAAAGGGAGATAAGGTGTTTCTCCCTCCAAAGGGTCAGTTGACGGGCCTCCATCATCAGGGTTTGGGACCATGTGGCTCCCAGGTGGATGACATGCACCTTGACCCTAATGTTGTTGGTCATCACCAACAAATGATGGCCTGTCACCACTGGACTGAAATGGCTACATGGATTCCCCCATAGCTCCAACCAATTTTGCTGCATTTGCAGTCCTGTCCAGTCCATGGACCTTGGACCATATGAGAGGCAATGTGGGCATCCCAGCCCATCAAACTTGCATCCATTGTCAGGACCTTCCAATCAGGATGCCGTTGGAAAGAGCCTGGGATCCCCACCACGTAAGTGACACAATGACAGTTGGCGGTATGTGCACCCTGGCTGGAGAAGTACCCCTGCCAGACTTCTGAAATGGCAAGAGAAACCATTGGAGGCATTGGGAATGAAGGGGGGGACACACCATTTTGGCTAGGAACTTGGCCAACACCAAAATCTGTACCGACCCATATCTCTGAATGGTGGTAACCGTTTGTTGAATTCAATCCTGCACCAAGTTGATAATAGCTCCTAAATGGAGCAGTCTGGTAGTGGGAGATAGATGGTTCTTCTCCAGATGAATGGAGAACCTATGGTGTTGCAAGACCTGGATAGTAGTTTGTAGGTTCTCACAAGCCTGAGAAGGGGACAGTGACAGAATTAATATGTCATCCAGGTAGCACTGGACACGAACCAATTTGGCCCATAACACTGCAGCTAGAGCTGCTAAAATTTTAGTAAATACTCTAGGGGTTGATGGCGGCCCAAACAATATTGCCCTATATTGATCATGATTTCCAGCAAACTGGAATCTCAAGAATTGTCTATCATGAGGAACAATAGGCACATGTAAATATGCCTCTGTAAGGTCAATGGATGAAAGGCAGTCCCTAATAAGCACTAAGATAGTGGAAAGTGAATCCATCTTGAACCATTTGGAGATGATGTAATGGCTAAGTCATTTGAGATCAAGAACTACTCTCCATTGCCCTGAGATCTTTAGGACAACAAACAAGATTGAATAAAATCCCTGTCTGCATTGATCAGGTGCTGTGAATCCATCACTGCACCTCCATGATGCAATAAAATGGCCACCGCTCGCACAAAATGGCACCCACAACCTCCTGATTGTGTGGCTATCACCACACAAGGCAAAGGCATTGACTACTGGTCAGTCAGGCTGGATCAGTCCTTTTTATTCCAACGCTTGGTCCAGCGACAATCTCATATTGACAGCTTTTCTTATTCAGGCAGATTGCACCTGCTGCAACCAAAATGGCCACTGCACCCTCTGACTACCAGCTGGAAGGATCAAAGGCCAATTATCGGACCAACTGACAGGTCAGATTAGAGCCCCGATCCAAGCAAGTCCTCAACTCAACTCACCCCATTCAATAAGCAGTTAGAGGCAATATGGCTAACCATGCCCGTTAAGGGGAAAAAATGACAGCTGCCAGAGGCAGCATGAGCCACACCTCGGTTGCTAGATAAATTCTGAATCCACAATTAGTCTCTGATGCTATTAGAAAACACACTCATAGAATCGAAGAAACTTCATAATGGATATATAGCAATCAAATTGTCACCAGTTTACAGGAGGAATGGAACGACACAAGTGTCATTGCTGAGAGACTGGGTGACAAAACTGATTGGCATAGATAGCAACAAGGGTGGCATCTAAACAGCTTTGACAGACTCAGTCCAATCACAGAGCAGACAAATTTAACCCATTCCTGAATGCTATAACCACCGTGAGGGAGATGTACAGGAGGCAGCAAATCAGCACAGGGTATATAAATGAGGTCCAAAGTGGACACATGTAGTCTCTCTTCCACTCCTCTATATACTATTCACAGAGCAGTAGCCAGGAGAAAAAAGTCACCCTCTTTCTTTCTTTCTTTCTTTCTTTCTTTCTTTCTTTCTTTCTTTCTCCAGCTGGCGTCACAGCTCATTAAGGGAAAGCCTGTTTAATGACTCTCCTTCCCTGCTTTTCTTCATGACAATTCACTTGAAGATTTCCAATGGCTATTGGGAAAACATACACTGTTGATCCACCTGTCCAAAGAATGGCCTGCAACATAGCTAAGATGAAGATAGAAAATACAGTAAAAGAAGCAAAAATAATTATTAACCATGTCATAAATTTAAAATCCATAATATTCTTTGTCATTTATTTGGGATGAACCCAATTATTATCTAGCTATAAAAAGGTATATACAAAGTTGTGGGGTAGAGAAGCTATTTACAGTTTTATTGCCTATTAAATTATGGCTATGATTTCCTAACTGTGGTTCAGGAGCAATCCCTATCCTTATTTTAGAGCTGGGAATTTACAGGAACTACTTCAGTGAACAAGAAAATTAAAGTGAATGCCTAATCAAATTGACTGTACATGATGAATTAGAATTAGATTGACATTTAAATATTTCTAAAAATGTCCCAGAATGATACAGAATGGCAACAGTCAATTTGTACATGTCATTCAGAGTATTAAAGAAGTTGAAATCTGAGGGCACTGATGTGGGAAAACTAGTAGTACTGTATAATGAAACAGCAGTAGTGGTCTGAATCTTCATATCCTGGTTCTACTTCCTGCTTTGGAATAGCAGTGTGATGATTCCTGCTGTCACCATCTCACTGGATATTCGCTCTTTACTGGTGAAAAAAAAGGGACAGTTCCAGCCCGCAATGCCTTTTTGCTAATTAATTGATTAAAATACTCCCCCACCCCCATGTAAGCTCTTGGCCATGTAGCTAGGGAAAGAACAAATCCCTAGATTTTCTTTTGCTTAATTATGGCTGTCAGTTATTTCAGAAGAATTACCTTTTCTTTGTCATTTGTCATGCATTTTAACTATTACTAATTTGTAGCATTTAGATGTTTAGGTGAAACCATTATAAGTACAATAAGAAAGTTTTCATGTGAACCCTTTAACAATATGGCAGAGGCTTGGTTATTCTTCAAGTCAAAAGTTTAGTATACAGTAATACCCCGGTTATTGCGTCCCCGACCATTGCGAACAGGGTAATTTGCGATTTTTCAACCCGGAAGTCAAAACACCATCTGCGCATGTGTGCCCTTTTTTTCTATGAGCACGCATGCGTAGATGGCGCCCGGCAGATCAGCTGCTGGGCGGCTTCCCTGGGTCTTCCCCCTCTTGCTGGCGGGAGGGCGAGCAGCGGGCATCAGCAAGGAGTTTCCCCACCGCCCACGCAAACTCCTCGCTGCCGCCCGCCCTTCGCCCGCCCACGCCGTTCATTCTCGCCGCTTTCGAGCTGAGTCCCGGAGCGAATTTGCTCCGGGCCTCAGCTCAAAAGCGCCGACAGCCAGCGCGGCGCGGCTGTTTTAAAATGTCGCCGCCGGCATGGGGGGCTTGCCAGCACCCCCCGGACCCCCAACCCGGGTTTGGGGGGCTGCTAGGAAGCCCCCCATGCCGGCGGCGACATTTTAAAACAGCCGCGCCGCCCCCAATCTTCGGCTCCTCGCTAGCGCTGCGGGAGTAAAAACACCATCTGCACATGCGCAGATGGTATTTTTACTTCCGCAGCGCTACTTCGCGAAAACCCGCTCGTTGCGGGGGGTCCTGGAACGGAACCCTCGCAACGAGCGGGGGATCACTGTATTTCCAGCACTAATGCTTGAAAACATATTTGGAAAAGAATGGGATAGAAATGTAATTGAAAATGTTATATATGATACAGCCTGAAAATACAAATATCTCTTATCTTTTTGTTTAATAAATGGATGAATAGGGATATCAATCACCTCACTGCAAATCACAATCTTTAAGCTATCATATTTGAATTATAACAAAAAGAATTTGGCCTGAAAAAGTTTAGGGCAGGGGTGTCAAACCCACGGGCCGTATGCATCATATGTTGGCCATGCCCATGTCAATTAGTCTGTTAGTTTGTGGGGTTTTTTAAATCTTTAAAATTTTAAATTGTTGATTACTTATGATTTGTCTTTTTACATGTTGTGAGCCGCCCCGAGTCTTCGGAGAGGGGCGGCATACAAATCCAAGTAATAAAATAAATAAATAAATAAATGTTACGTGATAAGGCTATGATGACCTGAGTTTGACACCCCTGGTTAGGGGGTCAGGATAACCTATTACAACAAACTTACAATTTGTTTTAACAAATACTGTTAAATTGAACAACAATTATTTGCAAGAGTTTTGCAATAAACAAAGTTGAAATGTTCCATACTGACAATCCCAACTTCCTCAGTTGTTTGGGAGTGAAACAGAAGTTGGTACTTGTATAATCCCACCTTATCTCTTATAGTAGGAACAAACAATCCATAGGAAGCTCAATTTGCAATAGATTTCCCTTCTAAATTTATCTGGTTTTCAGATAAATTTAACCATAACTTTAGCTTTACTCTTATACTTTCATTTAGGAAATTCACACTAAAAGATCTCAATACTGTATTACGTACTTTCAATAAAAGTGCTTTATGGCTTCCTGAACAGAAAATTCCTCTGCTGCTCCCACTAGAATAATACAGTACTATCTCAACACAAATAATAGGAAGTGATACAGACATTTAAATGTATAGTCATTTTAAGACAATTGTTTCTTGGCATCTTTTCCATGAAGTGATGCTGAAGAATCCAGGCAATTCTACTATTACCTCACAGAAAATCAGAAAAAAAAAACATTCAAATTGTTCTAAAAGGCAACATACCTATGTATGTTTATTACATATTACAATATACACATATTAGAAACCAAATAGAAGTTGAAGAAGGAAGAAAACTGTTTCTTGTTGAATTTACTTTTAATGATATGGCTATTTCCAGACTTCACAGCTTTGGTTCCTTCCCCTAGCCTTTTTTAAACTACTCATGCGAGGCTATTTAGATTGCATTAGATCAAGGGCATAATGTTACAATGGGGCTTAGCTGAGGTGTGAGGTAATTGCTTTGAGACAAAGAGAAGGTTATAAACTGAAAGCAGAAACCAAGAATTTGCCCCCACTCAAGGATATGCAAGACTTTTTAAAAAATAACAGAATGTTGCTTGTTATCATGAATGATAAACAAAATGAAATGACTTAGCTAGTCTCTTTCGGAAGAGTAGTACAATTGTATTGAAGTTTTAAAAAAACCTGTACACTTAGCATGAAACAGCTTAAATAGGGCCTCACCTAGAAAAGCTACTGCACCAAGTGTACTGATGATCATTAATGTGCCCAAGGACACACTTTTTTAGCCTATAGACAAGATTTGAGAAGTTCCACTTTTCCCCTCATATTTTTTCTATTATCTTTCTCAACTAAAGAGATATGAGATATAGTTTCCAAAAAAATAAATTACAGCTCTTTCAAACATTAATACTGATGGGAGATTTTAATTATCCTTGCAACTCTTGAGGGAGACAATCTATCAAAAGTGCACTTTCTGAGAAACTCCCTGACTATTATGCTAACAAGTTCTTATTCAGAGAATGGAGGAGAGCACAAAGGAATCAACTATCCTTGAGCCAGCAGAAAATATCAGGTAAATTCTATAATTTATTACACCCATAGCTTTCCTATAAGATAATATTTAATGAAGTATCCCATGATATCTCAGGGACCGCCTTCTGCTGCACGAATCCCAGCGACCGGTGAGGTCCCACAGAGTGGGCCTTCTCCGAGTCCCGTCAACTAAACAATGCCGCTTGGCAGGACCCAGGGGAAGAGCCTTCTCTGTGGCGGCCCCGGCCCTCTGGGACCAACTCCCCCCAGAGATTAGAATTGCCCCCACCCTCCTTGCCTTTCGTAAGCTCCTTAAAACCCACCTCTGCCACCAGGCATGGGGGAATTGAGATGCTCTTTCCCCCTGGGCCTTTACAATTTCATGTCTGGTATGTCTGTATGTATGTTTGGTTTTTTATATTAATGGGTTTTTTAATCATTTTTAGTATTTATTGGATTATTATTGTACATTGTTTTATTACTGTTGTTAGCCGCCCCGAGTCTTCGGAGATGGGCAGCATACAAATCAATCAAATCAAATCAAATCAAATCAGTAAGTAAGTAAGTAAGTAAGTAAGTAAGTAAATAAATAAATTATATTCTGATCAATACAGCAGAAAATATCAGGTAAATTCTATAATATATTACACCCATAGCATTCCTAATAATATAATAGAATATTTAATGAAGTATCCCATTATATTCTGATTAACAAATACAACTTTAAATTGTATGGCATATCCACTGCATAGATAAATACAAAACAGATGATCCCAGAATATTTACATGGTATCTCCAGGATATCCAGTAGATGTTCTCTTAAGTTTTAAGCCTATTGGCAACTTGTAAACAAGAACAAAGCTATAATATTTTGGAAAATTACACTTCCTAGCATGGCAAATAAAGAAAACAAAGTGGCAATGTTTTTATTGTGCTGCTGGATTGGCTGTGGTTTAAAGAAAATCCTCAGGGATGACTCACACCTTAGTCAGCACTTCTTTAACTTTCTTTCCTTCAGAAAGGAGATAATAGAAGCATAGCCAGCCATACAAACAGGCTGAAGAACAGTTTTTATCCATGGGCTGTCAGACTCCTGAACAACGTAGTACAATGGTCTTGCAGAGCTGGGGCAACGGGTAACAAGTTCACACTGATGCAATAGGACTGGGTGTTTGTTCATATGATTTATTGGGCTAGATATTTTCTGTTTTCATTGTGAGTTGTATTATGTTGGGAGTGTACACTGAGGAGCTCAACCAATCTCAGTGTACATATGTTATGCAATGGCAATAAAGGTTATTATTATCATTCCATCTCATGAGCACAAAAAACAACTTTCTAAACTAAACCCAAACATTCAAAAATTCCTGTAATTTGTTTTCCAATTTCTATAACTATATTCATCTTCCTCATATATTCAAGCCAGATAAAAAATATTTTTAAATTTGAATAATTCAGTGAGATTAACCACTATAAACAATAAAATATAGTTATAACCTGAGTTGGTTTGAATATATTGTAGTGTTCACAAACAATCCAGAATCTATTATTGACCATTTGCTTTAATATACATACATACATACATACATACATACATACATACACACAGAGAGAGAGAGAGAGAGAGAGAGAGAGAGAGAGAGGGAGGGAGGGAGGGAGGGAGGGAGTCACTGAAGATTGTTTGCATTATGTAATAAACTAAAGGCAAGATCACAAACCATTTGATTATTCCTACTGAAATTTCAGAGTTCATATTTTGCCTCTAACAAGTCCTCACTTAGCTAACTAGCATTTCTAGTTACAGGTAGTCTTCAACTTACAACCGTTCATTCAGTGACTGAAGTTACAACGGTGCTGCAAAAGTGACTTACAACCATTTTTCACACTTATGACCATTGGAATATCCCCATGATTACATGATTTACATTTGGATGCTTGACAAATCATTTGTATTTACAACAGTTGCAGTGTTCTGGGGTCATGTGATTCCCCCTTTGCAACCCTTTTGACAAGTGACGTCAATAGAGAAGCCAGATTCAGTTAACAATTCTGTTACTAATTTATCAACTGTAGTAATTCACTTAACAAATGTGGTGAGAGATCCTAAATTGGGGCAATAACAAATTTCTCAGTTAGCAATAAATTCTGTGCTCAAATGGGATTGCAAAAACAGCAATTAAAAATGATTTTTAACAAATTCAGTATCAATATCAGGATGAACCAGTTAAGCTTTTAATAAAAATTATGCAAGTATATTTTATGACCAATGCTGGTTAGTTCCAAGTGAGATTTACTATTTCCTGTTTTCCTGATGGTCCTATAATACTGCTTTGCTTCACTGAGCCATCATGCTATACAGGATGCTAGTAAAATAAAACCAAACAAGCCCCAAACCTGTTGCTTAGTGACCAAGACCATCTTCTCACAGCAGCTAACAGAGAAAGCAGGATTCTCATAGGAGTCATATTCTACTAATCACAGCTGGGAAAAACATGCTTGTAAGAAACTGTTCAGAACTGTATAGAAATTGAGGTAGCTAGGCCATGGTTGATTATCGTAAAGGTCCCTGGATTTAGGAAAGGTGAAACTGGCATATCAAATGTGAAGTTGTATAAAGCTGCCACTGCTCTCCAAGCAGGAGCTCAAGTCCAGGGGGACCCCCAAATTGTGTACCTTAAAGGAGAAGTGCTATCCCACCAATCAAGGTCAAGGAAGGAATATCCCCAGGTGTGGGTGGTCCAAATACCCATAGTCACTTAAGGCTGATTTATTGTTACCAGCAACTGCTTGTAGCTGTTGCTGCATGCCTACATTGTGAAAGGGTTGATGTGTAAGCTGAGGTTGCAGAAGTCTATGGGCTGACACAAACAACTCTTGAATCCCAACTGCGTATGGTGTGGAGGTGTACACCCTGCAAGCTGTTTGGTTCTGATTTCCAGCTAGGAAGCAAGGAAGGTAAGCACCGTTGAAGCTAAATATTAAAATTACTAAATACTAAAATTTGCTGACATATAAAAGGAATTCCTATGCAACCTCTCCAAATAACAGATACATATGACACATATCACATATCAGGTGCAGTGGCATAGATGTTTGCTCCAACCTTTAGTCCTCGTAGGATGAAGTTGGAGGTGTTTAGATCTCTACTGAAAACTTTATAGCCTCCAGACACTGGGGCAGAACCATTATAGCTTCATCTTCACTTGGCTGGTTCAGGATTGAAAGTTATAATTAGGTGCATGATGCTGATACCAAATCCCAAACTGTAGATGTTGAAAATAAGGGGAAGAGAGTAGAATCCTGAAGGAGCCAAGAGAATGACCTGTCCCCTACAAACAGCACAGACAGGAACCAGTCCTGGGGAAGGAAGACAATTAAGATAAAATGACACACACACCCATCGCAAATTTATGGAGCTGGCTCAAGAGGATACTATAGTCATCAATATCAAAAACCACTGAGATCAAGGAGCAAAAGAATGAATATACAATCTCAATTCTAACTCCTTCATAATTTTCAACAAGCCAAGGCTGGCTCAGTACTAAATACCAGGTTCATAAAGTCTGCCTTTCAGGGTGATTATTGAAAAGCAGTACATTTATAGCTTTCCCTGACTGGTTCCAATGATTTGGGAGTGGTGGGAGAGAGAGAGAAGGGAAAAGTAGCACGAGAAATTATAGTGAAATGAGAGACAAGCATTTATTGTTCTTCCTTATACCTCTAGGTGGCCAGAGGTCTTCCTGTGAAGTGAACAGACAGGAAGAGCAAGAAAAAGTTTTGTATTGCATGTGCACCATTTTGTTCCTGCCCTCTCCGGGCTTGTGAATTGTTGATCCTTTTTTCAGGCCTCAATCACACCACCTAGCTAAAATATTGAACTGTGAAGGATTGATGAAGCCATTGAAGATAACAAGGAAATTGCCAACTACAGTATTATGTACTGATGGCAAGAATATGACAACAATACTGTAAAAATAAACATTTACTGCCGTGCTTAAGCATTCCTTAAAAATACAAACCATTTCTAAAAAGCTTAAAAGGAGGAAAATAAAGTGATGAAGCACCATGTCAGGAATACCAATTAGTTTCTACTAAGTTTGTATTTAAACTTATCTGCTTTCATTAAAAAACCCAACTGATTTATAAAGAGATTCAACAGGTAAGAAATTAATTATAAAAATAACTGTCAAATCACTATTTTATGGAGCTGACTAATACAGTATTTACTTCCAAATGGAATATTTTAGTTGTATTTTTGTCTCTTTATTTTTGTCCATTCTTGAATAGGCTTTAACGCCACTCGCTCACGCCAATGTCACTGAATATCTACAAAACCTGTTTCTTTGGATAGAATCTGCCTGTCTAGTAAGATCTAATTGGGTGGGAGGGGTCGCTATGGATTCTGACCCCTATGGGGTGCCATGGATTTTAACAGGTTAGTCTTCTCTGCATCAGCCTCCTCTTCTCAAACAGCATGATCCCCTGAAACAAAGAAAACCTCTTCATTGTTGCTGCTTTGGTGATCCATTAGGACTTGGCTTTTTAAACAGACTTCTGGATGTAAAATTGGCAATTGAATTACTCTTGCAATTGCTGGAGTTGTTTAAAAATCTGTTACAAATTATAGATGCAAAGGCTGAAAATTAGTTATTAAATTTTATAGCCACCCATCTCACATTCATTAACTTGTTTCCCACAAAAAACTGTTTATTATACAACATTAAAGTATTCCTTACTTCTAAACTTGATAATTTTATGCTTGTTTCCATTTTGCTACCTAGCTTGATCTCTCCCTACCCCCTTTCTGTTCAGATCAATCCTGTCTGAATCTCAGAGATTGCCTGGGCATGTCTGCAATTTTCTTGGCTGGTTTTTCACAAGTGGTTTACCATTGCCTCCTTTCTATGGTTTAGAGAAAGTGACTAGTCCAAGGTGACCCAGCTAGCTTTGTGCATAAGGGACTAGAACTCAGTCTCCTCTTTTCTAATTTGATACCTTAACTATTACACCAGATTGGTTCTCAGTTTAATATAAAGTCTTTCTATAAAACTATTAATAGTTTACTATTAATCTATTACCACATATTTAGAATTATTTCTATTTTCTCTACTATTTTCTCTACATATAAATCTCTACTTCTGTGTTTGCAACACTATGTCTTATACTATGTTTTGGTAGCTTGGCTATTTATCGAATTTCTTTACCACCCATAGAAACCAAGTCTTATTTTCCCCTGATCTTCAGCATTTGTAGCCAATCTCAAGCCATTTGCATTTGAAAACCCTTTTCACTTCTCTACAGACTTTCGAAAGGGACTTTTCTCTCTCACACACACCCCTCCCCAACACTCACAGCACTCTTTCTTTCTGAAGCCTACACTGCTGCAGGCAAGGGGCTTGTTTTGGGTCACTTCTTTTGCAGATTCTGGTTAGTCTTGCAGTTCTAAAACTTAAGATTTTGTTCCATTGTCATGGGACTGGCAATTGAACTGGAGCGCCCCCCCCCCCCCCCCCGCTGTTGTCTTCCAGGCTTAACCCCTTTTATATCTTATTTGGTTTTTGGTCCTTTTTAATGAAACAAAATCTCCAATTGAGGAGAGCTTGGACCCATTTCAACCCTTTCCAGAAACACCAAAACTCTGAATTCCAGGAGAGAAAAGAAAAATAGCTGTGTAACACAGACCTGGGCAAGGGGCGGCCCATGGGCCGCATCCAGCCCGCCCACTATCTGTAACCAGTCCGCGGAGGTTGGGGTGAATGAAGCCGAGGTGGGCCTGAGATGGCATTGTGGGCCAGGAGGGGTTTTTAAAAAGCACGATTGAGATTCTTTGTGGCGTTACTATCCTTTTATTTTTGGAGGAGATGGCCGGATTCGTTGAACGCTAAGAGGGGGGCAGCAGTTCGAAGGGCAAACAGCGTGCTATGTGTATGTGTTTGTGTGTATTGTGGGAGGTGTGTGTATGTAATGGGGGGCCTTGACAATTAAAAAGGAGTTTTCCTGGCTTTTGTGCAAGTTGAACCAATGCTTCCAGGCGGTTCTGGACGGGAACAGCGGTGGACCCTCCAGGGGGTGCGAGGAACTTCCCCTGCTCGCCCCTGAACCCAAATCTCCCTCACCCCTCCAGCCCCCCCGGCGCGTAAAAGGTGAGCCGGAATAATCCATGTAACCCGGCCTGGCTTCCCGAATCGCGCTCCGCTTTCCAGGAGCAGAGAGCTCGCCGTCATTACAATGTGGTTTGGTAATTATTCCTTGGCTTTTAATTATTTAAAGCTGACCCGTGGAATTCTACCTTGTGACCAACGAAGACTGCAAGTCGGTACGGTCAGAGGGCGGCCCTTCCCGGGCCTTGGCCTTTAATTAGACTTTGCCCTGGTAATCCGAGCCACGGCTGAACTGCTCCTCCCTTCAGCGGGCATGGCATCTCCCGCAACTCCCCACAAACCTGGCCTCCCCCCCTCCCCACCCAAACAAATGCGTGGTTAAATATTTAATGGCCGCTATTACAGCATTAAATGTCTGGGACAGGCTACAATCCAGGCAGACATCCTTTAAAGCAGACCTGGGCAAGTGGCGGCCCAGGAGCCACATGCGGCCCGCCCGCTGTCTGTGACCGGCCCACAGAGGCTGGTCAACATGCGCGCACGCATGCGCGCACAGGCAAAATCCAAATGCTGCACGGTGGAATCGGACGGCCTCACCACCTGCAAAAACCAAGCAAAATCCAAACAACGTGCGCTGTTTCCAAATGCCCTGCGGTGGAGTCAGACAGCCTCGCAACCTGCGAGGGGAGAAAGGCGGTCATGTCGTGCCTGCCTATTGCTTGGCTGACTGCCTAAACCCAAGCTCTCACCTCACTCTCTCCACCTTTCGCGTAAGTTGATTTAACCTTTGGGCATTCGCGATGGAGAGAGAGAGAGAAAGAAAAGGGAAAGAGAGGGAGGGAAACAGAAGTGGGGAGGAAGGAAAGAAAGCAGGAAGGAGAAATGGAGGGGGAAAAGGAAGAAAGGAAGGAAGGAAGGAAGGAAGGAAGGAGAAATATATAATTATAATATATTATAATTTATAATTATAATTTATAATTATAATATAATTAACTCAGTTCTATACAATAATATACAGTATTGGGTTGAACTGAATTAATTATATTAGTCCGGCCCTCTAAAACCATCCTAATTTCTCATGCGGCCCCCTGGCAAAATTAATTGCCCACCCCTGCTTTAAGGGATCTGTATAGGATCGGAGCGCAGAAGCGGGTAGCAGACGGGAGCTTTGGACCCAGTTCAATACGTGGGCAATCTGAGAGAGCGGGAGAGAGCATTTTCTTTTTGATGGGAATTTAATGGGTTGTATTTTTTTTAATTTGAAAAAAAAATGTTATTTCGCTCAACGTTTTATTCTACGGGATTTAGCGGCTCAGGTGGCCTGCGTAGTTGGTGTAATCTGAATTGCTGTACTAAAGGGCAACAAACAAACAATGTGTGAAGCAGATATTAAATGTAATTGTAAATACTTACAAAGCGCCGTATTTAATCCGACTTCTCCACCCGTGAGATCCCCCCACCTTTCGCCCAGGCCTCTTAACCTTGGCAGAGCTGCGGATATTAGATCCGTCTGTTAGCCTATACAGTATTGGGTAGCACTGAGTTAATTATATTAATCCGGCCCTCTAAAACCATCCCAATTTCTCATGTGGCCCCATGGCAAAATTAATTGCCCACCCCTAACAGCTCCAGGAACTTTGGAAGAAGAAGTTTATCTTGACCCCTTTCAGTCAAGATTCAGACCCTAGTATGGGACCAAGGCAGCCCTGATTATACCTCTAGGTGACCTATGACAAAAGGGGGGGGGTGGAAATGACGTGTCCAACCTTGCTCCTCTTTACCTTTTTCAGTACCATCAACCTTGTTACTCTCTTTCTGACTAGCTTAGAGGCTTGGGATTGATGGCACTGTTTTGTGCTGCTTTCCACCTTCTCCTTTCCACCTTCCTCTATTTCTAGCTCAGAAATTTTGGGAGTTGAAGTACACATGTCATAGAAGAGCCAACTTTGCCTATCCCTGCTCTAGGTTATTTTTTAATCAGGGGCTCCTGCTTTATATGGTGCTGCAGGGCTAGGTTCTCTTTTTTCTACTGTTTACAATCTACATGAAACAGCTAGGTGAGATCTCATCAGTACGCTAATGATGCCCAGCTTTATATTTTCATCCCAAGGATCCTAGACGTCCTGTCTCATTGTCTGGATGGTAAACAAAAAGGTTTGGCTCAGCCATAGCAAGATCTACTGGCTTTGGGTATTGAGTACCCTAGTTCTGAAGACCTTCCATCTCTTATTCCGTAAGGAGTTGCATTACTCCAAACAGCAAGTGGCAACTGTGTTTAAAAAGACCTTTGCACATCGTACAACAACTGTCTGTCCCAAGACCGATAGGCCTTGCTCACAGTCACTCATGCCCTCATTACCTCCAATAGGACTCCTGCAACACACACTACATAGGGCTGCTCTTACAGAGTATCCAGAAACTTCAACTTGTGCAGTATCAAGTAGCAATGGCATGATAGTTATGGATGTCTGTTGCTTGGCATATGCTGTCTGTTGCTTGGCATAATTGTCAATATGCTTCTGGGTTCAAGGTGCTCATAGTTACTTATAAAGCCTTTCAGGTATGGGGCTTGGTTAGTTGTAGGCCTGCCTCAATGTATCCACTCATCCTCAATATATCTACCCATCCTGTAATATCAAGCAAGAGAAGCATGCTCCAGGTCCTGTCTATTAGAAAATGTGATCTCATTGAACATAATTCCCCTGGAGATTAGACTTGCCTTGATGCTACTTTCTTTACGTAAGGTGTTTACAAACTGGTTTTGTTGCCAAACCTGGAGCCCCAGAATGAGTGGTTGAGCCCGTATCTTGGTTATGTTAATTGTATTGTTGATTTTATCTTTGCTCCTATACAGCAGTCCCCGGGTTAAGAACATCTGACTTAAGGACAATTTCTAGGTATGAATGGGCTCCCTGCTATTAAAAATGATAGAAAACTTAGTCGTTCTTCGAGTTGACAAAACACTGAAGCTATGCAATGCTTTATGGAATTACTGAAGCTGCACATTTTAATATACAGCCTGTTTTCAGCAATTCCTGAAAGCATTGGATGACTTCAATGTTTCATTGGCTTGAAGCACAATACTGTCCACCATTTTTAATAATAGGCAGCCCATTGGTAAGTACAAAGCAGACTCCATTTATAGTCTATTTTTACTGACTACTTTGAAACTCCTAACAAAAAATGTGTTATTGTTTCAGCTGATATCCCCCAAATCTATAAGTTTCTCATAAGTACATACCTGATAAATAATTCTTGAATCCCTTCTATTCATTTTAGGAAAGAAAATCTGAAATTCATTCCAGAGAAAGGGTCAGAACCCACTCAATAGTGTATTTTTGCTATTTTGTTTTTAAACTCTCACTCTTTTAATTCTAAGATAGAGATGAAAGGCCAGTGTTTGCTTCTTGCATTCACCCAGCCCCTCAACTGGCCATAATATTCAAATAAGGCAAGTTCCCTCTTATGTTTGTTAGACATCTCCATCTCCACCATTTCTTGACACTGCAATCATTTATCAAGTTGCTTTATGCATTGTTAGGGAGAAGAACTCACGGGGTGAGAGTTTGCTTCATCCTTTTGTTGGAGCACCACAGGATCATCCTATAGTCTCCAGCCAACTGCTGAGAATTGACAGAGTATGGAGTAAATATTCAACAGGCCATCTTTCATCTATATGCTGATCTTGCTACTTGTTAATATATTCTCCAGTGAACAAAACATATACATGCCCTTGTCATCATTCTGGATGCATAGGTATGAAAGAATTTTTGCTTTATTGTCATCATTTACACCATAAACCTCTTTTTCCAGCCAAACTTGTAATTCCTTATTTAGAAAGAGATGCTGTTGACAGCCGTTTCCTATTTTAGTTTTAGATATGGGAGAAATGATTCTAATCCAGCAGCTACTTTATTTCCACTACACTAACAAAGTACTTGCTTATATATTAGCGGAACAAAAGATTAAAGCTTCATTGATAACAAAACTGGTATTCTTTCCAAACTAATGTAATGCTCATTTACATGATACATATTATTCTCCATTGCTCTGCCTCATAATTTGAACAAATTATCCACGTTATTAATTTACAAGCACTAAAATAAAAACAAATATGTCAGTTTACAATACAAGATAGAGGGGGTGGACAAAGAAATGGAAACACCTTGAAAAATCATCAAAATATCTTTTAATATGGTGTTGGTCCACCTTTTGTGGCAAATACAGCCTCAATTTATTTATTTGGAGTTATATTGTGTTGTGTAAGTGTTCCCCGGGTGTAGATTTACGTGTGTTGGTAGAATTACAGCTTCTAAGCTATATTGCATCATGTATGATAACAAGGTTGGGCAACCTGTCAGCAAGAAAGGCTGAGCCTTAATATAAGATGCTTGTACAATTCAGACACCAACAATACTGCCTTCTTTATTGGTTGTTGAGTGTTTGTCCAAACATATTAGATAGAGACAAATCTCCAACATTTATATCTGTGGAAGATTTAATGAGTCTACAGAGAGGGGTGGCATACAAATCTAAATAACAACAACAACAACAACAACAACAACAACAACAACAACATGGTTTAAAAATCCATCTGATCAGTAATACTTGCCTAACATCTCACCCTTTATTACCTATATTAATTTGGCCAATTTACTAAGGATAAATTATGTCTTTTCAAATACTTTATTTTTAAACTGATTATGGCAGCTCACAAGGAAAAGTATAGGGGGGAAAACCCCAGCTAGATTAAACATATTACTAAAAGCAATCAAAGTGCCATAATAATTCCCTCAACACTGTCAAACCTTTTACTAAGTCTGCACTTCTATTTCTACTAGTTTTTTCTCATCATTCCTATCACCCTTTTCCTCCCACTTAGGACTGTATGATTGTAACTTGTTGCTTGTATCCTAAGATTTAAATTAAAGGACATAGAGGAAGAAAATTGGAATAATATGAGAATAGCAGTGAAACAGAGAATTGAAATATGGGGGAAGAAATCAGCATTACAAATGGCGAAATACCTTAAAAAAAGAAAAGAAAAATTAATAATACAGTGGAACCCCGACATAAGAGCTGCTCTACTTAAGAGCAACTCGAGATAAGAGCTGGGAGGGGAGAGATATTTTTGTTCTACTTACAAGCCCAAATTCGAGATACAAGCGCCAAGGAGCTGTCTCCTGAAGCCAAACGCTAACTTCCGCGTTCGGCTTCAGGAGACAGCTGCGAAGCGGCGCGCGTGTTTTAAAAGGTTGCAGCCGGCCTGGGGGGCTCGGGGGGGGGGGCTTGCAGCTTTCTTTCTTGCTCTTTTTCTTTCTCTCTTTTACCTTCCCTTCCTCTATTTCTTCTTTTCTTTCTCCTTCCCACCTTCTTCCCTCCCTCCCTCCCTTCACTCATTCCTCTCTTACTCTCCCCTTTCATAAGTTTCCTTGCTTCCTTCCTCTGTTCCTGTCCCTTCCCTCTTTCCTTCCTTCCTTCCCACCTTCCGTCCATTCATTCACCCATTCCTCTCTTGATCGCTTAAAGCCGGTCCCTGGTGCAAAAAGGGTTGGGGACCTCTGTCCTACAGGATTGGGTGGCAGAGAAGTTGAACATATGTAAATTTAAAAGTTTAAGAAAGTTTACAAGTTAAGTGAAAGAAACTTCATTATTCATTTATATGTACATGTACATTTCTTCATTAAAAACATGTCTTTCTGCATAATTTAGACTAACTTTGTGAGTTTTTTGAAGGCTGGAACCAATTAAAATTATTTACATTAATTCCTATGGGGAAAAGTCGTTCGAGATAAGAGCTGCTCGACTTAAGAGCCCAGGTCCGGAACGAATTAAACTCGTATCTCGAGGTACCACTGTAAATGGTTTGAAGGATAAGGATGGGGTAATGAAATATGGTAACAGAGAAGTAGAAAATGTAATAAGAGAATTTTATGCAAAATTATATAAAAAAGAACATGTTATGTTACAAGAAATAGAGGTTAAAGAAAGGCTGAATGAGGAAGAAAGACAAATGTTAAATGCAAATATAACAAGGGATGAAATAATTAAAGTGGTAAAAGGGCTAAAACCCGGTAAAGCACCAGGCCCCGATGGATTTACAGGTGAATATTATAAAACGTATATAGAAATTCTATTACCGCATTTGGAGAAACTGTATAACAATATCCTCATAACATTAGATGTTCCACAAACATGGAAGGTGTCTGAAATTGTAACAATTCCTAAACCAGGTCGAGACTTAAAAGAACCAGGTTCCTACCGCCCAATTAGTCTGCTAAATCAAGATTATAAAATTTTTATGAAAATTTTAGCAAATAGGTTGGAAAATATATTGCCAAGGATAATTGGGAAAGACCAGTATGGTTTTATAAAAGGGAGAAGAATATATGAGCCAATTAGAAATATAGTGAATGTGCTGCACCATGTCACCAAAATTAAAAGGAAAATGGGATTACTAAAGTTAGATGTTTACAAAGCTTTTGATAAAATAAATCATGAGTATTTGTTCCAATTATGCAATAGTTTGAATATGGGGAAAGGGTTTTGTCAAATAATAAAAATATTGATTGTTTCTTAATTGCTTATTTGACCCCTATGACAATCATTAAGTGTTGTACCGCATGATTCTTGACAAATCTATATTTGCTTTTATATACACTGAATGCATGTGCACCAAGACAAATTCCTTGTGTGTCCAATCACACTTGGCCAATAAAGAATTCTATTCTATTCTATTTAAAGTTGCTGCTAGAAAATGAAATAGAAGCACTAGTTTAAATAATATGGAAGCACACTGTTAGAGGAACTGTTGAGTGCATAGCTGATTTAAAGAGGATTATCAGCTCCCTGAAATATCTATTAACAATATATTGTATACTGTTTATACCTTCAACGAGAGAAAACTGTTAGAACTGGGAGGATGAGTAATGTGCATTGGCAGGACTGCAAATATTTTCCCCACAAACCAATGCAACTGGAGGCAACTGAGGTAGAGAACATTTGATTTCCCTCTGAGTGACAGGTAGAGGGGGTGGGCAAACCTTCCTAGACCCAATCTGGAGCCTGGGATTGAGATGGGTATGAAACTGGGGTGGGTGGATGCTGTGATATCTACAGAGGAGAACCTAACTTTTTTGTAGATGCTGCTAAATCCTGAGGAAGAAGTGGCTCAAAGGACTCTGGCAAATTAGCCAGCTAGGCATTGGATGTGGAATATCTGGGAGCTGGGGAGTGATTTACTTCCTTTTTCCAGAACCAGTTCCTGTGTTGGTGGGGCATTTAGGCCTGAGGCTCTTGCTTCATGAAAGTGCCTCAGGGCTAATTCTTTTTCCTGCTATTTGACATCTACATAAAGCCACTGGGTAAGATTATCCCTTGGCATGAGATAAAGTATCATTGGTATGCTAATGATACCCATTTATATATCTCAACTCTCAACTAGCCAAGTAATGCAATTAAGCTTCTGATACTTGTAGTCTGTAGAAAAATAACCTTAGCAGTCAGAAGACCTGGCAAAAGCTCCTTAATCTGACAACATATAAACAATAACTACAATTAGTACAACCAACTGACTAAGCGAAACTCCAAAATGCTACAGAATTCCTGGAAGTTTGGTTTTTAGCCATCAAAAGTTACTTATAGGTAGTCCTTGAATTATAACCATAATTAAACCCAAACTTTGAATTGTAGCTCATGACAATTGTTAAGCATGTTCAATATTTTTTTCATGTGATTATTAAGTAAATGCAATAGTCTTAAGAAAAGGCTGTGATTGTTAAGCAAGCATATGGTCTTTAAAGGAATCCATAATCGGCATTTTCTACTGAAAACCAGTAGCGAACTGCAATTTCTTGCAAAAAATGGCGTAAATCACAGTCATGCGGCCATAGAATATTGCAAATGGCCATGGGAACTTCGAAACCAGATCAGAAGTCTGTCATATCCTCAAATGGTTGTTAAGAAACTGATCATAAAGAAAGAGTGTCTCTATAGAGATAAATCACATTTACGCACCATTCAAAAGAGACAATAAAAGTCCTTGGGAGGAAACAAAAAGACTAGAATACATCCCCTCTAGCAGCCAGCATTCAGATAACATTAACAAACCAGGGAGAAAACAATGCATGTAATCCTTGGCTTATGACCATTCATTTAATGATAGGTCAAAATTACACAGCCTTGGATTTATGACCTGTACTTACTTGCCTCATGACTATCATGCCACTCCCATGGTCACATGATCACAATTTGTGCACGTTGCAACTAGCTCAGAGTTATGACTGGTTGGAGTGTTCTGGAGTCACGATCACGCTTTGCAACCTTGATACCAATTTCCAGCAAAAAATGGTTATTGGGTATGCTAGAATCACTTAATCATGTGGCTTGCTTAACACTGTGATGATTCGATTAATGATCACCATAAAAATTATTGTAAATTTGGGTGCAACCTGACTTATGATTTATGATTACAATAAATTTGGGTCCCAACTGTGGTTCTAAGTCAAGAACTACTTGTACACTAATAAAAAAAACCACCAAGAAGAAAAACAACCGAACCAAAGCTACTATAAACAGGTTAAAAAGTCCCAAGGTCACTCATATGGATGATGTTACCTCATTGGCTAATAAAACAACTGAAAGCAAACAACCAAAGTTCAAAGAGCAACAAAAACTCCAAAACTTAGATTTTACCCTAGTAAGAAGTATCTGTGACTGTTTGGAACCCTGCATCTGGATAGTTTTCATCACTGATTCTAGATGAGATTACCGGTATACTGCCTCACCAACCAGATAGGAGGCCAGAAAGATAAACTGCACAAATCCATCTTGGGTCCATTTCTGCACTATGAATAGAATAGAATAGAATTATTTATTGGCTGTGTGATTGGACACACAAGGAATGTGTCTTTGGTGCATATGCTCTCAGTGTCAAGAACCATGAGTTACAACACTTAATGATTTCAGAGGGGTCAAATAAGCAATGAAGAAACAATATTAATAAAAATCTTAAGGATGCAAGCAACAAGTTACAGTCATAAGTGGGAGGAAATGAATGATAGGAATGATGAGAAAAAACTAGTAGTAATAGTAGTGCAGACTTAGTAAATCGTTTTGACAGTGTTGAGGGAATTATTTGTATAGCAGAGTGATGGTGTTTGGGAAAAAACTGTTCTTGTGTCTAGTTGTTTTGGTGTGCAGTGCTCTATAGTGTTCTGTCTGGGTTCCCCCAGACCTCAACACCAACTGGAAAAAACAGCCAGACACTCTGGTAAAAGCCAAAAGTATTTTATAACTGGAAAAAATAAGCACAGAGGAAAACCTGTTCTTCCCAACAGACAGGCTATAATACGGTACAGCAGGGTCCTGATGTCCAGACAATACAGCAAGCTTCTTGCTGGCACCCCCCCCCCCCCCAAGGTTTCAATAGTCAAAGGCACAAACCAGGATTCCAAGACGCCAAAGTTCACAGTCAGGTCCCACGACTCTCAAAGATAAAACTCCACAAGCCAGGAAGGGTGGGTCTGCCTTTTAGCCTTTCCCAAGAGCACCACACCCAAACCCAGCTGTTGCCACTTTAATGCTGAAAGTATTTAGCCAATTGATTCCGTCTCTGAGTAGCTCTTCGTTGTCGCAGATCAATTATGGCTTGTGCACTTTCCTCTAAGGAATCCAGGCTGCTTGCTGGGGAGAGCTCCCCCTGGTGGGACTCTGGCTGTCCTCCCTCTTTTTCAGCCTGGGATTCCTCCTCCTCGTCTGTCTGCACCTCCTGTTCCTCAGCCTCTCCCTCTGAGCTGGAAACCGACAGAAGGTCAGCCGTTCCCGGAGGGGCCTCAGACGGAACCACAACATATAGCGACGTTTTGAGGGTAGGAGTTGAAACTGTTTATGTCCTCTTTTTGACTTGTACAGTATACAGGCCCTCAATGGAAGGCAGGTTGCCAGCAATGGTTTTTTCTGTAGTTTTTTTCTATAAGGCCTTATTCATGGCCACTTGTGTCCTTGTTACCTTTTACCTGAAATATCTAATCATACTCTATATGAGGCTGCCCTGCAATACCACTCAAAAGTATAAAGCAATGTAAGTAGCTATGGGCACATCTCATTATATCTATAGAACACTGATACTGGGCTCCTGAATGCAATTTAATGTGTTGGCAATCACCCATAACAGAGCCTGAGTACTTAATTGCACTGTTTGCCTGCACTTGTCTCCATTGTCTCCCTGTGTAAGCCGCCCTGAGTCTGCTGGAGAAGGGTGGACTAGAAAGCCAATAAATAAAATAAAAAATAAATAAAATAAATTAGTGCAGTAAAATCTGTTATGAATGGCTAGCCTGCCTTTCTTCACAAAGTGGCATTCCTCCTGGCCATTAGGTTGGCTGGCAGGATTTCCAAATTGGCAGCCCTTTCTGTAAGAGAAGACCTATTAATACAGGGGTCGACAAAGTTGTTCAGAATCTAGGAGCCAGCCAAAAAATTTAGGAGCCAGAATTTTTTTTAAGCAAACTTGGTTTTTTGCCGAGTCTCCACCTGACATCGCTTTCACCCCCTCCCCCCCGGCGCAGGCCTGGCTCCGCCGAGCCGGCTCTGCTGTACTCCCGTCGGGATCCGAGGGGAGACCGTTAGTCAGAAACCGAAACAGAGAAGAAGGAAAGGGAGACCGGGCCGGGGACGCGGGTGAGGGGGGGAGGGGGGAGGAGGGGTTACTGGTCGGAAGTCACCGCGCACGCGGCCGGAGGAGGAATGAACAAAACCTCACGCCGGGAGGGGAGGGGCTTCCGCTTCTCTCCGAAGGCGGGTGAGCGGCCAAGATCGGAGCATCTGTGTGCGGTGGGGGGGAGTGAAGGGGTTCGAGTAGGAGGCGGAATGGAGGCAAGGGGGGGAGGGAGAGACGCACGCAAGCGCAGGGGACGCTGGGAAAGCAGCTCGCTCCGAGGTTGATGGGCGGAGCTACGGAAGCCAAGATGTACCATTTCTGGGCGTAAACACAAGGCGGGAAAAATATACTGTATACCAGTGATTTTCAACCTTTTTTGAGCCGCGGCACATTTTTTACATTTACAAAATCCTGGGGCACACCACCAACCAAAATGACACAAATCTAATAAATAAATAAATAATAAATAAATAAATACATACATACATACATACATACATACATACATACATACATACATACATAAATAACCCCCTCATATATACAATCCCATGTAACATCCCCTTATAAATACAGTCAATCATCAATCATCCCTCCTGAAATTTATACCACTGTCTCATTTCTGGGTACTTCTCATGTCTTTCCCCCTTTTCTCTCTCGTGTTTCTCATTTCTCTCTCTTCCTCCCTTTTTCCCTCATTCCTTCTCCCTCTCACTTCTCCTCTTTTTCCATCCCTGTCTCTCTCCCCCCCTTATGTGTGTGTATGTATACACACTCCAACCATTTCCAAAACCAGTTGAGGGCTGGGTTTTTTTTCTCTTTTATCCTTTTCAAAAACAGGTGTGGGCTGGGGGGGTTTTCTTATTATTTGGGTGCTTTTTACCATATGCTTCAAGAATCACCTCTCTCTCTCTTTTGTTTCACTCTCCTCTCATTCTCTGCCTCAATCATTTTCTCATTTCTCCTTTTTTCTCCCCTTTTTGTTCTCATTTCTCTCACTCTCCTTTCCTCTCCCTATCTGTCTTGCTTTCTCTCTCTCTTGCTATCTTTTTCTCTCTCTTGTTCTCTTATTTTCTCTCTCTCTCTTGTTCTTTCTCTCTCTCATGCTTTCTCTCTCTTGTTCTTTCTCTCTCTGTTGCTCTCTCTCTCTTATTTTCTCTCTCTCTCTCTCTTTCCTTTCTCTCATTCCCTCTTTCTCTCTATCCTTTCTATCTCTCACTCTTTCCTTCTCTCCCTCCCTTTCTCTCTCTTTCCATTCCCTCTTTCTCTCTATCCTTTCTATCTCTCACTCTTTCCTTCTCCCCCTCTCTTTCTCTCTCTTTCCTTTCTCTCATTCCCTTTCTCTCTATCCTTTCTATCTCTCACTTTTTCTTTCTCTCCCTCCCTTTCTCTCTCTTTCCTTTCTCTCATTCCATCTTTGTCTCCTGGGGCTGACTGCGCCTGCCCTGCACCCCCCACCGCGGAGGGAAAGCATTTGGCATCGGCACCGCCAACCCCCCCCCCTCCACAAGCAGCAAAAGCCTCTGCGACTGAGCCAGAAGGCAAACGGCGCACCCCACCGCTTAGGCTTTTGCTGCTCCTGGGGGGGGGAGGATTTTCTCCTCCCCGCCCCCCCGGCAGCCAAACGTCGCTGGTGCAGGAAAGCAGCGTGTTAAAAGGCGCGCTGCTTTCACGGAAAACAAACCCGGCTTTCCTGGCAACGGAGGATGACAAGCAGGATGAAGCGGGGTGGAGCAACGCGAGGCTCAAGCAGGCAGCTTCCGCGCGTTTCTTTCAGCGGAAGAGGAGGAGAGGGAGCGGATCGGGCGGGGGGGGGCTGCGCCTTCTACTGCCGGCGCCTCCCCGCCCCCGCCCCCCCCCCAGGCAGGCAGGGGAATGGGGACTGCGCGCCCATGGAAAAGGGCACGCAGGGGGGGTATTTTGGGGTGCGCGGGTAGCGGCGGCGGCGGGCAATAGCCGGGGGGGCGGCTTCTGCAAGTGGGAGCTCCAGGGCTGAAGCCTCAGCCCTGGAGCTCCCACTTGCAGGAGCCACCTCGCGGCACACCTGGCCATGTCTCGCGGCACACCGGTTGAAAAACACTGCTGTATACATACAGTACAGCAGGCAACATTTTCTAGGCGCCAGACAACATTTTCTAGGCGCCACTGGCGACCAGGCGCCTGGGTTTGTCGATCCTTGTATTAATACATAGAATACAGCCATTTTTGACCTCCCAAAGCCCTGCCCCCATGTCCCACTTTTGCAGAAAAACAGGCCCATTTTTTGTAAAAATGGGGGTGATTTTGTCTTCCCCCAGTCCCTAGGAATACACTGCAGGCCTCCCAAACTCTTTGCGCATTTTTTGTAAAAAAAAAAAAAATGGGTAAGAAACAGGCCACTTTTCACAAAAACTGGTGAGTTTTTGCCTCTCCCCGCCCCCAGGAGCACTCTGTAGGCTTCCCAAACCCTTTGCACGCCCCATAAAAATATATGAAAAATGGATCCGTTTTTGCAAAGAACAGGGCGCACAGAGGGTTTGGGAGGCTTGTAGAGTGCCAGGGAGGACAAAAACTTTTCTTACTTACCCTCTTTAAAATCTTGCTGCATCTTATACATCAGTGCATCTTATAGTGCAAAAAATATGGTATGTACTAAACACTTCCGATCTTGCTCAGCTTTTTAAAATCAATCATGGTGGGTAGGCATTGCCTTTGCTGTGGGCATTGAAATCACATCCCTCACAACTACAGTATTTTCACACAAGTTTCCTGTGTATTTATGTATCTAATGTTGACAATTCTTTAAAAAATGTAAAAAGTTGAGCAAGTTAACACATCTCAGTTTCATGGTGAACAATGAACTATTGACAATCTTTGCTATATAGATATATATAAAATACGCATTCTGCCTATTTTTAAAATCAAAGTTTGCTGTTTAAGTTGTTGCCTCATATTTTCTCTCTGCAACTTAATTCTTGAGTCTGGGGCAGGCAACGAGACTTATTAAAATATATGGGGCATGACTGCCACCCATGTAGGGAATGAGTTACATAAAGCCATTAAAACTCTCAGAATTAAGCCAGAAAGCCTTCTAACTTCTCACCCCCACCACCTTGCACATCATTATTTTCCTTGGCTTACTTCCAAACAGAGGGACAGTACCCAACTGGCAGCTGTCACACCGAAGCAAGGTTTCAGCATCCCCTCCTCCCCCTCCTCTATTACCAGAGATTTTGGATCCAAATGACCCATTACAATTTGACACAGCTGCAAGAAATGGGACACTTCTACACAGCATGACAGAGAAGTTGGGGGCAGGGAGGAAAAGAAAGCTATCTGAAAGCTCAAAGCTCTAAAATTTGGCATTAGAGTCTCTTAAGCATTCTGCCCAAGCACTAGCTCCATATATCTTTTTTGCTGCTTAACTACTTTTTAGTCCTTCTATATAGTTGTCAGTCCAGCCATATAAATAAACAGCTTAAGTCATCATACCATAACAATCCATTTTCAAGCCACAATGCACAATATTTTTAAATAATTTGTCAATCTCATTCCAAAAACTATGGCCTCAGTGCCAAAAATATAACAGGCAAGCATGTTTCAAATATAATAGTTGAGATTTTATAAACTATAGACTATCTACATACATACAAATCTAATAAATAAATAAATAAATCTAGAATATAAAAATAGATAATACTGTGGGGGTGGGAGGGGAGACTACACATGTTTTTCCATCTTTAGCATTACTTTCAATAGCTAGGCTTGTATCTTTTGGAACCAGGGGAAACTCTGGAGGTTAAGGAACAGAGAAGGCAATTGGTAATAAATTTACTAGAATATCAAACCAAACTATTATTTTACAGACAAACAAAATTATCTTCTCTTCCAAAACAACTTGTATTCAGAAACGTAGTCCAGTCGCCCTCAACCTTTTGGGCATCAGGGACTGGTTTTGTGGAGAGAGGTTTTTCTATGGTTGGGGGGCGGGGCGGGTGGAGCTTCAAACACTGCCTTTATCCTGTCCATGTGCAAATCAGGCTTTGCTCATTTGCATGGAGTAGTTTCTGGCACACTACAGTTGGGGTTGGTCCGTGACCTGGGAGTTGGGGATCCCTAATGTAAGCTATACCATGCAATAATGTAAGTTTAACTTACATTAAGTTTAACTTACATGTAAGTTTAACTGCATATTCAGAAGTTACAATTATGTGATAAATCTTGGAGTTAAATCCATTAGAATGTAAAGTTTTTAAACAGTTACATCTGGCTAAAGTTATTCTCAATAAAGCGGAATAAGATCTGCTAGGCAATTATTTTGATAAACTCGGGAAAACAAAAGTGCATTCTTTATACTACCCCTCCAGCTTTTCACAATGAATTGTCTTTTGAAAGATATCAGAGTCCATCATTAATGATGATAGAACATTCTTAACTGGAAAGCGAAATATAAACAAGCAAGTGTATAAACATTTCATCCTCAAGTTCTTTCAATTATTTGCCAAACTTTTTTATTTCCATGAGAACTCTCTTGAATTAGAATTAATTAAGAAATTTGTATAATTTACATCTACAAATATTGTTGGTATGTTAACACCAGGTAGGGGGTCAAAAATGTATAAAGGTACTTCAAATGAAAGCTAGAAATGCAAATGTAAAGAAGGGACTTTTTATCATTTATGGTGGACATGGAATATTGGAGTAGGATTCATATCCTAATGCAGGAGATTCTCAAAGTGAATATAAAAATAAAACCAGAAACTTTTCTTTGGGGTTTAATGAAAAAAGGCCTGGAATAAAATTTGGAACGTTGATGTTATTTACGTTGCCGGCAGCAAGACTACATTATGCACAAAAATGGAAGGACATTTCGATCTCCACAATGGACGAATGGATGGTAAAGTTGATGGAGTTAGCAGAGATGGTTAAACTGATTGCTTTGATCAAAGATCTACTTGGAAACTGATTCTGGACTTTGTGTGAAGGGGAGGAAAACTTTTGTTTTTATGTTTACTGATTAGACAGATTTGGTGTTATAGAAATGGGTAGTTTATACTATTATGTTAAAGTAAAAATTGAAATTAGATGGACTGAGTTTAATTTTAAAAATGGAAGAAGTAGGAATCTATGATGTTCGATACTATTCTGATAGCTGAAAATGCACCTAGAATTAAAAGTATTTGGTTGTCAGATCATGCCCCACTATTGGCAAAATTGGAAATAGGTCAAGAATGCAATCAAAGAATTTGGAGATATAATGCAGTTGTAACTGCTAGTGAACAAGATAAAGATAAATTGCAGACAGAGCTATGTGAATATTTTAGAATTAATGATGTGGGTGATATTAAACAATTGTGTGGGATGCATATAAGACCTATATGAGGGGACAATTTATATGTATGGAAGCAGATACAGGTAGTCCCCAGGTTACATCGTCCCCGATGTACGACGTTTCATCATTACGATGACCCGGGACAGCTTCAAAGCCACCGCTGCCGCTGCCTCCTCCATTTGGGCGAAGGGATCTCCACAGTGGATGGCAGCTTTGGAGACCCCGTGGAGATTCCCTCGCCCGAATGGAGGCGGTGGAGGCTTCAAGGGACCAACAGCCGGTCCTTCTCAGCGCTGCATTGCTGCAGCCTCCGAGGCTGCCACTGCTGCCTCCGTTCGGGCGAGGGGATCTCCATGGTGGGTGGTCGCAGAGGCTACAACAACACAGCGCCAAGAAGGACCGGCTTCTGCAAAATGAGATACAAGTAGAGGTACAAGGGATGGAAAATATAGTAGAGAATATAAGGAAAACTAAGAATACAAGAATTTGGGAAATGAGAAGGAAAATATTACATAAGTGGTATTATACTCCCGTTCAACTCGCATACTTTCAGCAGAATGTTAGGGGTATTTGTTGGCATGGGTGTCAAGATAAAGGAGTGTTTATGCATATGTTTTGGTAATGCCCGATAGTGCAGACATTTTGGCAAAAAGTGGAAGAGGATATTAATAGGATGTTAAATATACGATCAATAATTACTAAGGAAATGGCAGTCAAAAGTAATATGATGGGAGAATTTAGAGAAATAAAACAAGCAGCGATAGAACGCTCAGGCGATAATAGTCTTGGGTTGGAAGGATGCGACAAAATGGATAATGCAAAATTGGTATAGGTACATGGTGGACCACATTCAATTTGAGATTATGGATAAAAGGATGAATTTGGTTAATGAAACTGACTTGAGACAACTGATGGGACGATGGGACAAGGTAAGACGACATATGGCAAGTAGAATCCGAGACCAAGCTGCAAGAAATAAATTGGAATCACTTTATAATATGTAAATAGATACTTTGCTCTTGGGTTAAAATGGTTTATACAAGAAACACCCCTGATTTGGTGGTGGGGTATGAATGTTTGTCGGGTAAAAAAAAGTATTGTAAAAAATCAATAAAAATAATTATAAAAAAAGAAAGAAAATGCATCTGGAAGCTCTAGTACTGATTACATAGCTCTAGTAATGAAAATCAAGGAACACATTGAAAAAACAATGGTCCTAAAATTAAATCGATACCATCGACCATGGTATCCTTCTGCGCCGGCTGGAGGGCTTGGGAGTGGGAGGCACTGTTCTTCAGTGGTTCTCCTCCTACATCTCCGGTCGGTCGCAGTTGGTGTTAGTGGGGGGTCAGAGATCGACCTCTAGGCTTCTCCCTTGCGGGGTGCCTCAGGGGTTGGCCCTCTCTCCTCTGCTATTCAATATCTACATGAAACCGCTGGGTGAGATCATCCAGGGGCATGGGGTGAGGTATCATCAGTACGCTGATGATACCCAGTTGTACATCTCCATCCCATGTCCAGTCAACTAAGCAGTGGAAGTGATGTGCCGGTGCCTGGAGGCTGTTAGGGTCTGGATGGGTGTCAACAGACTCAAACTCAACCCTGATAAGACGGAGTGGCTGTGGGTTTTGCCTCCCAAGGATAATTCCATCTATCCGTCCATTACCCTGGGGGGGGGGATTACTGGCCCCCTCAGAGAGGGTCCGCAACTTGGGCTTGATCCACAGCTTAACTTTAGAGAACCATCTTTCAGCTGTGGCGAGGGGGGCGTTTGCCCAGGTTCGGCTGGTGCACCAGTTGCGGAGGCAGTATTAGCTCCACTTTTAATTTTATTAACTCAATCGATAAATGATATCCCATTAGATATAATAAGAATGAAAAGATTGTGGTAGATTTTCATTGACCTTTGGATAATAAAAGTTGAACTTCAGTGCTGAAATACATTGAGTTAATGAAAGCAACTCAGAATCTCCAGTTTTTTGACAATTAAAACCCACATTAAAAATTATGAATTTGCATTAATTTTGGAAATATACAATTTTTAGCGAAGTTGTATGTACACCAAACAACTGCCTCAAACAAAAGAGCTAAGAGAACGTCTAATTCAATAGAAAATAATATATTGGTTAAGGCAGTCAAGCTTTGTTTGCTGAGCAAGGCTAATTCTTAAGGGTTCTGTTCTCCCTAACATGGCAATTGTATATTGATGGGACTGCATGCTTGGCATCTGTTCAGTGCCTGTTTGGTAGGATATGGGGGAAGACTATTTTTATGATGTCTAAAAATGTGTTCATTAATCTTTCAAAAGGAAATTATTACAAGTTACTATGATAAGAAATACATTTAAATGTAGGTTATAAAGATATAGGTTAAAAACACTATAATACATTATTTTTATATTGTTTTTCCCCAGCTGCATAGTATGATTGCCTCTATGTTCCCTTTGAGAACAATGCAACTAGCTTCCTTCCTTACAGTAATGAATCCAGCTAAACACACAAGCTCATTCCTCCAGAGTGTATCTTTTTCAATAGACATGTTCCTTTTAAAATGGGTGCCCATTCCCGGGGTCTCTATTGTCTTGACAACAATGGTACTAGAGGCAGCTGATTTGGTTGACAGAAAATGTGTTAATTTAACAGATGCATTCACTGTAGCAAGTTTTTCTAATGTCAATTTCTTTTGGTTTATTGAAAAGCAATGCTATCAGAGTATGCTTGAAGAACTACCTCTGTAATTAAAAGCTTTCTGGAAGCTTTTTAAAGCAACTTTGTGGCTGTTATATTATTTTAAAACAATATTGTGGCTGTTAATAGATATTTGTTAATGAAAATGATAGCAAGTGATAATTAAAAAGTCCTGTACAAAGGTCATAAAATGTGATGTGGTGATCTGCTTAATGGCCAGCATGACATATGACTATAATTCTGGCCTCATTCTTGTATCATACAATTCTCAATGCAATAATCCATAAATTCAGTATTCTATCTGTGACCTAGTTATAATTGCAATCTACATTGCAATTATAAACATACTGTATTTATTTATTTATTTATTTGATTTGTATGCCGCCCCTCTCCATAGACTCGGGGAGGCTCACAACAACAATAAAACAATTCATGACAAATCTAATAATTTAAAAACATTTTTAAAAACCGTTATTAAAGCAGACATACACACAAACATACCATACATAAATTGTATAGGCCCAGGGGAGATGTCTCAATTCCCCCATGCCTGACGGCAGAGGTGGGTTTTAAGGAGTTTACGAAAGGCAAGGAGGGTGGGGGCAGTTCTAATCTCCGGGGGGGGGGGGTTCCAGAGAGTCGGCTCTTCCCCTGGGACCCGCCAAACGACATTGTTTAGTCGACGGGACCCAGAGAAGGCCAACTCTGTGGGACCTAATCGGTCAGCATACAAATCCAATTAAACAAACAAACAAATAAATAAATATACTATTATCAACCAGTGTTCTTTGCAGTAGTAGATAACAGCTATTATTTCCCCATGAAAACCCTCCACTCTTCATCAAACATTCTTTCTAAGTGTTGTAAACTATCAAGGGTACAGGGCCCCTAATGCCTCACAACAACATGAAACAATAACTGAAATTAAGAGTGGGAATGTAAAAACACCAATTCCCTTTCCCTGCTTGTTCCATATACCAAAAATATAGGGGACAATCACTTCTTCTTCCACATTTTCTCATGTGGAAAGGGTTTTAATTCAATGGGTTCCTGTTATGAAATGGTAAATAAAAGTACAGTATCTGTTCTGGGGGTCCTTTGTATCTTATTGTGGAAATGAATGGAATATAGGTAATCCTCAACTGAAAGCTATTCATTTAGTGATTGTCCAAAGTTACAAAAACACTGAAAAACGTGACCATTTTTCACATTTACAATCGCGGCAGCATCCCCATGGTCACATGATCAAAATTCAGATGCTTAGCAATTGGTTTAGATTTATGACAGTTGCAGGCTTTGGCTAGTTGATCACCTTTTGCAACCTTCTGAAACCAAAGCCAATGGGGAAGCCAGATTTATTTAACAACTGTGTTACTAACTTAACAACTGAAACGATTCACTTAACATGATGAATTCACTTAACAACTGTGGCAAGAAGGGTCATAAATGGGCAAAATTCACTTAAAAATTCTCACTTAGCTACCCAAATTTTGGGCTCAATTGTGGTTGAAAGTTGAGGATTACCTGTAATCATCCAATGACACTGTGAAAAATGGTTTTATTGTAATAATATAACTAAAGGTTTCTTCGCATGTCCCTGGACTCTGCCTGCACCAACCCAAGGGAGGTACAGTATACAGCTTGGGAAAGGCTGCAATAGGCAATATACCCATGCAAACCATACAAGATGATCCATTCACAAATGAAAAACTTCCCTGGTTCAGCTTCAAAAAGCAGTGAAGTAGTCACAGCCAACAGAGACTTGGGCTGGTTGCTTTGAAGATTTGCAAGATCTTCTGGGCATTCATTCATTTGTTTAATTTATATGCTGGCCAACTACCTAAGGACTCTGGGCAGCTCACAACAAAGAGGATGTCTAAAAAAGAACAATTTAAAAAGCCATAATAAAACCATGTGTATCTTTTGTGGCTGGATCTAGATGATGCATTATTTGATCAACAACCCCAGTCCTGCCAGCAAAGCCAGGTCTTTATAGCTTTCCAGAAGGCAGTATGGATCTCAGGAGATAGATGGTTCCAGAAAGCCGGAGCCTCCACAGAGAAGGCCCTCCCCCATGGCCTCACCAACCGACACAGTTTAGCTGACAGGAGTTGGAAAAGGCCCACTCTGTGGGCCCTTATTGGTTGCTGGGAGCTGTGTGGTAGAAGGCAGTCCAGAAGATAGTCTGGCCCTAAGCCATGTAGGGCTTTATAGTGATTTGAATTGTGTCCAGAGACTGGCTGGTAGTCAGTGCAGCTCATGGAGATTTGGTGTGATGTGGGTGTACCTAGATGCACCCACAACAGTTCGTGCAGCTGCATTCTGGACCAGTTGTAATCCCTGAATGCTTTTCAGGGGTAGCCCCATGTAGAGCATGTTGCAATAATCTAACCGTGAGGTGATAAGGGCATGCATGACCGTGAAAAGAGCCTCCTGATCCAGGTAGGGTTGCAATTGGTGCACTAGGCAGACCTGTGCAAAGGTCCCCATAGCTACAGCTGAGAGATGTTGATCTAATCTCAGCTGAGAATCTAGGAAGACACCTAAATTGTGAGCCCGTTCTGAGGAGCGTAATTTTTCCCCTCCCAGAACTAAGGACGGACAGTCGGTATAGTCCTTCGGGGATAGTACACTCAGCCACTCAATCTTCTTGGGGTTAAGTTTGTTAACTCCCATCCAGACCCTCACAGTCTCCAGGCACCAGCGCATCACATCTACCTCTTCGCTGAACTGCCACGGGTGGAGATGTACAGCTGGGTATCATCAGCATATTGCTGGTGCCTCACCCCATGAGGACAGATGGTCTCACTTAGTGGTTTCATGCAGATTTTAAATAGCATAGGAGAGAGAACCAAACCCTTTGGCACCCCACAAAGGAGGGGCCTAGGGGTTGACCTCTGTCCTCCTACCAACACTGACTGCGACCGACCAGAGAGATAGGAGAACTACCGCAATGTTGCCTCCCACTCCCAACTCCCCTAGTCATCACAGAAGGATACCATGATCAAAAGTATCGAAAGCCACTGAGAGGCGAAGAAGCACCAAGAGAGAGGAATAACCTTTATCCCAGGCTCACCAGAGGTCCTCCACCAGTGTGACCAAAGCAGTTTCTGTGCTATAGCTGGGCCTGAAGCCTGATTAAAATGGGTCTAGATAATCTGTTTCATCCAATGATTGTAGGAGCTGGAGTGCCACCACTTTCTCCACAACATTTCCCACAAAGGGTAGGTGGGAGACTGGATGAAAGTTCTTTAACTCAGCTGGATCCAGGGAAAGCTTCTTGAGGAGGGGCTTCATAACTGTTTCCTTTAATGATTGAGAGAAAGACCTTTCACTCAAGGAGGTGTTGACCAGAACCTGGAACCAGCCTCATGCTACCTCCCTGCTGGCCAAAACCAGCCAGGAGGGGCATGGGTACAATAAACAAGTGGAGGAACCCATCACTCCCATAGCCTTGTCCACTTACTCAGGAGTCACAGGATCAAACTTGTCCCACACAATAGGACTAAGACCTTCCCCTGTAATCTCAGTCAGAATTGCCCAATCAGAGTCCAGTCCATCCGAATTTGGGCGGCTTTGTCCTCCAGAAACTGAACAAATTCTTCAGCTCTACCCTGCAAGGGCTCCTCTGTTCCCTCCACCTTGAGAAGGGAACGGGTCATCCTAAAAAGGGTGGCTGGATGTGAATCCGTGGATGCAATGTGAGGGAAAATGTGAACATTTTGCCACCTGTATCACCACGAGGTAAGTCCTAATAAAGGCCGCCCCGAGTTCTTAGAGAGGGGCAGCATACAAGTCTAATAAATTATTATTATTATTATTATTAATTATTATTATTAATAAAGGCTCTTAACAGTGTTCAGTCAGATTCAGAGTTACTGATTCTCCAGTGTCACTCTAGACATCTCTTCTGGCGCTTCATCTCCTGGAGCTCCTCGGTGAACCAAGGAGCTCTCCTGGATCCGCAGCCACGGAGAGGTTGCAAAGGCGCAATCCGGTCCAGTGCCCCTGATGAAGCCCTGTTCCAGGCAACCACCAGGGACTCAGCCGGATTGTGGGCAAGAGAATCAGGTATTTCCCCAAGCTCCCTCTGGAACCCTTCAGGGTCCATTAGGCGTTTGGGACGGAATCACTTAATCGGCTCCGCCTTCTTGCGATGGAGGATTGGTGTCTTAAAGTCCAGCCTCAGCAGGAAATGATCTGACTATGACACATGTAAAATATCTATGGCCCTTAATACCAGGTCATGTTTCCACTGCCCCAAGAGGAACAGTAGGTCAAGCATGTGTCCTTCCCCCACTCTGAGTTGGATCCTGAACTACTTCGGACAGGTCCATGGTTGCCATGGAAGCCATAAACTCCTCTGCCGCATTCAAGGATTCGCCAAGCGACGGTAAATTGAAGTGCCCCAGAACGATAAGCCTCGGGAACTCCACCAACCCGGCCACCACCTTTAGCAGCGCAGGCAGGGCTGCTGTAATGCAGCTGGGAGGCAGGTAGATTAACAACAAACGCAAGTGAACCCATGCCCAAAGTTAATACACTTGCTTACCATATTTTGTCATATAATATAGGCTAGCAATCTCTATGTGAAATTCAATTATCATAGGAAGAAAAGAAGGTAAACACACACAAATGTGCCTTACAATACAGAAGAAATCAGATAACGCTTCATGCTTTTACAGTCTATTTCAAAACACTAATACTTCTATAAATTTGTTAATATTGAACATACAATTCCTGTTGATACTGCCCTATTGTGATTCTAATACTGTACAAGAAAATCTAGATAGGCCAGTAGAGCAATAAAAACTAAAGTAAAAAGATGGCAGCAGGCAATGAAAACTCAGGTGCGTATAAAATGTTTTGCAAACTAGGAAGGCCTAGCCTTTAAAATTAGGTACAAGTAATAGAGAATCAATCACTGAATTGATATCACTAATGGCCATTTTATTTAAAAAGACATATTTACTGGTTTTCAAAAAAAACCAACCCACCCTGTTTTTGACAATCCCATACATCATTCCTATTTTCTCATCTTCATTAGGATGTTACTATATCTTAAATATCCTTGAAATTCTATATTCAATCGCTGGGTTTCTTCTGGGAATGCTCTGAAACATCTAATATTTTTTTAAATGTGCAATATTCTCTTTGCACATGCATCTCTCTCATGTCCCACTGAACTTTTGACCTGGTCAGAGCTGAACCACCTCCTCCCCTCCAAACTCACAGCTGCGACGTCTTGAAAAAAGGGGTCCTGAGTCGCGTGAGGCAGCTGCCTCTGCTAAAGCCAGCATGGGGGCTTGGCTGTTCAACATTTTCTTCCCATAACAATACCCAGAGCCTTCTCTGATGGATGCACTGCTTTTAAGCCAACCAGCTTCGTAAATCCATTCCCCTTCTTCAGCCTATCTTTAAAGAGTAGTCTTGGAAAAGAAAAAAGGACATCTGCTTCACACATTCCAAGATATGCAGCTGGTGGATGAAGTACACATCTGGAAAGATCACCATCTACTAGTCTAGTAAGCATAATGTTGTGGACTGAGAATGAAAAAGAAAAAAACCTAGACAACACAGATGAAAATGGATGTCAAGTTTCTTCTCTTAAAAAGAACAACAAACCGTTTCAGTATAGAGGCTACTAGTAGTCATCCCAACTGGGGTAAATCTTATAAATTCAGAACCAGGTTAAAAAAAAAGTCCTTTGTGCCCACTGCAAATAAATGTGACAGATATACTTTCATTTCATAGCGACATTTAGAATTAGAAATAAATTACGGCGTTTTTAAAAATTGGCAAGAGTTCAAAGACATCAAAATTCTCATATGCATGTCCTTCCAATAGCTGACGTGAAATACATTATCTGTGCATTATTCTTTTCAAGCTCATATTTTGGGGGGAGGGAATAGTACAACACTTAAGTATACAATGGCAAGTGATACTTGCAATATTTTCGCTGTACCTTCTAACTGTTTCGCATTTCTATTGCTATATACACAACCTAGGTTGCTTTTTGTTTATCCTTTTTTCTTTATAGTATCTATTTTTCCTAAATTGGAACACTGCAGCTATGCTCATGCTGTAACTTCCAGCATCCCTAGCAAGCAATGATTGTGGAGATTCAGGTTAATTCTGGAAGAGTCAAGCTCATTGTATTATACTTGGCAGGACAAGTCAGATGTTTAAAAGTGGAACATCAAAAGATGGGCTGGTTCATTCAGCAAACAGTAACAGCTGGCTAACCTTGTCTGGGCTTGAAAGATAGGCAAGGTCAAGAATGGTTGGTGATTGGAAAGAAGACAAACAGGGAATCTTAGGACTGTATACTCGACTGGCAAAGCCAGAAATGGCTCCATATTTATTTATTTATTAGATTTGTATGCCGCCCTTCTCTGAAGACTCGGGGCAGCTCACAAAAGACATAGTATAAAACAATGTGTATAAACAAATCAAATATTGCTGCCCCTGCAGAATAGTTCCACTCTGACATATGGAAACAAGACATAAAAGTATAGTTGATTAACTCTCACGTCATAAATCTAAAAAATTAATGGTGCAATTGATCACTGTTTGACAATGCAATTGCCAATCTTTAAAATTTAAGAATTAAAAATTGTCCATCTTTAAAATGCTACTTTTCACAATAATTGTGGATATATGAATGTGAATTTGGGGGGTAGGGAGATTCCTATAGTTCCCCTTTGTTTGCGTAATTTAAATTTGTTATTTAGTCCAAGATAGCAGTAAGAGGTTTAAGAATCAGAAATAAGGCACTTTTCTGAGAAAGATGCATGGGATCAGAATACAGATCATGATGTTTTTGTTTCAAAATACTAAAAAACCCTAATGAAAATACCGGTAATAGCAAAATAAAATTGTGAGAATACTATCACAATTTTACCATATTCTGTGGAAAACCTTTTGCTGATAAATATTAGATTTGTCATATGCTGTTTTATTATTGTTGTTAGCCGCCCCGAGTCTACGGAGAGGGGCAGCATACAAATCTAATAAATAAATATAATAAAACTAGTATAAAATTCATGCTGGTTATCTGGGGATAGATCCCACAGAATACAAATGAGGAATTCAGAAAAACAGCATGCATACATGGGCAAAACACTCTGGAAATATCCAGGTACTGAATTTCTGGGCCCTGAGTTCAACAGGTACCAAAGATAACCCTCCTAGACTACACAAACAAATCAGGAAACACTTTAAGCTTATACAAATACTACAAACCGTATTTAGCAATACCCATAATCTAAAGCGTCCCTAAATTATCAACGACTAAGAATGTGCATGGCTGGGTTTAAGCTGTCCACATTGTTTGCTTTTACTATAATGCATCTTCCTAACATTCTTAAACAGTGAAATCTTTTATAAATCAATAAGCAGTGGTACCTCTACTTAATAACTTAATTCATACCATGGCCAGGTTCTTAAGTAGAAAAGTTTGTAAGTAGAAGCATTTTTCCCCATAGGAATCAATGTAAAAGCAAATAATGCGTGCAAACCCATTAGGAAAGAAATAAAAGCTCAGAATTTGGGTGGGAGGAGGAGGACAGTTGCTGCCGAAGGGAGACGGTGAGGTGAGAGGAATCAAAAAAATCCAAAACTTTAAGGCTTTAAGGCTTTTTTAAAAAAGAGGGACTCTGAGGCGGTGAGGAGGAGCACGCACCTCCCATACACCTGGCGCGAGCCTGCCTCCCATACACTGTGCCAGAGAGAAACCCAGGTGGGCTAGAGGGGGGAACCTCCTGCTCCTTTGACTGAAAGGTGGCTGCTGCTGCTACCTGCGTCCTCTTCCTTCCCATGCTGAAGGGATCCCCTCTCCTCTCACTCACTCGCTTTGTAGCCAGCGCCTTTCCTTCACTGTGGTGACTCCTTGGTTTGGCTGAAGCCGAGTTGATCTGGCTGGAGCGAAGCGCCCCCTTTTGCCTTTCTGCGCCCGGATGCTCCGGAAGGCAACCTCGCGCTAGGTGTATGGGAGGCAGCGCAAGGGAGTCACCACAGCGAAGTGGTTTATTCCTTTTCCAAGCGCCCAGAGAAAGGAAAACGCTCCATTTGCTCTGGGCTGCCAAAGGCTCCTTAAGCGCCACCGAAAGGCTCCTCTGGCAGCCTAGAAAAGCCCGAGATGGCTGGGATTAAAGGGGGAATGGCAGGAAACTGGCCGGGCCTTCATACCGCTCTCAAATTTCCTGGGAAATTTTTCCAGGCTCGGGTTCTTAAGTAGAAAATGGTTCTTAAGAAGAAGCAAAAAAATCTTGAACATCCGGTTCTTATCTAGAAAAGTTCTTAAGTAGAGATGTTCTTAGTTAGAGGTTCCACTGTACATATCACATGAATCATAGATATTTGTTGAGAAAAAAATGTGCATATAAATGATGGATCTGCCATCTCAAGAATATAGGGGGGCATCTGATTAATACAAATGTATATGAAAATAACATATCTTAATATATAATTAAATCGTTCCATGTTTCTTCTGATAATACTGAACGCAAATTTACAGAAGGTAAAAAAGCCACCAAAGTTGCTTAAAACTCTTTAAAACATGTCACAATAAAAAACAAAGCTTATACAACTGATTTCTGTTAAGTGATTTTTGTCCCATTTTACTACTGTTCTTGTCACAATTGTTAAGCAAAGCATTGCAGTTGTTAAGTGAATCTGGCTTTCCCACTGACTTTGCTTGTCAGAAGATCACAAAAAATGATCCCCTAATCCGAGAACATTGCAACAAATAATAAATATGAACCAGTTCCCAAGCATTTGAATTTTGATAATGTAACTGTGGGGAGTGCTACAAGATTGTAAGTGTGAAAACTAGTCATAAGTCATTTTTTTCAGTACTCTTGTAATTTGAATGTTACTAAATGAATAAATAATAATAATAATAATAATAATAATAATAATAATAATAATAAATATATCACATTTTTTAATGTCATCCCTCTCCGTAGACTGGTTGGTTATAAATTGAGGATTAGCTGTATTATATTTATTTCTCTGATAAGGTATAATATTCAAATTGTTCAATAAAAAAATGATTATTTTCTAGAACTTGTAACAGTCCATGAAATAAGAAAGTTGTACAGTATAATTAAATAACATTATCCGCATCTGAAGTTCTTGAAGCAAATAACAATATTGTAAAAACAAATGTAAGTTTTTCACAATACTGATTCTTAACCAAAAAAAGTACAAGTCTTTACATCTTCAACATATAAATCATGATCACATAGATATTAATTGATCAAGTGGTGATGTGAAGCTTTAGTCTAACAATCTTCCAACACTAATTCAGTCCTTCATCCTACTATTTTCCAATTATTTGTATGCTTCTCCCATCTATATATTTTCCAGGAAGAATTCACAGCTGATTTCTCCTATTATTCTCTTCAAATCATCATTCTAATATTTACCACCACCACCCAAATATATTTCAATATAGAAAACCAGCATAAAACTTCTATTCATTACTTTGTCTCAACTTAGTTTCATTAATAACAGCTATTTCAGAGCACTTATTTAAAACAAATATTATATTCAATATAAGCAAATACAAATCTGTAGGTATGTTTTTTATTAAAAGGGAATCAACCAAGAAGGAAGAGTTGCATCACAAATTTTTCTTCCTCATCTCCCTCTGAAACACATAATCCATCCAGACCACTTTAAATGTTCCCACTTGGTGTGGAAGTTGGGGAACTAGAGTCCAAACTGACTTATTTGTGAAACAAACCAGATGCCACTTCAGCCTCCAAAGGTGAAAGGCTAGTACAATTACCTTTTCTCATTGTAAATTTAAGATCTTTCCCCCTGCTTGTATGCTTGGGCAGGGGAATTTATTTTAAGAGTCCACATCAATAGGTGAAGGAGGAGCTCTTTTTGCTAAGGAGTAGTATCACTGGAAGATAATTTACTCTTTCAGAAATTTAGCACTGCATAAGGGATTTTCTCCTCCCTCTACATTCACATCCTGTTAAAGGGGTTGTAGGAATTCTCACATCCTGCTGTACTCAGTTATCTTGGGGGGAAAGATTCAGACTACCTTTGAAAATCACAAATATGTCATAGCAATATTTAACTCACCAAAGATGAACTCAAGCCAAAACTAATATTTAAGGCCACTATAAAATTAAGCCTGAACATACATCTTTGTATCTACATTTAAAATACACAGCAAGACCTTATATTCGCAATCATTAACTATATCTTAGTGCTGGGTCTGACTATGTCAATTGCACTTACATAGGTTTCATTTGCTACTCAAACACATTTCGGCAGTAACATATAATAAACATTTTGACCCTATAACTAAATTTCATAATATATTGTAGTTTTTATAAATAGCCTATATCTAATAAAACACAAGGGCAAGTTACAAAAAAACTAATCCTTGAATATATTCTTTATGTGCAGAAACAAGGTAACCCAGCCTCAACTTTCTATGTTGCTTTTCTTATCATTCAGCTTAGAATCATTTGTCTATAGATCACAGATCTGAGTCTCCAGTAAAGTTACCATTTTAAACAACCTTTAGAGAAGTAATTCTTATCTTTATTCCAAATGTTATCCACATACATATACAGTACATATATTATAATGCTAAATCTAATGAATAATTATGTTAAAATAGCATGTTTACATTTCACTGTGTTTCTCTTCATAGCCTAACAGGATCTTATTATACACATTTTGAAAGCTGAAAAGAAAATGAGACACTAAAGTTATTGCATCTGTTATAAACAGATGGTAAACTCAGGTTTAATCACATTGGGCTA
Organism: Erythrolamprus reginae; assembly: GCF_031021105.1. Taxonomy (NCBI): domain Eukaryota; kingdom Metazoa; phylum Chordata; class Lepidosauria; order Squamata; family Dipsadidae; genus Erythrolamprus; species Erythrolamprus reginae. Next base: position 84,684,148 of record NC_091955.1, on the reverse strand, counting down.
AGCTACTTAAGATCTTGGAAAATGACACAAGACCTCTGGGAGGTCTGCATACACATAGCCTGCTCATATTCTTCCATTTGACCTAATTACTTTTCGTATTGGTAAAATTGTGCAACAAATCAAATAAAACTGCTGCCTTAAGATCAAATTAAGTGCACAGTATTATATTGTTAAGACTGTATACTGGATAAACAATTGAGCAATGCTGGAAAAACATCCTTTCAGAATCCTGGAATAGCAATGTTGGATAAACAGCCAAAATTTCAGATGTTTTTTTTAGAAAAAAAGTAAGAGGTAAGAGCAACTTATTCAATATAAAACTTGCACTAATTCACTATTACAATAAATGTGTTTATCCATCTTACTAACTGCTAAGCAGATTTCCCAACTTAGCTGCCTAGAGTCCCTAAGGAGTTGGGTGGCATAGAAATCAAATAAATAAATAAATAAACTTCAGCTGAATGAATTTCGATGTGCTGATTTCTTATGAAAATGGAAGTCTAAATTCCAGAGAACCTTAAAAGGGAGAAAAAGAGGAGAAACACACTGCCTGCTCAATTGCCACAAAGCCAACAGCTTGATTGTCACAAAACCTGGAGGGAGCTTATAGCTAGCTCTCATGGAGAAACAAAACTCCCCTCCCTCTTACCCATCGATTCCCTGCAGGAATAATGCAAGCAAAGCAAACTCTTTTCAAACCCTTGGACTGATCTCAGGCCACCAGAGAGATAAGATGGAAACTTCTACCTTTGAAATGGAAACCTCCTTTTAAATACCTGGTAGCAAAACTTTTTTTTTTAAAGCAAGAACAGCAAAATGGAAGACTTTAGAATCAGAGCCACTCTGCTCCTCTCCACAGCTTGCTCAGTGGAGTGATAAAGAAGAGATAATCAAGATACACACAGAGAGAGGCATGCATTACTTTGCTTTTCAAAAGGCGGCCGAAGTCTCCACATCGCTCCCACACATCCTGGCTGGGGAACAAATAATGCTCCCTTGGGGATATAAAAGAAAAGATCCTCCTCGCCAACTGTGACACTTCATTGGCGAGGGGGGGTGGTTAGGGGGAAGGGAGAGAGAACCGGTGGGCTCAAACCTCTCCCCACCAAGAAATAAGCTTTAAAGGGAGGGGGGATCGAGCGACAAGAGTCATACCAAACAGAAGGAAAACTATTGTTAGGCACTATTCAACATAAAATTGAGCCCCCTTCTCCATCCGATCCCTAAAAGAGGACTTTTACCCGCTTTAGAAGCGTTTCGCAGATCAGCGTTTTTGGACACGTTTTTAACCGGGGAGCAAAGGCACCCTTCCCCTCCCTCGGTGGGGCTTTTCGGCTTCACCCTTGTCATTGTTCGTAGCACCGCCGCCACCGCTACACAATTCCCCCGACCGCCTCGGCGGCACCACTTTTATTAACGAGACGTCGCAAAGGGGGAGAGGGGAAAAGAAAAGGAAGACCAACTTTCGTAGCAGCAGCCCTTACCTACCCCGTCTGTACCCTGCGCCGCATGGGGGGGGGGGTTGGATGGAAATGTCCGCGATCCTGACCCTCCCCTCCCCCCACCGGGCGGCGTGAGGGCAGCCGGGCAGGCGCCTCAAGAGCCCCCCCCCCGCCCAACCCCCTCCATCCCTCGCGGCGAGAAGGGCCGAAAGTATTGTCCTACCCCCCCCCCTCCTTCACCTCCGCCGCTTCTCCTTCGGGTTCCTCTCTGAGGGCCGGTCGCGCTCGCTTCGCTTCTTTCCTCTCCCACACCGCCCCTCAGGAGCCGGACTCACCTCAATCTCGAAGTCCGGCAGGCGGAAAGCGGTCCTGAAGAGCGAGCAGAAGTGAGCGATGGCCGGCACTTCCCACCAGGAGCGGAGCTCGCTCAGGGCGCTCGTCTCCGCGGCCGACCCGGCGGCGCTGGTCGAGCCCTCCGCTGCCCCGTTCGCGGCTGAAGTAACAGTCGCTGCCGCCGCCGTCGTTGCGACCCCTCCCGCTCCGTCGCCGCAGCCTCCGTCCTCCTCCGGACACATCTCGCTCCGGGCCCGCGGCGCGAGATGTTCTCCTCCTCCTTTCCTGCGACTGAACTGCCTTCTGTTCCCCCCTCAGCAGCCACGGCTGCCCGCTCCGCGCCCGCTTCTCGGCATGGGGTTCCTCCGGGTTGGCGCCTCCTCACCCTCCGCTCCTCCTCGCTCGCTTGGGGGGTCTCTAGGGCAGGCGAAGGCGGCGCTGTTGTCGGCGGGGGCGGCCGCCGCCACAAAAACCCATTTCTTCCCGCCCCCCCCTCACAAACACCCCTTTTCGCCTCAGCTCGCAGCAGCCGCCGCCGCCGCCTCAACTGTTGGTCCAGGCGACGGTTTAAAAAACAGGCGCGCGCTCCGCTCAGCATTCGACGCCCGAGAAACAGATGGGACTCCGGAGGGCGGGGGGGGGAGGAGGAGGAAGGGCGCGAGCCGAGGAGGAAAGGGGCGGAGTTTCGGATCCGACGGGCGGGACGTCGCGAGGAAGACGTCTCTCTGAGGAGGACCACTTCTCACTTTCGATGGAGCTCTTAATCCTTTGGGGAGGGGGGCACGACGAGAGCGAGCGGGGGACCGGACGTCTTCGAGGAGAGCGGGAGAGGGGCGGAGCCTGGGAGCTAACTTTTTTTAAGCGACCGCACGAGCCCTTGGAGGAAAAGGGGGGCGGGACCTGGGATGTAAATGAGGCTTTTTTTCCGCCCGAGCCGTTTAAAGAGCGTGCCTGAGGCGCGAGAGGAAACAAGGAGCCGGCCGCTCGGCGAAGCTCCCCTTTCGCCCACGAGGCGGAGGCGGAGCCGCTCTTTATCATAACAACAGGCTGGCTCCGCCTTTTTTTTCCGGGCCGGCCAATGGCGGAGCTCGCAGTAGGCGGGGCCTCCGCGACGCGGGATTTCTATGGCTGCGAAGCGAGAAGGGCGGAGCTCCTTGTCGGCGAAAGGGAACGAAGGCACTGCCTGACTTCTGCTCCCCGGGACAAGCACGTGGCGGCTCGGTCTTTGCGGACGGCGGCGGATGAAAGGGACTCTGGATCCTGGCTTACGCGGAAACTCATTGGGATTCGGTTGCAAATAAACGCGCCTTGTTTAAATACGGAGCAACGGATGGACGGCGTTGCTAAAGCCCGCTGGGTCCTGCCTGGATGGAAAAAAATCAACTCGGTTGTAGGATTCCTGACTGCTTAGAAATGAGATCGGCGGTTGCACGAAGTCTGAAGTCCTCGCGGCTTCCGCCGGGCTTTTTTAAAATAAATTTTTAAAACTTTTTTTTAACCTGAAAATTTGCAAGTCTTTATTTTTGTCCTTCGTATTTTACCTTGCTTGAACCTATCTCCTCTCGCTCCGTTTGCAATCGTGGGCGCTGCTTAGCCAACTGTTTTATGCAACTACGATCGGGATAAAGTGGATAAAAGGTAGATTTTTTTTTAAAAAAAGAAAAAATTCTGATCCTTTTCTTTTTCCGCTTTAGGAATATCCCCCCCTCCCCCTTTGCGGATTTTAATCCAAGCTGGGATCGCCCAACGCCACGCTTGGATATTGTTTCCTTTTGTAACCGATTGAAGTGAACTCTGGGGGCGGAAGAAGTCTAAATAGAAAATAAAAGTATTAATTAAACTGTCAGGTAGCGAGAGCCGAAATCCATTTCTGGATTGAAGTGGATTTCAGCGCTTTTTAATTGCTTTGTTGTGATCTGGTGATCAACTCTGCAAATAGTATTAAGTTCCATCACTTATGTGAAACATACACTTTTACCATATTCAGAAATCTGAATTACTTATAAAGCCTGTTTGCTAGTACTTTACTCCAGAAACTATTTGCTCTAAAGCAATTTACTGGTTTATATTAAATAATATAAAAAAATAAATGTTTGCATTTTTTTCCCTTTTAATGTAGCATACACCTGAATTTTTAAATAAATATGTTTAAGGGTTTTTTTTATAGATACAATTATGATAATTTTCATTTCAACGTTCCCAATATCATGGTTCCTAAAAAGGCTCCTTCATTTTGATGAATAAATCCACAATTCAGTTTATTCAATTTCAGCAAAAAGTTCATAGAAGGGTTCCAGTTTTATTTATTATTTAGATTAGACATTTTTATACAAAAATGAATAAAATAAAATGAAAAAATAATTTTAGCCACGGTTTATATTGGTAGTAGCTTCAATGCTCCAAAGCTTGGTTCTTTAAAAAATAAATGTTTGCATTTCCCCCCTTTTAATGTAGTGTACACCTGAATTTTAAACATGTTTAAGGGGTTTTATTGGTTGAAAATAATACTTCAATTTGCACCTTAGTTCTCCTACAGATAACTGTTGTAAAATTCTGTTAGTCTTTTGAAAAATCAACATCCCTCTCTATCTAGCAAGGTCAATATTTGACACTGGTAAGACTTTGAACTAGGAAAAAAAAATGAATCCATGTTTTCTGAAGTAAATCTATCAGGTTAATTCAGACTAAAAATTAAACACACACACAATCCAGAAGAAAGTAGTAAGTACTTGTCTTTATGTGAGGGGAGGGACGGGGCCCTAAATAGATATTGTCTCTGTAAGTTACCAGGAGCCAAGCTCAACTTCCCAAATATGCCCATGTTACACCAACACTCCGCAGCCTGCATTGGTTGCCGATCAGTTTCCGGTCACAATTCAAAGTGTTGGTTATGACCTATAAAGCCCTTCATGGCACCGGACCAGATTATCTCAGGGACCGCCTTCTGCTGCACGAATCCCAGCGACCAGTTAGGTCCCACAGAGTGGGTCTTCTCCGGGTCCCGTCAACTAAACAATGCCGCTTGGCGGGACCCAGGGGAAGAGCCTTCTCTGTGGCGGCCCCGGCCCTCTGGAACCAACTCCCCCCAGAGATTAGAATTGCCCCCACCCTCCTTGCCTTCCGTAAGCTACTTAAAACCCACCTCTGCCGCCAGGCATGGGGGAATTGAGATGCTCTTTCTCCCTAGGCCTTTACAATTTTATGCATGGTATGTCTGCATGTATGTTTGGTTTTTTATATTAATGGGTTTTTAATCATTTTTAGTATTGGATTATTACTGTACACTGTCTTATTGCTGTTAGCCGCTCCGAGTCTCCGGAGAGGGGCGGCATGCAAATCCAATAAATAATAATAATAATTTGATGAAAGCAGAGTCTTCCTTTGGGATTGCTTGACAAATTATACCCTTTTTTCAAAAAAAACCCCTCAACTTTGCAATGTTGATAGTAATTTCCATTATCTTTGACAAATTTCGGGAAATGGGCAAAGTACAACACAACTAGAGGACAACAGACATCCTACCCAGGGGAAACAGTGACCCTGGGACTATAGACCAATCAATCCAATATTGATTCCTAGAAGATTCCAGAGCAGAAAAGTAATTAATCAATATGCATTTGGAAAACACTGATTACCCGACATCCAAATTTTGCCAGACTTAACCTTTTCTCCTTTCCTTTCCTACTGGCAAGTTGTAGACAAAATGTATTTGTACTTCAGCAAAGCATCTGATGGAATGCCCCACCACATTCTGCTTAGCAAGCCTGTCTATTATGATACGATTATTAAATAACTTCTTGACGGGCATACAAGTGATAGGTGAAGGATGTTCCTCAAGAATGCTTCATCAAATTGAAATATAGATATGAACCAGTTGCCAAGCATCTGAATTTTGATCACATGATCATGATGATGCTGGAAAGTTCTTAAGTGTATAAAAAATAGTGAAAAATCCTTTTTTTCACTGCCATTGTAACTGAATAGAATAGAATTTTTATTGGCCAAGTGTCATTGGACACACAAGGAATTTGTCTTGGTGCATATGCTCTCAACGTACATAAAATAAAATATACATTTGTCAAGAATCATGTGGTACAACACTTAATGATTGTCATAGGGGTCAAATAAGCAATGAAGAAGCAATATTACTAAAAATCTTAGGATATACGCAACAAGTTACAGTCATACAGTCAACATGGGAGGAAATGGGTGATAGGAATGATGAGAAAAACTAGTAGAATAGAAGTGCAGATTTAGTAGAAAGTCTGACAGTGTTGAGGGAATTATTTGTTTAGTAGAGTGATGGCGTTCGGGGAAAAACTGTTCTTGTGTCTAGTTGTCTTGGTGTGCAGTGCTCTGTAGCGATGTTTTGAGGGTAGGAGTTGAAACAATTTGTGTCCAGGATGTGAGGGGTCAGTAAATATTTTACCGCCCTCTTTTTGACTCAGTATACAGGTCCTCAATGGAAGGCAGATTGGCAGCAATTGTTTTTTCTGCAATTCTGATTCTCCTCTGAAGTCTGTGTCGGTCCTGGTCGCTAAAGAAACTGTTGTAAGTCAAGGACTACTGTATTCTCTTTGTAGTATGGTTTGGCTGCAAAAGGGGGGGGGGGCAAAGGTCATTTTTCAGCTGCCTTCAAATGATACTACAGGTTTGAGAAATGGGCTGGAAGTAATACAATGAAGTTCAATAGAATCAAATGCACATTGTGCAAAAAATGAACAGTGGAATTGCAGCCACCCCCTCCTCTGTGGCCAAATATTTTATCGTTAAAAATCTACGTTCCAAAATAAAAATATAATTCACTACATTCTACCCTAATCATCTCGCATCTCTTTTTATTTGTATATTTGTATTTTTACATAAAAATTATATATTAATTTATATAATTAAATTATTCTATTAAAAGATTTTTAAAAAATGAAAAATAAAGGAAAAAAGGGGACATTAAAAAGAAAAATCAGAGACAAGGAAAGTAAAAAAAAATCTAAAGCAACTTCTGATCTTTTTTGTAGCAGTTACAATTATGGTAATTTTCTACATTCCCAATATCAGGGTTCCTAACCCCCCTCCCTTTTGATGAAGAAATCCCCAATTCATTTTATTACATTTCAGAAAAATTTCATAAAGAAGTCCCAGTTTTATACAAATATGAATAAAATAAAAATGAAATGAAAAAGTCATTTTAGCCATTTCTGCAAGTGCTACTATTTTTACAACCAATTCCTCCATTAGGGGTACTACTGGGTGCAGGTGGTCCTTGACTTACAACCACAGTTGAGCCTAAAATTTCATTTGCTAAACAAAAATGAAGTGCATTTTCCCCATTTTGCAACCTTTATTGCCACTGTTAGTAAGTGAATCACTGCAGCTGAGTTAGTAACATAGTGGTTCAGTGAAACTACCTTCCCTATTGACTTTGCTCTCCAGAAGATTGCAAAAGGTGATCACATGACCATGGGACACAGCAACCATCATAAATACCAGTTGCCAAATGGCTGGATTTTGATCATGTGATCACAGAGATGCCAGTCGCAATTGTAAAAAATGATCTAAGACTTTCAGTGCTGTTGTAACTTCAAGAAGTCAAGAACTACCTGTAATACCATAGCTGTGCTGTAGTTACCATATATAAAACCAATTGTCCATGAGTGTTTTTCTAATTGACTTTCCATAAGTACTGTTGTGCTTGGCTCTGGGCCAGCTCCTGCCCCAAGGACTGTCGGGGTGGATGTGGGTGAATCCTCCCAGTGTCAGAGGCCTGTTTTACTGCCGACTACTTCGGATAGCAAAGCTTCAGAAGCAGGGAGTGACTGTGAAATGGGACCCTCAGAGGGGGTCATGGCAGACAGCCAATTAGGGAGCAGTTCATCCTCCTCCTTCGCTGGATTCAGATGAAGCAGCATTCATTGACGTACGCAGCCGCAGAGCAATTACTAGGAAAGAGCAGCTGCGGAAATACTTCAGGAGATAAGGGAGTTTCACCTGTGGTTGGGTGTGGTTAGGCTGCCGTTAAATTGGCAGCGTTTTGGCTTCAGAGTGTGGAAGTTTATCCGTTCGGTGACAGTGGAAGTGGCTTTCGTCTCAGGATTCTCCACGGACTCTCTTTGCTTTGATACCAGGACTCTGACCTTAAACCATAGTCAAATGTGTGAGTTTGAAAACGTTTGAAGGAGAGTGGCTGTGACGTCTTCACAGCTACTTGTTAATTGCTTTGTGTTTGTTTATTGTTTTTCACCGCATTCAAATCTTACTTTGAAGGTGAGCCCTTTGACTACCAAAAGGGCGTTTTGCTTCTCCTTTGCTTTGGATAAAGACAGGGTTCTTGCCTTTTCACCTGTGTGTGTCTGCTTTGTCTACCATTGCAATTAATTGGGGGCTCGTGCCGGGAGCCGGCAGAACAAGTACTAGTAAAAAAATAATATGATTTCATCTGAATATTGATTTTAAAATTTCATCATCATATTTTTGTCTCAAGCTCTTTCCAAGTGCTTATCTCCCAACTCCAGTATTGAGTCCAGACTCTGAGTAAGATTGAAACATGACACAACCATTTTAAAGGAGAGCTATAAAAAGGATATAAAAATCAGAGTATTAGAAATTAATTTCACAAAGGGAGATGGAAGGAATTGGGCATATTGAGAAGAGGGAGGAGTGAAATATCGTTGCATTTTCTAGTACTGTACTTGAAAGGATGTCACTTTCTAAGATCTGTTCTCACATTCCAGAGCAGTGTTTCTCATAAACTTTTAAGAGGTGTGGACTTCAACTCCCAGAATTCCCCAACCAATATGCAGAATGGCCAATTACCCATTGTCCACTTAAATGTAAGTCTGTGGCTTTAATTCTCTTCCTCCATTGGCACGATTGTAATCCTGCTTTACACTGAAATATTTTTCTAATAAGGCATTTGAAAACTTTTTTGTTTGTTTTGTTTGTTTGTTTGTTTGTTTGTTTATTGGATTTGTATGCCGCCCCTCTCTGTAGACTCGGGGCGGCTAATAACAATGATAAAAAACAACATGTAACAATCCAATAATAAAACAACTAGAAACCCTTATTATAAAACCAAACATACACACAAACATACCATACATAACTTGTAATGGCCTAGGGGGAAGGAATATCTTAACTCCCCCATGCCTGGCGGCATAAGTGAGTCTTGAGTAGTTTACGAAAGACAGGGAGGGTGGGGGCAGTTCTAATCTCCGGGGGGACTTGGTTCCAGAGGGCCGGGGCCGCCACAGAGAAGGCTCTTCCCCTGGGGCCTGCCAAACGACATTGTTTAGTTCAGTGTTTTTCAACCAGTGTGCCGCGGCACACTAGTGTGCCGTGAGACATGGCCAGGTGTGCCGCGAAGCTCAGAGAAAGAAAACAAGAGAGAGAGAAAGAGAGAGAAAGAGAAAGCAAGCAAGAGAGAAAGAAAACAAGAAAGCAAGCAAGAGAGAGAAAGAAAGAAAGAAAGCAAGAGAGAAAGAGAATGAGAAAGAAAGCAAGAGAGAGGGCAAGAGAAAGAAAGAAAGCAAGAGAGAGAGAAAGAGAGGGAGGGAAGGTGGGAGAGAGAAAGACATAGAGGGAGGTAGGGAGGGAGAGAGAAAGAGAGCAAAAAAGAGGAAAGAAGGAAGAGAGAAAGAGGGATGGAGAGAGAGAAAAAGAGGAAGGGAGAGAAAGAGGGAGAGATGTGCCCCATGGTTTTGTAAATGTGAAAAATGTGCCACGGCTCAAAGAAGGTTGAAAATCACTGGTTTAGTTGACGGGATCTGGAGAAGGCCAACTCTGTGGGACCTTATCGGTCGCTGGGATTCGTGCTGTAGCAGGCGGTTCCGGAGATAAACTGGTCCAATGCCATGTAGGGCTTTAAAGGTCCAATGCCATGTAGGGCTTTATAATTTATATCCTGGCAAAAATGAAGCTGGTTTGACTAAGCTCCATGAAAAAGTTTTCAATGTGTATTTCATCTGCAAAGTTCTTTTTAATTAAATAAGCCTTTTCTTATATTTCAGAATAATGTAGCTCTGCAACTTGTTTCATACATTTCTTTCTTCCAATTATTGCCTTATAGCATCAGTGATAACTTAAAAATGTAAACAGGTGTTTACTCTGGTGTTAGCAAACAATAAGGTAAGATGCAGATACAATCGGTTTCATATAATATATGCATAATCCGAAACAAAATAAATGCTCAAATTTGCTCGACTCGTATCAATGGTGGTTTTTCTCTCCTTCCAAATTTACTTTCTCTGCTTTTGAATCTAGCAAATGTCAGCATATATAACAGGTCAGACTATTCCTAATAGAGATTTAGCTTGTCAGAAGAATGCATGTTATATTATCTATTCAGCCTTGCAAATGTCAGAATAATAATAGGGTAGATCCTTCTGAGGGATGGAACAAAATGGTGAATATGAACGTGGTCATAATATTTAAAATAAACGATGACATGCTCTAGTAGGAAAGAAGCTACTACTGGCCCTTCTCAAAATGTAAGATGAAAGGGTAGTCCAATTGTATTGAAAGGCAGCAAATTTTTAAAAAAGAAAATCACACAATATATAATTACCATGTGGAATTCATTATCCTAAGATATTGCCAAGGCCAAGAGTTTAGTAGGTTTGGGGATAAAAAGCAGACATTTTTATGGCTATTGAGACCATCTGTGGCTACATTAGATGAGATGTGAATCCTTTTTGTTCAAGAGAAATAAAAGGGAAATAAAATTCCCCCTCTTTTAAAGCACAGAATAACAATTTACCGATGGTAAGGATTAGAAAGCAACTACCATTTTCATGCAGATTATTCAGTAATTGTCCATCCGGGTATGTCAAGCACTTTTTAAAAATAATGCGTGTGATCCTGGCAGCTGGCCGCAAAGGGATGCTAAATTAGCTGGACCATTGCATTACCATACGATGTTCCTATTATGATAAGATATATTTGTGCTGGTCTGGTGATGGGGATAAACAATTTTATTTATTTGCAGCTATTATTCTGCCACTGTTTCTCACTGATTATGTACATGGCGTATGTTTGTGTGTGTGTTTGTGTGTCTGTTCTATCCCAGAACAATCCAGCCTGAGACGAGTGATTTGTTGGTCACATGCACACAAAATGACAGGCTGAAGTGATCATGTCCCTATTTCAGGAAACAGTGACTGGCATTCAACCATAGTCTGGAAGGCAGTTGCTCTCTTGAGTATTTGTATTTGCCTGTTCTGAATTAAGCCAGCTGTGACTATAGTAAGTAAAGTATACATACACACACTGTCCATTACAATATGGGGGGGAAACTACTGCCTAAGAAAAATAAGGTCTGCAAAAAACCTAAAAGAAGAAAATAAGATGGAGGCAAAGAAGAAATTCAGAGATCTCTCTTCTCTCTTACTAATTTGAATTTTCTTTATGTCTGCCTTTATTGTTTTTAGAAATAGATCAAGGTGGTGAATATATACAATATACCTTCCTCCTCCCATTTTAATATATTGTATGCATATATTCAATTCTGGACTTGTGACCATAATGGAACCCAACCAACATTCATTCATTCATTCATTCATTCATTCATTCATTCATTCATTCATTCATTCATTCTTTTCTTTATTTATATTATTACATATCTATTCTCTTCAATGTGTATTATGTATTGGACAAAATAAATAAATAAATAAATAAATAAAATTTCACTCTAGCTTAGATTCTTTGCAGTTTGGAGAACCCTCAAATCTCACTCCTGGCTGGCCCCATTCACCCCATCCCTTCCAGGAGTTTCCATATAAGCCATGTTGGATACAGGTAAGTGTGGTGCAGAGGCTCAGAAAGGGCGGGAAACAAGCCTACTGGAAGATTGGAAAAGGCCAGAAAAGGAGACACCATTTTCACCCTCCCGGAAGAAAGCCTCTGGAGCCCGGGGAGGGCAAAAAGCCCCCCCCCCCCTCACCATGGTGCAGAAGGCTGACTAGGTCATGGCCACTATGCCTCCACCCACCCAGCAACCAGGCAGAGAAACCTTGCTAAAATTTTTGAAGCCCACCCATGGTTACACTTACACTTAAAGACCAATAAGGCAGATTTCTACAGGTTGATTTTGGTTGTAACTTCATCTACCCTTTTATCTTTCATTAAAATGAATAGCTCATTTTTCCTCTGCAGAGGACATATAACTTTTTATATGGATGGCTCTTATAAGGATAAAGTTAAACCTGAAGACAAATGCATTAGCGAGGGAGAAACTAAAGACGTGCAATTTCGTAACTGCTTTATGCTGCAAGCAATTCTGAAGTTGCAAGTGTATTATCTCTGGGGAAAATAAGAGTATTAAACATAAGAGCTTCTGCCATTGAGGTTTTGTGTTGAGTAGCAAATACCAGATAGGAAATGTGTCCCACTGTAACTACTACAAATTGATCTCCAGAGTGAAAAATAGTTCATGTAAGCAATGGTAAAACTATAAATTAAGAGTGAGAAGCTTAGGGGGATTTGGGACTGACTCTGTTTGTCTGATTCTTGGTGAAAAGGGATTTAAGTCTAGTTCCACAGGGAAGGGTAGTGACTAATCTGTTTAATCATCTACAGATTCTTCCTGGAATGAACTATCTTGTAGAGATGGGACTACAGAACATGATGGCCTTGTTCCCCAACCAAATAATATACCAGGATTGATGTTTCTAGTTTGTGATTGGGATTTATGAGAAACTTTCCATGTTGCCAAAATTGAAGAATGCATTTGCCTTTCTAATATTCCCATAAAGCATTAGACTCATTCTATTAAAACAATTGCATAGGTTTTAAGCTTTAAGTAGTTTAAAGCCCTACATGGCATTGGACCAGAGTACCTCCGGAACCGCCTGCTACCGCACGAATCCCAGCGACCGATAAGGTCCCACAGGGTTGGCCTTCTCCGCATCCCGTTGACTAAACAATGTCGTTTGGCAGGCCCTAGGGGAAGAGCCTTCTCTGTGGCGGTCCCGGCCCTCTGGAACCAACTCCCCCCGGAGATTAGAACTTCCCCCACCCTCCCTGTCTTTCGTAAACTACTCAAGACTCACTTATACCGCCAGGCATGGGGGAGTTGAGACACCTTTCCCCCAGGCTTTTTTTTATACTTTGTTTTATGTTTGGTATGAATGTGCTGTTTGGTTTTTTTAAAATAATGATAGGATTTTATGTTTTTTAATATTAGATTTGTTCCACTACTATATTGTTTTTATTACTGTTGTGAGCCGCCCCAAGTCTTCGGAGAGGGGCGGCATACAAATCTAATTAATAATAATAATAATAATAATAATAATAATAATAATAATAGTTTGACGAGGTGTGTATTCTTTTCTGCTTCTGCTTTCTGTTACTGTGGATAACTGCTTTAAATTCAGTTATCCACAGTAACCGAATTTAAACATGCCTGGGATAAAGGTATATCCGTCCACTCCTGGGGAGGAAGGATACTGCAAAATCTCCATTCCCTCCCCACTCATGGGGGAAGGATATTGCAAAATCTCCATTCCCACCCCACTTTGAGGCCAGCCAGAGGTGGTATTTGCCAGCTGTCTAAACTCAAAATTTCCGCTACCAGTTCTCCAGAACCTGTTGAACTTTACCCCTAGTTAGAGTGTCCTGCTGGCTTAATCACCCTGAAATTGTGTTTCCCTGAAAATAAGCCCTAAGTGCTTACTTTGGGGCCCAAAAGAAAATAAGACCTGGAAACACAGTACATTTTCCTGTAGAGATTGGATCCCCCAACCTAAAATCCCCAGCCTTTATTGTTAGGCATCATGAGAACTATATGCCATCTCATCTATAGTATCAGATTGGGGAAGGTAGATGAAATTCTGATACAGTGGTACCTCTACTTAAGAATGCCACTACTTAAGAATTTTCTAGATAAGAACCGGACGTTCAATATTTTTTTGCTTTTTCTTAAGAACCATTTTCTACTTAACAACCTGAGCCTGGAAAAAGTTCCCAGGAAATTTGAGAGCGGCATGAAGGCTCGGCCAGTTTCCTGCCATTCCCCCTTTAATCTTGGCCATTTTAGGCTTTTCTGGGCTGCCAGAGGGGCCTTTCAGGGGCACTTAAGGAGGCTTTGGCAGTCCAGAGCAAACAAAGCATTTTCCTTTCTCTGGCGCTTGGAGAATTAAACCTCTGCCAGCGCCCAGAGAAAAGAAACGCTCCCTTTGCTCTGGGCAGTGACTGTCCTCCTCTTCTTCCTCCTCCTCCTCCCACCCAAATTCCAAGCTTTTATTTCTTTCCTAATGGGTTTGCACGCATTATTTGCTTTTACATTGATTCCTATGGGAAAAATTGCTTCTACTTACAAACTTTTCTACTTAAGAACCTGATGACGGAACAAATTAAGTTCTTAAGTAGAGGTACCACTGTATTTGATAATTATAAAGCAATGATGTTGATCTCACCTAGATCACCCTTCCTTAAAGCCGGTGACACCAGGTGTTTTGAATCTGAAGGGACATATTTTATATAAAAATCCATGCTCTTTGTTATTAGCCTTTCAATACACGAAGGTATGGTTTCTGTTATAGTTACCAGATGGAATAAGGCATGGGGATGTAAGCTGAAGTGTCTCAAGAATTACCCTTCTAATTTTAAAAAATAATAGCTACTAAATTATGGCCCATGTACTTCTTTCTGCTTTGTAGACTGGCCCTTTGAAGATGATACTGGCTTGTTACATGAAAAAGCAATATGTCATTATCCTTCCTCTGAAAAAAAAAACAAAGTTTGCCTAAAGGGAGACAATGGGGTGACACAGGATGGAACTTATAAAACATCAGAAGGAATTAATTTCCAAGCCTTTCATTCATTCCTTTTTGGTATTTATAGTTACAGAGTTACAGTTAGTTATACAGTGATACCTTGTCTTACGAACTTAATTGGTTCCGGGACGAGGTTCGTAAGGTGAAAAGTTTGTAAGACGAAACAATGTTTCCCATAGGAATCAATGGAAAAGCGATTAATGGGTGCAAGCCCAAAATTCACCCCTTTTGCCAGCTGAAGCGCCCGTTTTTGCACTGCTGGGATTCCCCTGGGGCTCCCCTCCATGGGAAATCCCACCTCCGAACTTTGGTGTTTTTGTGATGCTGCGATTTGGCTGAGGCTCCCCTTGCTGGGAAACCCCATCTCTGGACTTCCGTTGCCAGCAAAGCGCCCGTTTTTGCGATGCTGGGATTTCCCCTGCTCAGATTCCCCTGCAGCATCGCAAAAACACGGAAGTCCGGAGGTGGGGTTTCCCATAGAGGGGAACCTCAGGGGAATCCCAGCAGCGCAAAAACAGGCACTTCGCTGGCAATGGAAGTCCGGATGTGGGGTTTCCCAACAAGGGGAGCCTTCGCCTGGCAAGGGGTTCGTAAGACGAGGTATCACTGTATACTGCTTGTACCTGAAACACTAGGAAACAGTATACTGTATAAGCCTAAATCAGTGGTTCCCAACATGGGGGCCATGCCCCATAGGGAGGCAATTTTATTTTTATTTTTTTAAATAAGCTTTTATTCACAAATAGAAAAACAATACAATTCAAAAAGAATAGTAAACGACTGTTACAAACCTGTAATTAAGAGAAAGAAAAGAAAGGGTAGGGAGAAGAGGAAAAAAAGGAAAAACCTAGCAAAAGAGAAGAAAGAGAAACAAGAAAGATGGACAGAGAGAAAAAGAGAAAAGAAAATAGAAGAAAAAGAAAATAGAAAAAGAAAGGAAAATGGTTACATAGTACTGTACATCATTTACATTTTGTTTGCATTCTTGGTGAATCAAAAAGCAAACTCTATATCTCCTTATTGCTTTATCTAATCCATATATCAATTGTTTACATTTTATTGTGTTGTTTATAGTTATCAATTATATCCATATATTATTTACTTGTTTATTAGTTATTTCTTCTGGTTTCAAGTCATTCATAAAGATTTTCCCAAATTGTGTAAAAGTCTTTCTCTTGTTTATTTTGTAGTTCAAAAGTGAGCCTGGACATTTCAGCGCAATTCATAAGTTTCTATATTATCATATTATTTGTTGGGAGGTTATTATCTTTCCCCATTTGCACATAGGCTAATCTCGCTACAGTTATTATATGGATGATCAGGTAGTATTTTGATTTTACGTATTGCCCTCTAACAAGCCCTAGAAGATAGGTCTCTGGTTTTAATTCTAAATCGAATTGCAGCATATCTTTTATCCATCGTTTAATTTTCAGCCAATAATTACGTGCCTGGGGGCATAGCCACCACAAGTGATAGTAAGTTCCAAAATCTTTTTTACATTTCCAGCATAGGGGATCTATATTAGGATAGATCTTAGCCAACATGGGGGGCAATTAAAACCTTGTTTAAACCACGTTAATGGCCTTTTAGGCTTCCTCCTTGTGAGTAGGTGTGCACTTTTTGAATAGTAAGAATTATATGTCACGGGGGGGGGCATTATATGTCAGGATTTTAGAGAGGTGGCATGTGGCCTAAAAAAGGTTGGGAACTACTGGTCTAAATTATTTATTATTATTTATTATTATTTATTAGATTTGTATGCCGCCCTTCTCTGTAGACTCGGGGCGACTCACAACAGTGATAAAAACAATACATGGTAACAATCTAAAATAACAGTTTTACATTGTGGTCCCCTTATATAGAGCGCTGGTGAGACCACATTTGGAATCCTGTGTTCAGTTCTGGAGACCTCACCTACAAAAAGATATTGACAAAATTGAACGGGTCCAAAAACGGGCTACAAGAATGGTAGAAGGTCTTAAGCATAAAACTTTATCAGTAAAGACTTCATGAACTCAATCTGTATAGTCTGGAGGATAGAAGGGAAAGAGGGGACATGATTGAAACATTTAAATATGTTAAAGGTTTAAATAAGATTCAGGGGGGAAGTGTTTTTAATAGGAAAGTGAACACAAGAACAAGGGGACACAATCTGAGGTTAATTGGAGGAAAGATCAAAAGCAAAATGAGAAAATATTTTTTTTAATTTATTTATTTATTGGATTTGTATGCCGCCCCTCTCCGTGGAATCGGGGCGGCTAACAACAGTGATAAAAACAGCATGTAATAATCCAATACTAAAACAACTAAAAAACCCTTATTATAAAACCAAACATACATACAGACATACCATGCATAAATTGTAGAGGCCTAGGGGGAAAGAATATCTCAGTTCCCCCATGCCTGAAGGCAGAGGGGGGTTTTAAGGAGCTTACGAAAAGCAAGGAGGGTGGGGGTAATTCTAATCTCTGGGGGGAGTTGGTTCCAGAGGGCCGGGGCCGCCACAGAGAAGGCTCTTCCCCTGGGTCCCGCCAAACGATATTGTTTAGTTGACGGGACTCGGAGAAGGCCCACTCTGTGGGACCTAACTGGTCGCTGGGATTCGTGTGGCAGAAGGTGGTCCCGGAGATAATCTGGTCCGGTCAGTGTTCCCTCTAATTTTTTTTTGGGGGGGGGGCGGAAAAGTATAGTGTCTGAGCGGCAGTCCCTTCGGGACTGGGCGGCACAGAAATAATAAATAAACAAACAAACAAATAAAAACCCCACCCTGTTTTGCCTCAGAGAATTTCAAAATAAAATACTGTACTGTGTGTCTATAACAGTGAGCTCATAATAGGGCAACTCTATCAATATCAAAATGCCACTTAAGTAGTTGAGCTAGTTTCAAACTAGATTTTGATTTTCTTTCTCTCTTCCTTACTCCCATTCTTTTTCTTTCTCTTTTCCTTCCTCTCTTCTTTCTATCTGTTTCTCTCTCTTCCTCTCTTCCTCTCTCTCTCCTTCCCTCTCATTCTTTCCCTCTCGGCTTCTGGGCAGGTTTGAAAAACTCTGAGTTGATGATGATTTTTAAGTGAGCGATTGCTCACTGCTCAGCTTAGAGGGAACTATGGGTCCGGTGCCATATTATTTTACTGAAAGAGTAGTAGATCCTTGCAACAAACTTCCAGCAGACGTGGTTGGTAAATCCACAGTAACTGAATGTAAACATGCCTGGGATAAACATAGATCCATTCTGAAATACTGTACAGAAAATAGTATAAGGGCAGACTAGATGGACCATGAAGTCTTTTTCTGCCATCAATCGTCTGTGCTTCTATGTGCCATCGGGGCTTTCTAGCATTTGGCTGGCTGTACTTTTATGGCTGAAAGTTGCCAGCCTCCTTCTTGGAATACGATGCTGGCATAGCCGTCCGCGCTCTTATTCCCAAATGGCCTTCTGCATTCCGCCTACATGGGTACAATAATTGCTGGCCATAACTAGCCTCTGTAACAGGCTCCTGCTTAGCATATCTTTTATTCGGAAGCCTGGCCCCCAGAAAAGTTGGGGATTTAAGCCTCCCTTTTCTCCGGCTGCTTGTCCATCCCTTATTAATTAACTCTTCTGTCTGCAGGATTTCCCAGCATGCTGGACTAGCCTCCCCCTTAAGCCAGAGGGACAAAACCAGCTGCTGCCCCAAGGTGGTCCCTCTTACAATCTGTGCTTCTTTCTAGCAGTTATTTAGCGCCTCCCTTGGGTTTTGCCCACTCTCCACCACTTCCCCCCCACGGCCTTTTTTCTCCTTTGTCTCTTCTTTCTAAAAGGGGGGGGGGGAAGCCACAGAGTCCCTCCCCCTGTATGAGGATCTGCCCAGGATCCTTGTTGGTCCATCTTGAGATTCACCATGGGGGCAGGGAGAAGGGAGGAGCTAATCAATTCAAACCATCATTTGGATGGCAACTTGGCAACTCCAAATCTCAACTAGCAAATGCTCTGTCCTACACATTGGGAAAAAGGATCTGAACTCCAAATACGAACCGAATAATCAAATTATCACAGATAATCCCCACTCGGTTAAAGACCTCGGTATACTAATGACAAAAGATTTAAGTGCCAAAGCCCACTGCAACAACATAGCCAAGAAGCCTTCAAGAGTTGTAAACCTACGTAGCTTCTGCTCTGGCAATCTCACACTGCTTACAAGAGCTTACAAAACTTTTGCCAGACCCATCCTTGAACACAGCTCATCTGTTTGGAACCCATATCGCATCTCAGACATTAACACCCTTGAAAATGTCCAAAGATACAAAGAAACAGAGATAACCTTATTTTTACACTATTTTAAATATATTTTGTACATAGTAGTTATATTGTATTAGATAGTGATTATTAACAATATAAAGATAAACTCCTTCTCTCCTCTTCTACCATTTCTCTTTTTTTTTCTTCATAGTTCATTTCAAGTTATAATTTTAAAATTTCTATATATATTTTTTAATGTTTTAGATGTGTTTTTACTTATTATCTTACAATTGATATATCTAAGTATTTTATAAATAATGATAAAGTTAGTTTATTTATTTTTTTATTTTTTACTTATTATAAATATAAAGATGACTTCTACTTTGAGAGGAGCGATTGTTGCTCTACTAAATGTTACATGTAATGTATGTTTTGTCTGTCTTTGCAATTTAATAAAAAATATTTAAAAAGAAAATGTCCAAGGATACTTCACCAGAAGAGCCCTTCACTCCTCTACTCGAAACAAAATACCCTACGAAACTAGACTCACTATCTTGGGTCTAGAAAGCTTAGAACTATGTCGCCTAAAACACGATCTAAGTATTGCCCACAAGATCATATGCTGTAACGTTCTACCTGTCAATGATTACTTCAGCTTCAATCGTAACAACATAAAAGCGACGCAACAGATTCAAACTTAATATTAACCGCTCCAAACTTGACTGTAAAAAATATGACTTCAGCAATTGAGTTGTCGAAGCGTGGAACTCATTACCGGACTCAGTAGTGTCAACCCCTAACCCCCAACATTTTTCCCTTAGACTATCCACGATTGACCTCTCCAGGTTCCTAAAAGGTCAGTAAGGGGCGAGCATAAGTGCACTAGTGTGCCTTCCGTCCCCTGTCCAATTGTCTCTCCTTTATCTCATATATCTTTTCTTCCTTTCATATATCTTCTCTATTTTTATATCTTTTCTTCTATCCTTTTATTTATATATATTACCACTTGCCTATTCTCTTCAATGTATAATAATAAATAAATAAAAATAAATAAAATAAATTTGGATGGCAACTTCACACACAATCTATTTTCTTCTGTTCCACTGATATCCAACTGGCTGAGCAAAGCTCCGGGGAAGAGGGGCCAGCCGCTCTCCTGTAACCACAACTGGATCTTTCATCAGCTGGGCTTAGGGAATAACTGCTAGCTGGAGAGAGGAAGAGCTTTGAGAGGGGATTGGCTCCTGCTATTCCCTCTTTCACATCTGATTAATGCCTGCCTAGCACTAGGGAACGCTTTCCCCGAGATTCTTCTGTTGAGATGGAGAAACCTTGAAAGGCAAAGCAGACAAAAAACACAACCAGATGAGCTAATTCTACTTAATTATCAACGACATTTTTAGAAATCCTGCAAGTCCTTCCTGTCAACGACTATTTCAGCTTCAACCACAACAATATACTGAGCACACAACAGATACAAACTCAAAGTAAACTGCTCCAAACTCGACGGCTCATCTGTTTGGAACCCATATCACATCTCAGACATTAACACCCTTGAAAATGTCCAAAGATACTTCACCAGAAGAGCCCTTCACTCCTCCTCTCGAAATAGAATACCCTACGAGACTCGACTTTCAATCCTGGGCCTAGAAAGTTTAGAACTAAGACGCCTTAAACAAGATCTAAGTATTGCCCACAAGATCATATGCTGCAACGTCCTGCCTGTCGGCGACTACTTCAGCTTCAACCACAACAACACAAGAGCACACAACAGATTTAAACTTAATATTAACCACTCCAAACTTGACTTTAAAAAATATGACTTCAGTAACCGAGTTGTCGAAGCGTGGAACTCATTACCGGACTCCATAGTGTCATCCCCAAACCCACAGCACTTTGACCTATCCAGATTCCTAAGAGGTCAGTAAGAGGCGAGTACAAGTGCACTAGAGTGCCTTCCGTCCCCTGTCCTATTGCTCTCCTATATCTCCTATATCTCTTCTTCTATTCTTTCATTGATATGTTCTATTACTATATCTTCTTTTCTATTATTTCTTAGATATATTTTACTATGAGTATCTCCTCTATAACCTTCATCATGTATTTTACTATGTGTATATAGATATATACCCACTAAAACCCTCATTGTGTATTGGACAAAATAAATAAATAAATAAAATAAAAAATAAATAAACCGAGTAGTTAATGCATGGAACTCACTACCTGACTCTGTAATATCATCACCTAACCCCCAAAACTTTACCCTTAGACTATCCACCTTTGACCTCTCCCGATTCCTAAGAGGTCAGTAAGGGGCGTGCATAAGTGTACCAGAGTGCCTACTGTCCCTGTCTTAATGTATCTCTATTATTAGTACCAATATCATGTATATAAACATTGCTATATCTTTGTATACTACCAATATGTATTTGACAAAAGAAATAAATAAAAATAAATAAATAAGTCTCGCTGTGTCACTACACTCTGCACCTCTTTCTCTGCCTATTATCTAATTTTGGCTATTTCTTATCTGACTATTCCCTAGACCAGGGGTGTTAAACTCATGGCTCAAAGGCCAGATGTGTCATGCAATGGCCATGCCCAACCCTGTTTTAGCAAAGGGGGGAGGGAATTGTGATATGTCACGTGATGACAACATGTCATGAGTTTGACACCCCTGCCCTAGGCACTGTTTCTTTGTCCCAACTTTCCAGTTTTGGTCACCACAATATAAAAAAGATGTTTGTTTGTTTGTTCGTTTGTTTGTTTGTTCGTTTGTTCGTTCAATTTTTATGCCACCCTTCTCCTTAGACTCAGGGCGGCTTACAACATGTTAGCAATAGCACTTTTTAACAAAGCCAGCATATTGCCCCCACAATCCAGGTCCTCATTTTACCCACCTCGGAAGGATGGAAGGCTGAGTCAACCTTGAGCCGGTGATGAGATTTGAACCGCTGACCTTCAGATCTACAGTCAGCTTCAGTGGCCTGCAGTACAGCACTCTACCTGCTGCGCCACCCCGGCTCTTCTCTTTGGGTCTCTAGAAAAGGTGCAGAGAAAAGCTGCAAAGATATGTTGGGTTATGTCTACCGTTGGTTGGTTAGAAAGAAGGATAAAGTGATTAATGTACATCCAATTAATAATTAATTAATACAAATTACTCCTGGTGATAGATTATATAGTAGAAAATAGAGATATAAGATTATTTGTATGATTTAGGACTTTTGTTCTCTTTAACACTGGTTTATATGACTATTTGAAAATGAGCTGTAATAGAAAGTTGATGTCGTTAGAATTGTTAAGATTTGCTACACTTTCATCCAATTTTCTTTTTAAATGTCTTTGTGTTGTCTTGTATATTGTGTCTATATATGCATTTAAATAAAAGTTATTTAATGTTTTTTAAAAAGAGCTGCAAAGGAGATTAGGGGACTGGAGGCTAAAGCACATGAAGAATGGTTGCAGAAATTTATTTATTTATTCATTCATTCATTCATTTGTGTGTGTATGTATATATATATGTATGTAGATTGTTCTGAGTTTGGGTTTTGCCCTGTGTAAAATTTACGAATATATATATATATATATATATATATATATATATATATATATATATACTGTTTATTTATTAAAGTTTATTTTTAAAAATGTTTATTAAAGGCGGATGAAAGTTTGGCAATGACATATGACGTCATCAGGTGGGAAAAACCATGGCATAGGGAAAAAAAACTGCGAAGTATTTTTTAATTAATATTTTTGAAAAACCGTGGTATAGACTTTTTGTGAAGTTTGAACCTGCGAAAATCGAGGGAACACTGTACAAAGAACAGTAGTAAATCAATCCAATCCAATTAGTATACATAAAAAAACCCCAGTCCTTAAAAATTCTAATTTTAAAAACTTCCTTTCAGCAATCATACTAAACACATTTGCTGGTCAGGGGGAAGATCTAGCAACCTGAGATCTGGTGACCTGGTGACAAAGATGAGTTTTTAAACTCTTTCGGAAGGCAAAGAGGGTGAGGGCAGTGCGAATCTCCAGGGGGAGCTGATTCCAGAGGGCCGGGGCCGCCACAAAGAAGGCTCTTCTCCAGCCAACATTGTTTGGTGATTTCTTTTGGGTGATTTTTTGCAAAAACACGCTGGGATGTGCACACAGGAGATAAGAAGCTATATGCGCACTATGTTGGGCCTCTATGTTGGTTGAGGCAGGCAGGATTCCCTTGAGTACCATTGGTTGGGGATCGAGGGAAAGGGAGGGTTTTGCCTTCTCCTTCTGCTCAAGATCCCCATGGACAATTGGTGGGCCACTGTGTGATACAGAATGCTGGACTCGATGGGCTTTGGCCCGATTCAACATGGCTCTTCTTAGGTTCTTATGCACAGCGCACCAGTAGCAGCAGTAATGGGGATCGGCTCCTGTAACTCAAGGTAACCCAGGCAGCTTTCATGTCCAAAATTTCCTGCTTTGTAGGCCCCGAGTCTTCGGAGAGGGGCGGCATAAAAATCTAAATAATAAAATAAATAAATAAATAAACCCCCTCAACTGCCTTGCCAAATTCCATATGCCACATTTCCCTAGAAAACAATTAGGGACAGCTTATTACATATAGCCCAACTAAAAGTAATTTCATCCTTGTGATGTTGCCCCGAGGCCTTTGGTTCCAACCCACAGGAAAATCTGTCCCATTGCCAAGTTAGAAATTGTCTTTTCTTGATAAGCATGATTACTCGATAGGAGGGGGGAGCTTCATGCTTGAATTCCAAATGACAATTCTAAGCAGAAAACCAGCTCACATTAATGTGAATTTAGAAATTTTTTTCCCTGGGCCTAAATGCTCCATCAAGGGTGAATTGTAGGGCTCTTCTCTTATAGCTCCACCTACCCCCCCACCTCTGCCCATCACCATAATCCCTGTAGGCCAATTTGCCTGAATGGTAGGGCATGTGGTTTGAAGGATGGGAGAAGGTGACAGCTTGGAAAGGATTTCTTCTTACAAATTCCCTAAGGGCAAGAAAGAAATGCCCATTCAGCCTCTTTTAAGGTGACTTCCTCAGTGTGGACTCACAGTCAGAATATTCTCAAATAATTATCTGTTACCATCTTGTATTTGTTATCATTGAAACAAAGGGACGACTGAAAAATCCTGGATTTCTCTCTTTTTTTCTCTAGGTAAAGGATTAAAAAGAATAAAGACTGTAATGTTGAGCCCATGTATTGGAGAATAAGCTTCACAAAAGTCCGAGATAACAGCTATTATTTATCAATAATGGGCCAAATAAGAATAAAAATTTTTTTCACCAAGCCCAATAGGTAAATCAGCATGGTTTTTAATGCAACAAATTTTTGATGTACTGTACAACTCTGGATGACCTCTAAATAGTAGCACACATACCAAAATAAAAACTTTCCTAAGTCTTTGCTACCATCTGGTGATTGTTCTCAGTTTGCAGACCAGTTTTAACAAACCCTAGTTAGTAACAATGCAGGTGGCTTTGTTTCCTTTTAGAAATTGATCACTCATTTCATCCTGTGAAACCAAGTCATCTTGTGTTTATTTGCCTTTGGCATCCATGAACAACAACTAGCAGTCAGAAGATATGATGAAAACATCTTAATTTAAGAACATGAGAAGAGCCATGCTGAATCAGGCCAAGCCCATCGAGTCCAGCATTCTGTTTCACACAGTGGCCCACCAATTGTACACGGGGATCTTGAGCAGAAAAAGAAGGCAGAACCCTCCCTTTCCCTTGACCCCCCAACAAATGGCACCCAAGGGAATCCTGCCTGCCTCAACCAACATAGAGGCGGCACATGGACATCCATTTCAATAACCACCGATACACTTGGCATCCATGAATCTGTCTAATCCTGCCTTGAAGCTATCCAGGCTCACAGCTGTCACGACCTCTTCTGAAAGTGAATTCCATAAACCAAAGACCCTCTGGGTGAAGCAATATTTCCCTTGATTTGTCCTCACTTTCTTACCTATGAGCTTTAGGGAGTGCCCCCTCATCTTAGTATTGTTTGATAAAGAAACATAGAAACATAGAAGTCTGATGGCAGAAAAAGACCTCATGGTCCATCTAGTCTGCCCTTATACTATTTTCTGTATTTCTTAGGATGGATATATGTTTATCCCAGGCATGTTTAAATTCAGTTACTGTGGATTTATCTACCATGTCTGCTGGAAGTTTGTTCCAAGGATCTACTACACTTTCAGTAAAATAATATTTTCTCATGTTGGTTTTGATCTTTCCCCCAACTAACTTCAGATTGTGTCCCCTTGTTCTTGTGTTCACTTTCCTATTAAAAACACTTCCCTCCTGAACCTTATTTAACCCTTTAACATATTTAAATGTTTCAATCATGTCCCCCCTTTTCCTTCTGTCTTCCAGACTATACAGATTGAGTTCATGAAGTTTTTCCTGATACATTTTATGCTTAAGACCTTCCACCATTCTTGTAGCCCGTCTTTGGACCCGTTCAATTTTGTCAATATATTTTTGTACGTGAGGTCTCCAGAACTGAACACAGTATTCCAAATGTGGTCTCACTAGCACTCTGTATAGTGGGATCATAATCTCCCTCTTCCTGCTTGTTATACCTCTAGCTATGCAGCCAAGCATCCTACTTGCTTTCCCTACCGCTTGGATAGAGCAAAATCATGCATGAGATAGAAAAGGTGGATAGAGATCTCTATCCACCTTTCCTATCCCATGCATGATTTTATACACTTCGATCAAGTCACCCCTTAAACGCCGTCTTTCAAGGCTGAAGAGA
This sequence comes from Erythrolamprus reginae, assembly GCF_031021105.1. Taxonomy (NCBI): domain Eukaryota; kingdom Metazoa; phylum Chordata; class Lepidosauria; order Squamata; family Dipsadidae; genus Erythrolamprus; species Erythrolamprus reginae. Next base: position 84,658,604 of record NC_091955.1, on the reverse strand, counting down.
CCAAGGCATTGCAACCTGGTTTCATAAGGGAGGTGCTCCATTTCCTTGATCATACTGATTGCCCTTTTTTTTGCACCTTTTCCAGTTCCATTATATCCTTCTTCAGGTGCGTTGACCAGAATTGTACACAGTACTCCAAGTGTGATCTCGCCATCGATTTGTACAGAAGCAATGCAACACAGCAATTTCACAAAGCATGGACAGATTTGACTATTTTAATTGGGAAACTGAGCATCTTAGATCAAGCCAAGTCTCCAAAATCACCAAGGAATTCCTAGACGCCTGGCACTCAGACAAATCAGCCAACAACAGGCACATAGAGATAAATGATACTTACATACCACTCAAAAGAGACACTCAAAAAGTCAAAAGGCTAAAATGTCTTCCCAACTAGCAATCAACACCCATATGAAAAGAGATTAATACTAGACCAACAATCCAGAAGTAAACACTGCTCCAATTAAGGAACCACCAATATATGTAAACAAACTAACAAGAAACAATCTAATCAACTTAACCCCGTCACCCTGAACAGGCAAGCCATTAGTATATAACATAAGAACAAACACCACTTCTTCCTAGCACTAATGATGTTACCTACTGTTGTGGTTAGCTCTGGCCCAGCTCCTGCCCCAAGGACTGTGGATGTGGGGGAGACATCCACATGCCGCAGGCCTGTTTTGCTCCCGGTGGAATCTGCTGATGAAGGTTCCTCTGACCAAGGAGACATGAGTGACAGGGAGGAGGAGAGTGTGGCAGACAGCTCAGAAGGAGATCAATTATCTAGCTCCTCCTTGGATTCAGAACAAGAGTTAATAATACAGCCACGCATGCGGAGAGCGTTGCAAAGGCAGCAACAACTGAGAGATTATTATCAAAGAAAATGAGGCCACCTGTGGTTGGGTGGGGCTGTGGTAATTAGTGAGGCTGCTATAAATAGCAGCCTGTGGGTTTGGCCATTGTGGAGGATTATCTGATCCTTGTGTTTCCTGCCTGCTTTGCTGACTTTGACCTTTGTGTGCTGATTTTCCCCCGCTTTGAAACTAAACCAGAGCAAAGTGTGTTTCACTTTGTGAAAGAAGAAGGACTGTGAATTGCCTCACAGCTGCAAGCTAAGTATCACAGAACTGATAAGGGACTTGTACCAATTACCAGTTTGTTTGGAGACGAGTGCTCTTTGCTATACAAAAAGAGTGCTTCGTTTATTTGCATTTTCGGTATAAAGAACATTGTTTTGAATTTTCAAACGTGTGTGTGTCTGAAATTGTATCTGTGCATTTTTGGAAGGATTCTACCAGAGAGCTCGACAGAACACCTACTTGGCAATGAAACATCTGCAAGAAAGCCATCAGCCTGAGAGAGCACCAAAGACCCCAAAGAAGTGACTATGAAAATCCAATTCCTATTAGAGCAACTCAAAGCAATTGAATGTTTCACTGCTTGCAGCCCACGGGAACAAGCCGTCTTGTCACATTCGGAGAGGCTGGTGCATCACGCTAATTGCTCCCTTTGGAGGCCAGGAGCCCCTATCCATGCAAGGTCATCATTTGGCTGACTGACAGGGAAGTGTCAAGTTTATGTGGGCTAATCCCTTTTAGCCTGCTGCAGATGAGACGATGAAGGCGCCATTTCAAAGATGTTACCAAGTGCAAAAGCCATTTGCTTCCATGCAACCGCTACTCAAAAGATCTGCCCCACATGTAAAAAATAACCATGCGCTCTGAAATCGGGCCACGGGAAGAAAGGCTGTGCTGTGCACTTCCTCAATTAGCTTTATTTTTATTTTCAAACTTTCATTGGAATTTTAAGGCGCGCCAATCTGCAGATAGTCCCCAACTTACAACCACAGTTGAGGCCAAAATTTTGGTTGCTAAGTGAGGCATTCGTTCAGCAAGATTTGCCTCATTTGACAAGCTGGCTTGCCACAGTTGTTAAGTGAATTTTTGCAGTTGTTAGTAATTGTTCTGTCGGGCTCTCTGGTAGAATCCTCCCAAAAATTCACAGGTACAAATTTCAGACACACACACGTTTGAAAATTCAAAACAATGTTCTTTATAATGAAAATTCACTTAAACTAAGCCCTCTTTTGGTATAGCAAAGAGCACTTGTCTCCAAACGAACTGGTAATTTGTACAAGTCCCTTATCAGTTCTGAGATACTTAGCTTGCAGCTGTGAGGCAATTCACAGTCCTTCTTCTTTCACAAAGTGAAACACACTTTGCTCTGGTTTAGTTTCAAAGCGGGGGGAAATCAGCACACAAAATATCAAAGTCAGTAAAGCAGTCACGAAACACAATGATCAGATAATCCTCCACAATGGCCAAACCCACAGGCTGCTATTTATAGCAGCCTCACTAATTACCACAGCCCCACCCAACCACAGGTGGCCTCATTTTCTTTGATAATAATCTCTCAGTTGTTGTTGCCTATGCATCGCTCTCCCCATGCGTGGCTGTATCATTAACTCTTGTTCTGAATCCAAGGAGGAGCTAGATAATTGATCTCCTTCTCAGCTGTCTGCCACACTCTCCTCCTCCCTGTCACTCATGTCTTCTTGGCCAGAGGAGTCTTCATCAGCAGATTCCAGGGATGGGCAAAACAGGCCTGCAGCATGTGGATGTCTCCCCCACATCCACAGTCCTTGGGGCAGGAGCTGGGCCAGAGCTAACCACAACAGTAATGCAGTCTCAAAATGGGTGAACAGTGCAGTCAGGTGGTAGGGAAAGCAAATAGAATGCTTGGCTGCATAGCTAGATGTATAACAAACAGGAAGAGGGAGATTGTGATCCCGCTGTATAGAGCGCTGGTGAGGCCACATTTGGAATACTGTGTTCAGTTCTGGAGACCTCACCTACAAAAAGATATTGAGGAAATTGAACGGGTCCAAAGACGGGCTAAAAAAAATGGTGGAAGGTCTTAAGCATAAAACTTATCAGGAAAGACTTAAGGAACTCAATCTGTATAGTCTGGAGGACAGAAGGCAAAGGGGGGACATGATCGAAACATTTAAATATGTTAGAGGGTTAAATAAGGTTCAGGAGGGAAGTGTTTTTAATAGGAAAGTGAACACAAGAACAAGGGGGCAAAATCTGAAGTTAGTTGGAGGAAAGATCAAAAGCAACTTTTCTACTTTTCTAGATAAGAACCGGGTGTTCAAGATTTTTTTGCCTCTTCTCAAGAACCATTTTCCACTTACAAACCCAAGCCTACAAAACTGTAACCAGAAAAGGCAGGCTTCCTCCATGGGGTCTCTCTAGGAATCTCCTGGGAGGAAACAGGGCTGGAAAAGGCGGGGAGAAGCCTCTGTGGGGCCTCTGTAGGAATCTCTTGGAGGAAATAGAACCGGAAAAGGCAGGGAGAAGCCTCTGTGGGGCCTCTCTAGGAATCTCCTGGGAGGAAACAGGGCCGGAAAAGGCAGGAAGAAGCCTCTGTGGGGCCTCTCTAGGAATCTCTTGGAGGAAATAGAATCGGAAAAGGCAGGGAGAAGCTTCTGTGGGACCTCTCTAGGAATCTCCTGGGAGGAAACAGGGCCGGAAAAGGCAGGGAGAATCCTCTGTGGGGCCTCTCTAGGAATCACCTGGGAGGAAACAGGGCCTCCACTCTCCCTGTGGTTTCCCCAATCACACACATTATTTGCTTTTACATTGATTGCTATGGGAAAAATTGCTTCTTCTTACAAACCTTTCTACACAATAACCTGGTCATGGAACAAATTAAGTTCATAAGTAGAGGTATCACTTTATTTTGTTTTTGTGATGGCTTCTTTTCAAATAAGGCTGCGAAAATCAGTCAAGTGGACACTTGGTCCACTTGACAAAGAATAACTCCAAAGGCAAGCCCATAAAATACACATTACCTTTCTGTTTCAACACCAAAGTAACTATGCAAAGAAAAGGGCTCCTTTCCTAACAGTAACAACATTCTAAACAAGTGGACACCTAATGCGCCATTGCGTGTATGCAGTAAGAAAGAGAAGAGAGGGGGGAAGTGAAGACAACAAACTGAACTTAAATAAGGTAATCAAAGGTGAGAGGGATTAGCTAGAAAGGGCAACCATTCAAACAGACATAACACCTTTTCCCAAAGCCCAGACATAGAGAGGTGAGTATTTCCAAATTTCTCTTTTTTTTTTGAAAATTGATCTTTATTGAGTTTTACAAAAATAGAAATAGAAAAGTAAAGGGAGGGAGTATAGGAAATAGGCAAGAAGGACCAGCAACTTGGCTGGTGCTACGGCTCAATACGACATAAAATTTGAGAATGTAGTTGGTGTATTAAATCCCGTCTTACTACTTTGAGGGTATATACTAGTTTTGTTTGGGAGTACGTAATTTTGATCTTCCAATGCTGCATGTAAGGTATACAGTGTTCCCTCGATTTTCGCAGGTTCGAACTTCGCTGAAAGTCTATACCACGGTTTTTCAAATATATTAATTAAAAAATTCTTCGCGGGTATTTTCCCTATACCATGGTTTTTCCCGCCCGATGACGTCATATGTCATAGTCAAACTTTCGTCCGCCTTTAATAAATATTTTTTAAATAAACTTTGATAAATGATCATGGTGAGTAATGATCTAAATGGTTGCTAGGGGAATGGGAAATAGCAATTTAGGGGTTTAAAGTGTTACGGGAAAGCTTGGGATGCTGTTCATAGCCAAAAATGGTGTATTTACTTCCGCATCTCTACTGCGCGGAAATTCGACATTCGCGGGCGGTCTCGGAACGCATCCCCTGCGAAAATCGAGGGAACACTGTAGACGATATTTATGAAAAATAAAGTAATTGTTGAAATTTATCATTCATTAAAAAGTTAATTTGTTGTATTGTTTTCTTTTTGTAAAATTTGCAAGTATTTTCTTCTCCTTAACCAATTGTATCACTTGTCCAGGCTTGGTAGAAATCTGTATCTTCCCGATTTTGTAATTCCATGGTCAATTTGGACATTTTTGCATAGTCCATAACTTTAATTAAAAGATTTAACACGGTAGGCGTTCTTTCTTGTTTCCAATACTGCGCATACAAAACTCTTGCAGTGGTTAGAATGTGAACCATAATATAACTTATATTATATTATTATATATATAATATATATTATATATTATATATATACAGTATATATATATATATGTATCAAATGTTTTTAGCTGGAATTTTAAAATTAAGGGAGACTAGGATGGTCCCATTTCGGCCTTGTTCTGGCCTCATCAGCTAGCCACACCCTTCCTTATTGGGATTCGATCTGGCAGCCTCTGCCTTGTAAGGCAGAGAATTAGCAGTTGAGCCACCAGACCTGATCCCTCCAGCTCTGTACCAGGGAGGGGCTATATGTTTGGGGCTTTTTTATGTCGGATCACCCTGGTATATTGAAGGAATGTCACAGCTCCTTTTTGCCTCTAGGCCCAACCCAGGACCATTTCAAGGCAGTTAATTTATTCATAGCCGACAACTATATTCTGTATCTATCAAATGTTTTTAGCTGGAATTTTAAAATTAAGGGAGACTAGAATGGTCCCATTTCGGCCTTGTTCTGGCCTCATCAGCTAGCCACACCCTTCCTTACTGGGATTCGATCTGGCAGCCTCTGCCTTGTAATATATATATATTATATAGCTCATCTGTTTGGAACCCATATCGCATCTCAGACATTAACACCCTTGAAAATGTCCAAAGATACTTCACCAGAAGAGCCCTTCACTCCTCCACTTGAAATAGAATACCCTATGAGACTAGACTTTCAATCTTGGGCTTAGAAAGCTTAGAACTAAGACGCCTTAAACAAGATCTTAGTATTGCCCACAAGATCATATGCTGCAACGTCCTGCCTGTCGGCGACTACTTCACCTTCAACCACAACAACACAAGAGCACACAACAGATTTAAACTTAATATTAACCGTTCCAAACTTGACTGTAAAAAATATGACTTCAGTAACCAAGTTGTCGAAGCGTGGAACTCATTACCGGACTTCATAGTGTCATCCCCAAACCCCCAACACTTTACCCTTAGATTATCTATGGTTGACCTATCCAGATTCCTAAGAGGTCAGTAAGGGGCAAGTACAAGTGCACTAGAGTGCCTTCCGTCCCCTGTCCTATTGCTCTCCTATATCTCCTATACCTTTCTTCTATTCCTATATCTCTTCTATTCTTTCATTGATATGTTCTATTACTATACCTTCTTTTCTATTATTTCTTAGATATATTTTACTATGAGTATCTCCTCTATAATCTTCACCATGTATTTTACTATGTGTATGTATATGTGTGTGTATATATATATATATATCACATGTTTTTTGCTGAATTTGAAAATTAAGGGAGACTAGGATAGATCTATTTTGGCCTTATTTTGGCCTCATCAGCTAGCCATACCCACTGGGACTTGAACCTGCAACCTTTGCCTTATAAGGCAGAGAATTATCCTCTAGGCTACAGTATCCAATCCCTTCAGCTATGCACCAGGGAAGGGTTACATATTTTTGTGTCAAATCACCCTGGTGTATTGAAGGAACATCACAGCTCCTTATTTGCCTCTCGGCCCAACCCAGGGCCATTTCCAAGGCAGTTAATTTTATTGATAGCCGACAATTCTATCTGTATGTGTCACATGTTTTTTTGGCTGAATTTGAAAATTAAGGGAGACTAGGATAGATCTATTTTGGCTTTATTTTGGCCTCATCAGCTAGCCATACCCACTGGGACTATATATATATATACAGTACTCACTAAAACCCTCATTGTGTATTGGACAAAATAAATAAATACATAAAATAAATAAATAATAGTCTTCCTTGTTAATATTTTGTCTGGATAATTCCTAATAGGAATAGTTCTGGTTTTAGAGGGATAGTTAAAGAAGTAATTATTTCCAACATTCTCGTGGCTGTTCTTGCCAGTTTGAAATAAGGAAACTGCAGCAGGGGGAAATGACTGGCAGGGGCACCTTTGAAGAAATGCAGCTGATGCGTAGAGGAGGAGGCGGGGTTGTAAGTGGGAGCAGGTGGAAGTTGTTTACAGTAGCTGCTCTGCTGTTAAGGGTGGCCCAACAGATTGGAAAAAGCAGCTGGGGCAAGGAGGTCCAGAAGCTTTCTTAGGCCGTACCATTCAGGTTTGTAACCATAGAACAGCCAGGCAACTGGAGAATGCAGTCTTCACTTGGGGAATAATATTAGGGGGTGTTTGTGTGGGGGTGTGGGGGGCTTTTGACTCTGGTAGGGCTTACTAAGTATCTCTAGGTCAGTGTTTCCCAACCTTAGCAACTTGAAGATATTTGGAATTCAAGTTGCTAAGGTTGGAAAACACTGCTCTTGCTCTAGGTTGACCCAGCACATACACACACGTATTTTTCTGAGTTTAAGATGCACCTTTTTCCTCCCTAAAACAGGTTGAAAATTCAGGTGTGTCTTATACTCTGAGTGCAGCTTTTTATCCCGAAACGTTTTCCCCCAGCCCTAACTAGGTGCTAGCGATCTTCCCAGCTCTTATCTTGCAGGCTCTTTCATTGTTACTGTCTGCAAAGAATGTTTTCCAAGCTCTAAGCCTTTGCCTCCCTGCCTCTTGTGCATGTATGTGTGATTCCTCCGCCCCCCATGCCACCCTCCCCTCCAGAGGTTTTCTTAGCGCCTAAGAAGGTCTAAATTACAGATTACCTCCGGAACCGCCTGCTACCGCACAAATCCCAGCGACCGAGGCTCTCAATTTGTATCCCTATTCTTTCACCCCAAATGTTCATAAATTACAACTGCAAACAGACAAAAAAATCCCGTGTCTCTTTCCCTGAGTATCCATTTTCTTTTATGTGCTACTAGTGGGCAGTGGTGGGCAGGTAGGATATCTCTGGGACTGCCTTCTGCCGCACGAATCCCAGCAACCGATTAGGTCCCGCAGAGTTGACCTTCTCTGGGTCCCGTCGACGAAACAATGTCGTTTGGCGGGACCCAGGGGAAGAGCCTTCTCTGTGGCAGCCCCGACCCTCTGGAATCAACTCCCCCCGAATATCAGAATTGTCCCCACCCTCCTTGTCTTTCGCAAACTCCTTAAAACCCACCTCTGCCGTCAGGCATGGGGAAATTGATTCCCCTGGGCCGTTCCGTTTTATGCATGGTTTGTCTGGGATGTATGATTGTTTTGTATTAAGGGTTTTAAATTGTTTTTAACTACAGGTAGTCCTCGGGTTACATCGTCCTTGACGTATGACGTTTCGTCGTTATGGCGACCCAGGGACAGCTTCGAAGCCAGCGTTCCGCCACTGCCTCCATTCAGGTGAAGGGATCTCCGCGGTGGGCGGTGGCTTCGGAGACCCCGCAGAGACCCTCTCGTCCGAACGGAGGCGGTGACGGCTTCAAGGGACCAAGCAGCCTCTGAGGCCACCGCCTCTGAGGCCACCGCCGCCGCCTCTGTTCGGGCAAGGGGATCTCCATGGTGGGCGGCCTCGGAGCCACCACCACCACTCACCGTGAAGATCCCTTCACCCAAACGGATGCGGCAGTGGCAGCAGCAGCTTCAAGGGACCAACAGCCGGTCCTTCTCAGTGCTGCATTGCCACGTCCATTCGGGCGAGGGGATCTCCGCGGTGGACAGCCTCGGAGGCTGAAGCAATGCAGTGCCGAAAAGGACCGGCTGTTGGTCCCTTGAAGACGCTGACGCCACCTATGTTCGTGTAAATCGGCGGCGGCAGCAGCTTGAAGGGACCAACAGCCGGTCCTTCTCAGCGCTGCATTGCCGCCTCCGGGCGAGGAGATCTCCACGGTGAGCGACCTCAGAGGCTGCAGCAACGCAGCACCGAAAAGGACCGGCTGTTGGTCCCTTGAAAATGCCGACACTGCCGACGCCTCCGTTTGTGTAAATCGGAATACAGTATTCTGACTTACAAGGAAATTCAGCTTACGACGCCCCGTAGGAACGGATCGACGTCGTAAGTTGGGGACTACCTGTATTGGATTTGTACTGTGTTCTGTTGTTGTGAGCCACTCCCAGTCTCCGGAGAGGGGCGGCATAAAAATCTAATTAATAATAATAATAATAATAATAATAATAATAATAATAATCCCCACAATGCCAAGAGCAGCAGAGAATGAGGATTGCAAAGTGATTGCTGCCTTTGATTGAAATGCAAAGTGGTTGGGTAGAGTTGCTTGGAGGGAGGGAGGGGAGGAAAACTCAGCCTCCTCCAAGCCTGGATGCTTTAGGGTAAAGCCCTCAACTGAAAGGGGCCTTTGTGCCCAAACCCCTGGCCCTCTTGTGTTGCATGCCAGCAGGTAGCAATTGTTAAGATCAACAGAGCAGGGTCAGAGTAGGAGGAGGCCAAAAAATGACTTCTGTTGTCATACAGAAGAAGAATCTTCAGAGATCTCCTCTATGGCAACTGGGTAGAAATTTCCCAGCTTCAAAGGGGACTCCTTCTGCTCATTGTTCGTTCCTTTGGGTGGAGTTATGATGCCTGTATCAGCAGAGAAGGGGGAATGCAGAATAAGAAAAGGAAATAGGCTTATCTAGTCCTATTTGCTATCCTTCCTGCCGTGGCTTTGATCTTGCTGAGTTTTACTACATCTCTCTGGTCTATTTGGATACTTAGGTTAGAGCTTCTAAGTCTCTTTGGTACTCATAATCTCTGCATAGGTGAACATATTGTCAGTACTATACAGTATACTGCACCAGTTTGTCAATATATGAACTAACCAGCAATGAATGTTTGGAGGAAATAGTATAATGTTATTTTAAGAGCTAGGGCTGCAATTAGCCATAAAAGGGAGACAGATGTGTTGCACTCTGTTGGATTGTAATGTATTGTTGGTGGCTATTGCATTTATTGATTGATTGATTGATTGATTGATTGATTGATTGATTGTTAGAGTTGAAAGGGACCATGAAGGCCATCGAGTTCAACCCCCTGCCCAAGCAGGAACCCTATAGTACACCAGTCAAGTGGCAGTTCAATCTTCTCATAAAAATGTCCAGAGTGTTGGAGTTCACAATGTCCGCTGGTAGGTTGTTCCATTGGTTGATCGCTCTGACCATCAGGAAGTTCCTCCTTATCTCCATGTTGAATCTCTCCTTGGTCAGCTTCCAGCCGTTGTTCCTCATCCGGCCCTCTGGTGCCCTGAAGAATAAAGTGATCCCTTCCTCTCTGACATCCCCTCGTATACTTGTAGACTGCTATCATGTCCGCTCTGGCCCTCCTTTTCTCTAGGCTATCCATGCCCAGTTCCCTCAGTCTCTCTTCATAAGTCTTGGTTTCCAATCCCTTAATCATCTTGGTTGCTCTTTTTTGCACCTTCTCCAGAGTTTCAATGTCTCTTTTGAAGTGTGGTGACCAGAACTGAATACAGTACTCCAGGTGTGGTCGGACCAGGGCATAGTACAGTGGCATTAAGACTTCCCTGGTCTTGGAGTGTATTCCCTTGTTGATGCAGCTTAGGATTGTGTTGGCTTTTTTAGCTGCTGCTGCACATTGTTGGCTCATGTTTAGTTGATTGTCCACCAAGACTCCGAGGTCTCTTTCGCAGTCGCTACTGCTAAGAGGGGTTTCTCCCAGGTTGTATGTGTGTCCAGGGTTTTTTCTGCCTAGGTGAAGGACTTTGCTCTTGTCAATGTTAAACATCATTTTGTTGGTGTGGGCCCACTGTGTTAGTCTGGTTAGTCTTGCTAAAGCTTGCTATTGCTGTGTGCTAAGATATTACTGTGTGTTTAATACTGCTGTGTGCTAATATATTGGTCTATGTACTTGCTTTGTGCTTAATATTGCTCCATGTATTATATTATGGTATTCAATACCTTGATTACTATTTATTTAATTTGACTTGACTTGCATGGCTGGTTCATGCTTAAGTAGTGATCTGATAGAACACCCAGTTCTCTTTCTCATAGTTATTAATGTTGAGTCCAGTACAGTCCATTCTCTACTCTACATCCCCCCCCCCCCGAAACTGGCTTAAGTACAGGACCTTCCTTTCCTCACCACTGAACTGCATCTTTCTGAATAGGGCCAAATCTTATCAAGATCCTTCTGAATCTTGAGTCTATATTCCAAAGTCTTAATAGTTCCGCCCTCTGCTTGGTGTCACCTGCAAATTTGTTGAGTTCCCCTTGAAAATAGCTTTTTAATTCTACTAGATTTTTTGCCTCTGAGACTAGATTAGATTAGATGATTAGAGTTGGAAGGGACCTTGTAGGTCATCTAGTCCAACCCGCCCTGCTGATGATTGTAATTGTGAAGGCATCAGGGCTTCCTGTTATCTGATGCCTATGATAACTCTGCTGATGTAAGGAATGTGACTGTCCTCCATTCCCCTCAATGTACTGTTTCCCCCATTAAGGGCCTACATCAGCCTTTCCTACTTTCTTAAATATAATAAATTGACCGATTAGGTCCCACAGAGTTGGCCTTCTCCATGTCCTGTCGAGTAAACAATGTCGTTTGGCGGGTCCCAGGGGAAGAGCCTTCTCTGTGGTGGTCCCGACCCTCTGGAACCAGCTCCCCCCGGAGATTATAACTGCCCCCATCCTCCTTGCCTTTCATAAACTCCTTAAAACCCACCTCTGCCGTCAGGCATGGGGGAACTGAGATAACTTCCCCAGGCCTATATTGTTTATGTATGGTATATTGTGTGCATGTTTTTTAAACTATGGGTTTTTAGTTTTAATTATTAGATTTGTATTGTACATTGTTTTTTCTATTACTGTTGTGAGCCACCCTGAGTCTATGGAGAGGGGCAGCATACAAATTTAATAAATAAATCAGTAGCATGCATCTGAATATAATATGAGTCTTTAAATTACAACATTAATTTAGTGACCATTTGATGTTACAACAGCAGTGAAAAAATAATAATTTAATAATTTATTAGATTTTTATGCCGCCCCTCTCCGGAGACTCGGACCGGCTCACAACAAAAACAACAATGTGACAAATCCAATATATTAAAAGGCATCTAAAAATAGTTTATTTATTAATACAAAAAGGAGGGGGGAAGGGAAGTATAAACAGAAAGAAAAAAAGGGTAAGGGGAAAGGATACAAAATCAAGGAGTTTGGGAAAGTGGTAGTATTATACATAGTAATACATAAAGTTCTTTGTATCAATGTTGTAATTCTCAAACTATGTAAATGAAAAGTATCCTTATTGTTACCATTTATAACGTATGTTATATTTGTAAATCTTAGATTTAATTTCCAATTAAATTCCAATTTCTAATACATATATATATATATATATATATATATATATATATATATATTAATATTGATAAAAGATAAATAAAGATAATTTATGAAAGAGGAAAATGAAAGCAAAGGAGTTATAAAGATTTGAAATTTATTTAAATAAGTGGTATAATTAAAGAAGTTTGGAGGTTGCAGAAAGGGAAAAAAGGCATCTAAAAACCCATTATTAAAACCATGCAACACAATCATACCATAAATAAACAATGTAAGCCCAGGGGTATCTTAATTTCCATTTTTCATGCTTATCACAGATGTGGCGCCCCCTTGGTCACACGATCTACATTCGGATGCTTGACAGCTGCTTCATGTGTCAACTGCACCGTCCCAGGTTCACCTTTTGCGACCTGCAAAGGGGAAAGCCAGATTCACTTAACGACCGTGTTATTAACTTAACAGTTGCATTGGTTCACTTAACAAATGTGGCAAGAAAACTCATAAAATGGGGCAAAACCCACTTAACAAATTTATGAGTTAGTAATGCAAAGTTTGGGCTCCATTGTGGTTGTAAGTTAAGGACTACCTGTAAGCAGCCCATTCGACACGGTTCATTCAAAACGTTATTTTTACAACCACATCCTTTATAACACTGAACTTTTGGATGTCCATTGTAGAAACATACAAACATAGAAGACTGACGGCAGAAAAAGACCTCATGGTCCATCTAGTCTGCCCTTATACTATTTCCTGTATTTTATCTTACAATGGATATATGTTTATCCCAGGCACATTTAAATTCAGTTACTGTGGATTTACCAACCACGTCTGCTGGACGTTTGTTCCAAGCATCTACTACTCTTTCAGTAAAATAATATTTTCTCATGTTGCTTTTGATCTTTCCCCCAACTAACTTCAGATTGTGTCCCCTTGTTCTTGTGTTCACTTTCCTATTAAAAACACTTCCCTCCTGAACCTTATTTAACCCTTTAACATATTTAAATGTTTCGATCGTGTCCCCCCTTTCCCTTCTGTCCTCCAGACTATACAGATGGAGTTCACTAAGTCTTTCCTGATACGTTTTATGCTTAAGACCTTCCACCATTCTTGTAGCCCGTCTTTGGACCCGTTCAACGACTCCTTGTTCTGAATTGGGTCCAAGGCCCGAAAGCACTCGTGCTAACATAGCTGAGAAGCAGAGAGGTGATGTTGTATAAAATCCTATGTGATCCAGCTCTGTGCATGTATACTTCCCGTTGTGAATAGTAATAATTTTTGCTTAAGTGAGTGTGACAATTGTACTTTTTCTGTAATTCATTACCATTTTCTGTAATTCATTACCTCCATTATTTAAAGAGTGACGAGGAATTCTATGGTCTGGCTGAAACAAATAAAGGCATTGCAACTGCTAGTGTATCTACTACTTCATTCTATGTTTCAGGATTAGTTTACACAGCTATATGTTCCTGAGACGCTCTGGCTTTTGGCTTGTGAAAGAGCCCAACGAAGGAAAACTCATCAGTAAGTACCACATTTTTCGGAGTATAAGACACACCTTAAATTTGGGGAAGCAAAAACAAAAAAAACCCCAAAATTTCTGGGCATTTAACTAGAATGGGTGGGGTGGGGTAAGATGATGATGATGATGATGATGATTATTATTATTATTATTACTACTACTACTACTACTACTACTACTACTACTACTACTATCTATTAGATTTGTATACCACCCCTCTCCAAAGACTCGGAGCGGCTCACAACAAGAATACAAAATTATAAAGCCCTTCATGGCATCAGACCAGAATATCTCTGACACTGCCTTCTGCCACACGAATCCCAGTGACCAGTTAAGTCCCACAGAGTTGGCCTTCTCCAGGTCCTGTCGACTAAACAATGTTGTCTGGCGGTACTCAGGGGAAGAGCCTTCTCTGTGGCGGCCCTGACCCTCTGAAACCAGCTCCCCCGGAGATTAGGATTGCCCCCACCCTCCTTGTCTTTCGCCAACTCCTTAAAATCCACCTCTGCCGTCAGGCATGGGGGAATTGAGATATCTCCCCCAGGCCAGGCCTATATAGTTTTATGTATGGTATGCTTGTGTTGTATTTTTTTAAAATAATGGGTTTTTAGATATTTTTTAAATATTAGATTTGTTCTTTGTACATTGTTTTATTATTGTTGTGAGCCGCCCCGAGTCTGCGGAGAGGGGCGGCATTCAAATCAAATCAAATCAAATCAAATAATAAATAACAAATCCAATGATTAAAACAGGAAAACGGTTAAAAACCCTTGATTTAAAAAACACTCATACAACCCAAACAAACCATACATAAAACGGAGCGGCCGAGGGGAATCAATTTCCCCATGCCTAGTGGCAAAGGTGGGTTTTTAGGAGTTTACGAAAGTCAAGCAGGGTGGGGGCAGTCCTAATCTCCGGGGGGAGTTGATTCCAGTTGATTCCAGTGGATTTATGGGGGCAGAAGTGGGACTTGGCACCGAAGACTCCACTCCCAAGGCACCCCCCCCCCCCAATCTTCCTACCTAAAGTCCTAGGCCAGTGATAGAGAACCTTTTTTCCCCTCAGGTGATGAAAGAGTATGTGTGGGCCCTCACGTGTACGCTATTGCATGTGCGCAAGGGCCCACACCCATAATTAAGTGCCTGGGGAGAGTGAAAACAGACCTTCCCCGGAGGCTCTCTGGAGGCCGGAAATGGCCTGTCTCTCAACTTCTGCTGGGCCCAGTAGGCTCTTGCTTTGCCCTCCCCAGGCTCCAAAGGCTTCCCTGGAGCCGGGAGAGGGTAAAAACGCCCTCCCTCACCTCCCCGGAGGCTTTCTATAAGCCAAGAACGGCCTCCTAGAGCCTCTGTATGAACCAAAAAGCAGCTGGCTGGCACATACAGGGGGTGGACAAAAAACCGGAAACACCTTGAAAAGCAGCTCTTCTGTGGAATCTAGATTTGTGAAGCTCCCTCCGAACAGTTTTTGTGGAAACTGGGTTCCGTACGTGTCTATTGAGCTCTGCAGTGATTTTAGGAGCTGCGGTCTTGCGATCCGCTCTAACAATTCGCTTTAGCGTCCGACGGTCTCTCTCAGACAACTTCGACTTTCGACCAGACCTGTGCTTGGCTGAGGACGTTTTCCCTTCTCTTTCAAAAGCAGTCATTACTTTTGAGACATTACCTCTTGAAACGCCAAACATTCGGGCACTTTCTGTTACACTAGCGCCTGCCATTCGAGCACCAACAATTTGGCCTCTTTGAAAGTCTGAGAGGTCTGCCATTTCTAGAAGGTTATAACCAATTTCCTTAAATTTCTGTTAAAAAAAGGTAGTTTAAAAAAACATCAAATAAAAGAACTTTTTTAAAAAAATCCATTAAAATATGTCAAGTTTTGATTGATTTGAACATGTTCAAACATTATGATACCAAAAAGTCAAGTGTTTCCATTTTTTTGTCTACCCCCTGTACATGCATGTTGCAGCTGAATTAGGGCAATGGCTCGCATGCCAGCAGGTATGACGCCTTCCTCTAGCCACAAGTGGAAGTGAGGATCCCTGCCGCCTGGCACCACCCAAAAATGCAATGGGCGGAGACCGAAAACCTGCAATGGGTGGGGGTTGGCGGATGGGTGGGGCTACATTCAGAATATAAACAATCCCCTTTTTTGGGAGTAAAAAGGCACATCTTATATTCTGAAAAATACGGTACATTGTGGTGGTGTCTCCAAGTGAGTCTTTGTAAGAAAGGGGCAAACTATTATTGTGGGCTGGAAAATACAATAAGACAATTCATAACAAACCTAATAAATTTAAAAAACATTTAAAAACATTTAAAAACCCCATTATTAAACCAGACATACACACAGACACACCATACATGGGGAGGGAGGGGGAATGCCTCAATTCCCCCATGCCTGACAGCAAAGGTGAGTTTTAAGGAGTTTACGGAAGGCAAGAAGGGTGGGGGCAGTTCTAATCTCCAGGGGGGAGCTGGTTCCAGAGAGTCGGGGCCGCCACAGAGAAGGCTCTTCCTCTGGGACTCGCCAGATGACATTGTTTAGTCGACGGGACCCGGAGAGGGCCAACTCTGTGGGACCTAATCGGTCGCTGGGATTCGTGCGACAGAAGGCGGTCCCGGAGATTGCTATAATTGCTATAAAGATCAGCTTTGGTAGGACAAGAGAAAGTAGAGAGAAGTTACAATTGTTTTAAATATATGTAAAACTGTTACAGTTTCCATTGAATAATGAAATAATAGCATTAGGATGGACCTTGGAGGTCTTTTATTCCAAACCCCTACTCAAGCAGAAAATCTTATACTGTTTTAGACAAATTATTGTCTAATCTCTTCTAAAAAGCCTCCAGTATTGGAGCACTCAAAACTTCTGGAAGGAAGAAATTTCACTGGTTACATGTTCCGTTAGAAAATTTCCTCTTAGTTCTAGATTGGTTCTAGATCAGTTTGATTAGTTTCCATTCACTGATTCTTGTCGTGCCATCAGGTGCTTTGGAGAATAGATTGACTCCATCTATTTTGTGGCAGTCCCTCAATTGGTGGAACACTAGTATCATGTCTCCCCAAGTCCTTTTCATTAAACTAGACATACCCAATTCCTGCAATCATTCTTCATAAGTTTTAGCGTTCAGTCCCCTTGAACTCTTAAATTAATATTTGAATCTCTAAAACAGGTCTCTTGGACTTTTCCAGTTGTTTCCTACACAGGAAAAAAAATAGATTTTTTATTATTATTATTTGTGCCCATATTTTCTAGGTGTGCCCCTGTAGAAATGAAGGTGGTTGTTCAGAGTTTCGGAGGTTGGCTGATCCTCTTTCTCAGTTATGTTTCCATAACTGCCACCCCCTTATTGACGAGTAAGCGGTCGAAGCTACTTGAGAAAGAAGACAGGCGGCGTACAGGTGGCAACCTTATCCTAGGACCCAAGGAAAAAATATTCAACCAAAGGCTCATGCAACTGAAAGAAGCAGAAATAAAGACAGCTATGGAAACTGGGCTATTTCCACCAGCTATGCATTTCTTCAAGGCTAAAAATTTAATTGAACAAAGTGCTGTCTTCGACATCTTGAAAAAAATGCCCAAAGGTAAACCATTCCTGATTTCCTCAACATCTCCATGAATTTCATGCTAAATAGATAATTTGGTGGGTTATATTGTTGACTGTGGACTAAAATAAATAGATAGCTATTTATTTATTTAGTTAGTTAGTTTATTTGTTTATTTGTTTGTTTATTTATTTATTTGTTTGTTTGTTTGTTTGTTTATTAGATTTGTATGCCACCCCTCTCCGAAGACTCGGGGCGGCTAACAACAATAAAGAAGACAATGTAAACAAATCTAATATTAAAAATAATCTAAAAAACCCCAATTTAAGAAACCAATCATACAAACAAGCATACCATGTATGCATTCTATAAGCCTAGGGGGAAGGGAAAAAAATTCAATTCCCCCATGCCTGACGACAGAGGTGGGTTTTAAGGAGCTTGCGAAAGGCAAGGAGGGTGGGGGAAACTCTGATATCTGGGGGGGAGTTGATTCCAAAGGGTCGGGGCCGCCACAGAGAAGGGTCTTCTCCTGGGTCCCGCCAAATGACATTGTTTAGTCGACAGGACCCGGAGAAGGCGAACTCTGTGGGACCTAACCGGTTGCTGGGATTCGTGCGGCAGAAGGCGGTCCCGGAGATATTCTGGTCCGATGCCATGAAGGGCTTTATAGGTCATAACCAACACTTTGAATTGTGACCGGAAACTGATCGGCAACCAATGCAGACTGCGGAGTGTTGGTGTAACATGGGCATACCTTGGGAAGCCCATGATTGCTCTCGCAGCTGCATTCTGCACGATCTGAAGTTTCCGAACACTCTTCAAAGGTAACCCCATGTAGAGAGCATTACAGTAGTCAAACCTCGAGGTGATGAGGGCATGAGTGACTGTGAGCAGTGAGCAGTGAGCATTTAAACATATATATACTGCTCCATAGTGCTTTTACAGCCCTCTCTAAGCGGTTTACAGAATCAGCCTATTGCCCCCAACAATCTGGGTCCTCATTTTACCCACCTCAGAAAGATGGAAGGTTGAGTCAACCTTGAGCCGGTGGTGAGATTTAAACTGCTGAACTACAGGTAGTAGTTAGCTGAAGTAGCCTGCAGTGCTGCACTCTAACCACTGTGATACCCCAGCTCTTAAACTCTACACAGGGGTCCCCAAACTAGGCAACTTTAAGATTTGTGGACTTCATCTCCCAGAATTCTCCAGCCAGCTGAGAATTTGGGGAGTTGAAGTCCACAAGTCTTAAAGTTGCCAAGTTTGAAGACCTCTGCTCTACAAAGTAAAGGAGTGGTGGCTATTATAGACAATTAGCTCCTTTCCAACTATAAAGCTTTTGCTTAAAAAGAAAAGTCTTATCAAAATTAGTTGCAGAGGGTTTTTTATTTGTTTATTTATTTATTTTACAATTTTAGGTAAAATTATTTTCCCAGTTTGTTTGAGTGTTCCACTTAAAGTACAAACCACGGACTCAAATGCTAAATGTTTTCTTTCAATATTTACGTGATGTTAGTTTATTATGCAAAACAAATAATAGAGAATTAATCTACTTCTCTGTGCCTAATTATATTCATAAACGATTATGGCATAGTGATAAGTGAAATATTTAACAGTTATAGATATACTTTCCCTTCCCTGTGTTTATTTATTTTATTCGTTTGGCGGGACCCAGGGGAAGAGCCTTCTCTGTGGCGGCCCCGACCCTTTGGAACCAACTCCCCCCAGATATCAGAGTTGCCCCCACCCTCCTAGCCTTTCGTAAGTTCCTTAAAACCCACCTCTGTTGTCAGGCATGGGGGAATTGACATTTTCCCTCCCCCTAGGCTTATAAAAATTTATGTATGGTATGCTAGTATGTATGATTGGTTTCTAAATTGGGGTTTTATAAATTAATTAAATATTAGATTTGTTACATTGTATCATTATTGCTGTGAGTCGCCCCGAGTCTGTGGAGAGGGGCAGCATACAAATCTGATAAATAAATAAATTTAACCACCCACCATTTACAGCAGTGAAGAAGACTATTGATTGATTGATTGATTGATTGATTGATTGATTGATTGAATGAATGAATGAATGAATGAATGCCATACATCATGCCTGTCAAACTGGCGGCCAGCAAGATGGATGCGTCACACACAGACCACGCCCACCCAACTCTACAAAGGCAAAAAAACCCCACATCATGTGATGCAATCAAGTATGACGCTGGTGCTGTACATGGATTACAAAAAAAAAACAATATTCCCACATCTTTTCCTAGGCTTGTAATTAACCTCTTTTATTGCTTCTTTTGCTTTCAGTCTTCATCAGTTCATACTGTGGTTATTAAATACAGTTACTTTTCGATAGCTGACTGTAGCTGTTACCTTGGACAATGGTGCAATCTAAGCAGTGTAGCCTTTTTGCACAGTATTAATGGCTAGGGTTTGTGTTGGCCATTTGTATCTAATCTTGTACAGGGCCAATTTATCTTTAAGCAGTATTATTATTATTATTATTATTATTATTATTATTATTATTATTATTATTATTTATTAGATTTGTATGCCGCCCCTCTCCGTAGACTCGGGGCGGCTTACAGCAATGATAAAAACAATATATAATGACAAATCTAATAGTTAGAATCTAAAATAACAATAATACATTTAAAAAGTCTAAATAACAAGAAACCCCAATATACATTAAAAAACATACATACAGTCATATCATACACAGAAAACTACATAGGCAGGGGGAGATGTTTCAGTTCCCCCACGCTTGACGACAGAGGTGGGTTTTAAGGAGTTTACGAAAGGCAAGGAGGGTGGGGGCTATTCTAATCTCTGGGGGGAGTTGGTTCCAGAGGGCCGGGGCCGCCACAGAGAAGGCTCTTCCCCTGGGCCCCGCCAACCGACATTGTTTAGTTGATGGGACCTGGAGAAGACCCACTCTGTGGGACCTAACTGGTCGCTGGGATTCGTGCGGCAGAAGGCGGTCTCGTAGATACCCTGGTCCGGTACCATGAAGGGCTTTATAGGTGATGACCAACACTTTGAATTGTGACCGGAAACTGATCGGCAACCAATGCAGACTACGGAGTGTTGGAGTAACATAGGCATATTTGGGAAAGCCCATGATTGTCTCGCAGCTGCATTCTGCACGATCCCCTTCCTAGCTTTCTACTGTCTGAGACCATTCAGCTAGTCCAGAGGTGAGCTGCTAAGATGGAACGGTAACATATGCTCGCCCCCATGGCTCTGAGTGTTACTGGAGTTCAGCGCAATTCTGCTACTGCACCTATGCCAGTAGCAGAATCGCATGCGGAGACGCAGGTGCGCCTGTGTTTTGGCGGAAGCAAAAGACCGCACCAAAAAACAGTGCACCTGCGTCTCCGCGCATGGTTCTGCTACTGGCACAGGTGCAGTAGCAGAATTGCTCTGGACTCCGCTAGCACTCAGAGCCACAGGAGCAAGCACATGTCACAGTTCCACTTTAGCAGCCAATCTCTGAGCTAGTCCCTTATAGCAGTGTTTTTCAACCAGTGTGCCGTGAGACATGGTCAGGTGTGCCATGGGGAAATGAAACATGGGTACCCAAACTATCATCCCTGCCAGAATATCCCTTTTGTGTTCATTGAAACAGAACCAGGTTTCACACTAAGTGAGTATAAATACATTTAGAAACTATATTATTAACTATGTGTATAATGTGTACTGCGTTAGAGTGTCATTTTGGTTGGTAGTGTGCCTCAGGATTTTGTAAATGTAAAAAATGTGCCGCGGCTTAAAAAATGTTGAAAATCACTGCCTTATAGGGTCATTCTTTGTCAAGTGGACCAGGTGTCCACTTGACTGATTTTTGCAGCCTTATTTGAAAAGAAACCATCACAAAACCAACATATATGATAGAAAAAAATGTGCTTTTTCTAATGAAATAAAAATGAAGATGATTGAAGGTGAGAAAACCGAGCTCTGTTTCATCACCTTCATTAGAAAGAACACGTTTTCTATCGCTCTCTGTTTTCTCACCTTCAATCACCTTCATTTTTATTTCATTAGAAAAAGCACATTTTTTTCTATCATATATGTTGGTTTTGTGATGGTTTCTTTTCAAATAAGGCTTCAATTTCACCTGGTCCACTTGTGAAAGAATGACCCTATAGGTTTCCTCACCCTCATTGGTCAGATGGCTATATTGCCCTGGGTATGTATATATATATATGTATGTATGTATGTATGTATGTATGTATGTATGTATGTATGTATGTATGTATGTAGATTGTTCTGAGTTCGGGTTTTGCCCCGTGTAATATTTTGAGTGTCTATGCGACATCATGATAAAGGTTATAGAGGAGATACTCATAGTATTCAATCCATGAATTCAATCCATGATCTTGTTTTCCTGCATCCACTTGCTTCTTCCTTGTCGACAGGGGGCCTTTTACATATTCATGACTATGCTATCCTGAGTCCTGGCTGGCTGATATACAATGCGAGTTACCTGCCTGACTGTTACATCTGCTTTGGCCAGCAGTCGACTGTTCGATTCATGTTTTCAAAGCCTTCTCCAGAAAGAGTGCCTTCGTGCTCCAAGTGGACTTTGCTCGAGACATACCGCAAGAATCTGAAGGATCCGGGTGGATTTGATAAGAGGTGGGCGAAAATATTTCTGATTGATTGCAAGCATATTTTACACTATGATGTTGCTTCTTCCATCTCCAAGTTGCCTCTCGTCCAGATGTGCTGGGTCTCCAACTCCCTGAATGTGCAGCTAGTATTCCGCACAAATCCCAGCGACCGGTTAGGTCCCACAGAGTCGGTCTTCTTCGGGTCCTGTCAACTAAACAATGTCGTATGGCAGGACCCAGGAGAAAAGCCTTCTCTGTGGTGGCCCGACCCTCTGGAACCAGCTCCCCCTGGAGATCAGAATTGCCCCCACCCTCCTTGCCTTTCGTAAGCTCCTCAAAACCCATCTCTGTCCTCAGGCATGGGGGAACTGAACTACCCTTTTCCCCCTAGGCCTATACAATTTATGCATGGTATGTTTGTGTGTGTGTATGTTTGGTTTTAATAAGGGTTTTTAAATTATTTTAAACATTAGATTTGTTACATGCTGTTTATTACTGTTGTTAGCTGCCCCGAGTCTACGGAGAGGGGTGGCATACAAATCTAATAAATAAATAAATAAATAGTATGCGTTCAATTTGAAATACAAGAGATTGAAGAAAGCTGGTTTGGAGCACTAACTGCATAATTTTAAAGAAGGCATACTTGTTCTGCGTGTTTATTCCATCAGGGCCTCTTCTTTTAATGTAGAAGCCATCATAGTGCTTCAATGGAGCAAACATTATGTTGAAGTTGTCCCTAATTACTCAGGGTGCTTTCCATTATCCTTACTATGACCCTACAATTAAAAAAAATGTGAGGTTGGGTTGGCTGATAAGACCATCCATCTAAAACTTTTTAGTGAATTATTATTTTTTAATTATTTTTTATTTTGATAATGAACAAACAAAACAAAATGTACATACAAAAAACACAAAATGAATTTAGCTTAATACTTTACAATTCTGTTTCCATTGATTCATTCTTTTCCTTAAACGTTAGTTCAACTTTTTTCTTTTCTATCCAGCTATATAATTTCTCCCAAACTGTATAGTCATCTTTATTTTGTTTATTCTGTAACTCATATGTTAATTTGCTTAGTTTAGCACAATCTAGCATTTTCCTAATCACCATTTCTTCATTTGGTATATTTTCCTTTTTCCAAGTTTGTGCAAACACCAACCTTGCTGATATTAATATATGTGTTATCAATTAGTAGAGTCTTCTTTACTATGCTGTCCTCTAATTATTCCCCAAAGATAAATTTCCGGTTTCATTTCCGATTGATAGTTTAACATTTCTTTCAACCAGTTTTTAATCCTAGACCAACATTTTTCTGCTTCCAGACATAACCACCAAATATGATAGTAAGTACCTATGGCAGATTCGCATTTCCAGCAGTTATTACTTATGTTTGGATAGATTTTGGCTAAACGTGCCGGAGCACAATGCCACCGATAAAACATCTTGTGTAAATTTTCTTTATACGATACCGACAATGTCATCTTATAATTAATTTTCCATTATTTTTCCCAACCATCTAATTGAATAGAATAACCAAAATTTGTCATCCGTGCTATCATATTATGTTTAACTACTTCCTCTGTATTTTCATAATTTAGTAAATAATTATACATTTTGGAAATGAATTAATGAGTGAAGACAGATAATTCAACAAGCATCTCTTTGTAAATATGTATCTAGCACCTCAAGCATGGTTCAGATCTCACAATTGAGCCCAAAAGTTGAAACAGTTGTTAAGTCAAGTTTGCCAATATTATGACCATTCTCGTTAAGAAAGTTGGTTAAAGACCTTGGTATACTAATAACAAAAGATTTAAATGCCAAAGCCCACTGCAACAATATAGCCAAGAAGGCTTCAAGAGTTGTAAACCTAATCCTACATTGCTTCTGCACTGGCAATCTCACACTACTTACCAGAGCTTACAAAACTTTTGCCAGACCCATCCTCGAATACAGCTCATCTGTTTGGAACCCATATCGCATCTCAGACATTAACACCCTTGAAAATGTCCAAAGATACTTCACCAAAAGAGCCCTTCACTCCTCCACTCGAAATAGAATACCCTACGAGACTAGACTTTCAATCCTGGGCCTAGAAAGTTTAGAACTAAGACGCCTTAAACAAGATCTAAGTATTGCCCACAAGATCATATGCTGCAACATCCTGCCTGTCGGCGACTATTTCACCTTCACCTTCAACCACAACAACACAAGAGCACACAACAGATTTAAACTTAATATTAACCGCTCCAAACTTGACTGTAAAAAATATGACTTCAGTAACCGAGTTGTCGAAGCGTGGAACTCATTACCGGACTCCATAGTGTCATCCCCAAACCCCCAACACTTTACCCTTAGATTATCTACGGTTGACCTATCCAGATTCCTAAGAGGTCAGTAAGGGGCGAGTACAAGTGCACTAGAGTGCCTTCCGTCCCCTGTCCTATTGCTCTCCTATATCTCCTATACTTTTCTTCTATTCCTATATCTCTTCTTCTATTCTTTCATTGGTATGTTCTATTACTATATCTTGTTTTCTATTATTTCTTAGATATATTTTACTATGAGTATCTCCTCTATAACCTTCATCATGTATTTTACTATGTGTATATATACCCACTAAAACCATCATTGTGCATTGGACAAAATAAATAAATAAAATAAATAAAAATAAAAATTGTATCACTGCAGTGGTTGAGTTAGTAACATGGCTGTTAAATGAATCTGGCTTTCCCTTTGACTTTGTCAGAAGTTTGCAAAAGGATGTTGCATGACCCTGGGACATTGCAGCGGTCATTCATGTGAGTCAGTTGCTTAGCATCTGAATTTTGATGAAGTGACCATGGAGATGCTGCAACAGTTGTAAGTGTGAAAAAGGGGGCATAAATTACTTTTTCCAATGCTATTGTAATTTTGAACAGTCACTAAATGAACTGTTGTAAGTTGAGGACTACCTGTACTATCATACTGAGCACATATCGGTCTCTAAAATGCAATTCTATACTATTTTAGTAGGAAATAGAATAGAATAATTCTTTTATTGGCCAAGTGTGATTGGACACACAATGAATTTGTCTTTGGTGCAGATGCTATCAATGTACATAAAAGGAAAAGATACATTTGTCAAGAATCATGACAACTTAATTGTTGTCATAGGGGTCAAATAAGCAATGAGGAAACAATCAATATTAATAAAAATCTTAAGAATACAAGCAACAAGTTACAGTCGTACAGTCATAAGTGGGAGGAAAGGGGTGATAGGAATGATGAGGAAAAAACTAGTAGAAATAGTAGTGCAGACTTAGTAAAATAGTTTGACAGTGTTGAAGGAATTATTTGCTTAATCACTTGTATTTAGCTACAATACCAGATGACTTGTGGACTTCAAGGGTATAATATGACTTATTTTGAATAAATACTATCAAGTTGGCCAAAATTGTGTTCATTTAAAAAAAAAGCCCTGTAGTTTTAAGATTACTGTATATCTGATTTTTTAAAAATTATTATTATTATTTGGCCAAATCTTTGTGATATCTTCCTGCTGGGCTGAAGGAGTTCTGTCTTTCAAAACTATCCTTCTTGGCCATTCCTTGTATCTTATTTTTCAGATAACTTTGCCTTCATTCATTCCTGGTTTCTGGGGTGATGCTTGCTACCTCCACCACATAAGCAGTTCTTCTCAGAATAGACCTGAAATGGCAGTTACTACCAGATATAAACTAGTAGAAAATGCTGCTGTGCTTGCTATGGTTCATTTCCTTTCTATTATGTTGCATTGTTTATGGAGTAGTTTCTTGCATTGCCCAATCTTTTGTCTGCTAGTGTAAGGAAAGACCCCCATTGTCATGCACAAGAGGGCAGAGTTAAGGTTGCTGTGGAAACCTTAACTTTGAATTCCTTGACTGGTGGACACTTTAAAAAAAAAAGAAAGAAAGGAAGAAAACACCCTGAGCAAATTAGGGCTATTGGGTTTTTAGCTTCCTTCCCCTTTTAATCTAGTCCTCCCATCCCACTTAATAAGGGAATGAAACATTACCTGCACTTGAAAGCCTAGGGAGGACTTCTTGGGCAGGGAAACACAGCTGACCCTGTGTGGCAAAGAGAATTCATTTTGTTCTGTCCCATCGTGACTGTTTGACCAGACCCATTGCTACCTCGGTTTATTTTATTTATTTATTTATTTATTTATTTATTTATTTATTTATTTATTTATTTATTGGATTTGTATGCCGCCCCTCTCCATAGACTCGGGGCGGCTAACAACAACAATAAAAACAGCATGTAAATCCAATACTACAACAACTAAAAAAAACCCTTATTTTAAAACCAATCATACCTACAAGCAAACATACCATGTATAAATTGTAAAGGCCTAGGGGGAAAGAGTATCTCAGCTCCCCCATGCCTGACGGCAGAGGTGGGTTTTAAAGAGCTTACAAAAGGCGAAGAGGGTGGGGGCAATTCTAATCTCCGTGGGAAGTTGGTTCCAGAGGGCCGGGGCCGTCACAGAGAAGGCTCTTCCCCTGGGGCCCGCCAAACGACATTGTTTAGTTGACAGGACCCGGAGAAGGCCCACTCTGTGGGACCTAACTGGTCGCTGGGATTCGTGCAGCAGAAGACGGTCCCTTATGATACACTGGGGAATAATTTGTAACATAATTTCTGTTGAGTTTGATTTTTGAGCTTTTTAATAGTTAATTAGGCATGCTGGTTTCAAAACTGCAGTTAGTTTTCTTCTACCACATCAAGTTGTTTCTCTGCACCTTACACACTGCTAAAAAAAAAATAAAGGGAACACTTAAACAACAGAATATAACTCCAAGTAAATCAAACTTCTGTGAAATCAAACCGTCCACTTAGGAAGCAACACTGATTGACAATCAATTTCACTTGCTGCTGTGCAAATGGAATAGTTGTGCAAATGAAATATTCAATGAGAATATTTCATTCATTCAGGTCTAGGATGTGTTAATTCATTTAAAAAAATGTTAAGCAACCT
This sequence comes from Erythrolamprus reginae, assembly GCF_031021105.1. Classification (NCBI taxonomy): domain Eukaryota; kingdom Metazoa; phylum Chordata; class Lepidosauria; order Squamata; family Dipsadidae; genus Erythrolamprus; species Erythrolamprus reginae. The sequence continues at coordinate 84,631,778 of NC_091955.1, read as the reverse complement.
GAAATAGCGAATGAATGAATTTATTATTTAGACCATCTTAGGCATTACATCTGAAGCAAACAAACGAAATACTACTGTAATGCTCTCTACATGGGGCTACCTTTGAAAAGTGTTTGGAAACTTCAGATCGTGCAGAATGCAGCTGCGAGATCAATCATGGGCTTCCCAAGGTATGCCCATGTTACACCAACACTCCGCAGTCTGCATTGGTTGCCGATCAATTTCCGGTCACAATTCAAAGTGTTGGTTATGACCTATAAAGCCCTTCATGGCATCGGACCAGAATATCTCCGGGACCGCCTTCTGCCGCACAAATCCCAGCGACCGGTTAGGTCCCACAGAGTTGGCTTTCTCGGGGTCCCGTCGACTAAACAATGTTGTTTGGCGGGACCCAGGAGAAGAGCCTTCTCTGTGGCGGCCCCGACCCTCTGGAACCAGCTCCCCCCAGATATTAGAGTTGCCCCAACCATCCTTGCCTTTCGCAAGCTCCTTAAAACCCACCTCTGTCGTCAGGCATGGGGGAATTGAAATTTCCCTTCCCCCTAGGTTTATAGAATTTATACATGGTATGCTTGTATGTATGAGTGGTTCTTTAAATTGGGGTTTTTTTAAGATTGTTTTTAATATTAGATTTGTTTACATTGTCTTTTTATATTGTTGTTAGCCGCCCCGAATCTTCGGAGAGGGGCGGCATACAAATCTAATAAAAAAGAAAGAAAAGAAAAGAAATATCCACCTGAATTTTTGGCAGGGAGTGAAAAGGGTGTTTAAGAAATATAAAACATACATACATACATACATACATACATATATACATACATACATACACAAACACACACACACACACACACACATCTAATAAAGAATAAAAAATACACATGCTTACAAATGCTGGTGCAAGAAAGAGAGCTACAAGGGTTCTATTGAGAAAATGGAAATTTGTTATTATTCCAAACTTCAAAGAATGGCTGTTGGAAAGGTGTTATTTATTTCATTGGGAAATTATTAACAGATTATTTATTGGATTAGTTTCTACCATCAAAAGATGCAGATGTATGTCCTACTATGGCAGAGATGTAATATTTTACAATAATATTTTCTACTGAATGTATTAGGTAGCATATTCATTAGTAAATCAGCGACTATTGATAAGTATAATACTAGATTTCCCCCTCTTCGTTTTACTTTTCCATATTAGTATATGTTGTCTTCAATATTTGCTTCTTCTAGATTTGAAGTTTATTAATTGTGTCTGCATAAAATAAATATTGTTTTTTAAAAAACACGGAGAGGGGTGGCATACAAATCCAATAAACAAATAAACAAATAACAAATAAACAAATAAACAAACAAACAAATAAATAAATAAATAGTGATTGCACACACAAAAAAGATCTTTGGAGTATCTAAAAGGTTACTTGATCTTGAGCTTGTGTCCAGGAATAAGAGATTTTGTGATGATTCTTCAAGTCGGAAGTCATGCTTCTTCTGCCCATTGTTAAATTGCCATTATGTCTTTCTTTCTCCCTCTCCAGTTTACTGAGGAACCTAACACTAGTAACAGATGCTCCAGAGACCACCTACCCAACTCAGGCTTTCATCTGGAAAAAATTTGAAAATATCTTCCAGACTGCTTCTGGCCTTATTAATTATGCACCTGTGTTTAAATCCTATTTTTATGAAGGGTTGCTGGAGCTCTATGAAGATAACGTGCAGTATGTTGAAATCAGAGTTATCCTGCCACCGGTAATATAATTTTCTTACTGCTACTACTACTCCCCCTCCCTTTCTCCTTCTCCTTCTTTTCTTCCCAGCCACCTTTCCTTCCCTTCTCCTTCCCCTTTCTCATCCTCCTTTGATCATCTTTGAAAAAGTAGTTTGTTTGTTTGTTTGTCAATCAAGTATAGCATAGTTCTTTATATAAACATAACATAGAAAGTAATGATAAAAGAAGACAGTAGGACAGTAGGACTGGGATGGTAGGCACAATGGTGCGCTTATGCACACCCCTTACAGACCTCTTAGAAAAAGGGAGAGGTCAACTGTAGACAATCTAAGGTTGAAGATTTTGGGGTTTGGGGAAGAAACCACAGAGTCAGGTAGTGAATTCCAGGCATTGGTCACTCTGTTGCTGAAGTCCTATATTGCGTGGGTGTCCCTGACAGAATGGACAGGTATCTTCAAGCTGCCAAGGTTGGGAAACACTGAGCTATGGTATCTGATTCTCCTATAAGAGCTTTTTTCACATGGTTTAAACTTTTTTAAAAAAATTGGCTTTTTAAAGACAAAAACAAAACACAATGACAAAAAACAAAAAAGAATATGCAACAAGAACATTATGTTTGAAAACATATTTACAGTTAGATTTCTGTTTCTTCATTTTCCCCATTTTTGGGTTTATTTACATTTATCTTATTTCTCACTTTCCATCGATCCAATCATAAAATTTATCCAACACAGTGTAATATTCTTCTTCCTGTTCGTTCTGTAACTCTAGAGTAAGTGGTTGGTTTAAATTTTTGTTCTTCTTTTGCCCACAGATATATGAGCTGGATGGAAAACTTCATGATAAATTTTGGTCTGTGACAACTTTGGAAGAAGTGGTTAAGGAATTTGTAAAAAATCATCCTGATTTTTTGGGTGCAAAACTTATATATACAACCCTCCGGTAAGGGATGTCTAGGTGACTTTGCAACTGGGGCAGGTCCATACATTTGAATTTAAGTAACTAATATTAATCAGTAAGGTGGAAGAGCACAATTATACTGGCACCGAAAGGCCTGAAGGACCAGGCTGGAATTAGATCCTTTTGAAAAAAAAACAAAACCCACCTGTATGGCTGACTCCAGCATGATAGCACATAATCAATGAAACAAACAAACACACAAACCATCTTTTTAAAAAAAAAAAAACCCCTACCTTTGGGTAATGACTAAAAATCCCATCACACTCTTTATAGTTATCTATCCAATGGGTATCTAGAGATATGTTTCTTCCTGATGCTCACTGACTTTTATTGACAATTCATAAAAACAAACAATAGTACCTACAGAAAATAGAGAGATATCTTAGTTTCTCTTTCCTGGCTTATTTTACTTTATATACAATTTTACATCTTACACGGTTTTCCATATCAATATATTTCTTGCTTTTCTAACCTAATTCTATGTTCGTATATAAATAAAAAAAGGTCGAACAATAAACCAGCAAAACACACATATACACATAAGAGGGGCTAAAAATACACAATTTATATCAAGAAAAGGAAGGAAGAAAAATTATCTTAGCTCTTTTCTGTATGAATTTTTAAGGCCTACCAGTCTCCTGCCTTTCTTTCCTCCAACTTACGTCTTATTTCTCTAGAATAGAAACTAGATTAATTGATACAAACAAGGCTACCATATTTTGGGGACATTAAAATGTACCTGAATATAAGATGCACCAAGATTTCAAAGGTTGCTGTGAGTTAAGTATTTTGTTCCAAACGTTTCATTACAAAGGGAGTCTGATTAAATATACCGTCACATCTTAGTTCGTAACTCTAGAAGTTGAAGTCTAAAAGTCTTAAAGTTGCCAGGTTTGGAAATCCCTAAGTCAGAGATGGTGAACCTTTTTTTCCATGGGTGCCGAAAGTGTATGTGCGTGCACTGTTGTTTATGTGTTACTGCCCACACCCATAATTCAATGCCTGGGGAGGCTGAAAATGGCCTCCCCCTCCCTCTGGAGGCCAGAAATGGCCCGTTTCCCAAATTCTGGTGGGCCCATATGCCTGTTTTTTGCCCTCCCCAGGCTCTAGAGCAGTGATTTTCAACCTTTTTTGGGCCACGGCACATTTTTTACATTTACAAAATCCTGGGGCAAACCACCAACCAAAATGACACAAAATGACACTCTAACACAGTATGTATTATACATATAGTTAATAACCTATATACACCATCAGTATAGATATAACCAGCTGAGGCTGAAGCTTCATCTAGTGGTGGCAACATTTACCTCCAGTCCTGACCAGGATTAGAAATCAGAACCACGGGGAGGAGTAGCAGCTTCAACTACTCGCTGCAGTCACACAATGAGAAGTGCGCGGCAGCCTGAGTGGGGACCTTCCTGGGTGTGGATGAGAGGCGGCCTGCTATTGGTTCATCGCTAGTGTTTGGGATGAATCCTAGAAGGTGATTGGTCAGTGAGTGTTCCCTGTGCCTGCACTCTTCCTGTTGCTGATAGCTGGAGGGATTGTGAGGGGAATGTTTATGTTTGGATGGAGGCGGCTGGTGGCGGGCCGGATAAATGGCTTCTGCGAACTGTATCCGGCACACGGGCCGTAGTTTGGGGACCTGTGTTTAATTTCCCCACGGCACACCTGACCATGTCTCACGGCACACTAGTGTTCCGAGGTACACTGGTTGAAAAAAACTGCTCTAGAGGCTTTCCTGGAGCCTGGAGAGTGCAAACATGTCCTTACCCATTCCCCCGGAGGCCCTCTGTAAGCCAAAAATGCCCTCCCATAGCCTCTGTGTGAGCCGAAAACTGGCTGGCAAGCACATGTACATTGGAGCTGAACTAGGGCAATGGATTGAGTGTCAGCTGATATGGCTCCATGTGCCCCCTGTGGCACCCATGCCATAGGTTTGCCATCACTTCCCTAAGTTAAACCGCTCCTAGAGTAAACACATTAGCATTGCAAGTATTGCCTGAAGAAAATTAATAATTAATAATAATAATAATAATAGCCCCATGTAGAGAGCATTGCAGTAATCGAACCTCAAGGTGATGAGGGCATGAGTGACTGTGAGCAGTGAGTCCCTGTCCAAATAGGGCCGCAACTGGTGCACCAGGCGAACCTGGGCAAACGCCCCCCTCGCCACAGCCGAAAGATGATGTTCCAATGTCAGCTGTGGATCGAGGAGGACGCCCAAGTTGCGAACCCTCTCTGAGGGGGTCAGTAGTTCCCCCCCAGGGTAATGGATGGACAGATGGAATTGTCCTTGGGAGGCAAGACCCACAGCCACTCCGTCTTGTCTGGGTTGAGTTTTAGTTTGTTGACACTCATCCAGGACCCAACAGCTTCCAGGCACCGGCACATCACTTCCACTGCTTCGTTGACTGGACATGGGGTGGAGATGTATAGCTGGGTATCATCGGCATATTGATGATACCTCACCCCATGCCCTTGGATGATCTCACGGATGAGTTATCCGTGAGTATATACCCCATAAATGTAACTAAATAAATAAAAAATCCTCGTCTCATGACTTTTTTCTCCACTGTTGTTGGTCAGCTGGTTAGGTATTCTGTTTTTTCAGGCGTCATACAAGTTTAGCCAAATATTTGCTCAGCACTTTTTAATCAAAGCAACAGCATCCACAAGCATTTTTCCCCTTGATATTTTCTCCTGCTTTTGCCTTGCAGAAAGCAAAATATTTCCCAGATCAAAGAAGCTCTTCTTACAGCCGTGGACCTCAGGACTAAGTTCCCAAACACTGTGGCAGGGTTTGACCTGGTAATTCCTGATATTCCTCGTGGGTTTTTCGCTTTATTTCAGAAGTACTGCAAGGGGGTGAAATAAGGGGCAGATAAAGTAGTTAAGCTGCATCACACAAATACCTTAACACCTTGCACTGAAGCCCAGTCCAGAAGCTCAAATGGGAAATCCATTTGTTCTTTATTGTTAAGAGTACAGTGATACCTCGTCTTACAAACCCCTCGTCATACAAACTTTTTGAGATACAAACCCGGGGTTTAAGATTTTTTTGCCTCTTCTTACAAACTATTTTCACCTTACAAACCCACCGCCACCACTGGGATGCCCCGCCTCCAGACTTCCGTTGCCAGTGAAGCACCGTTTTTGTGCTGCTGGGATTCCCCTGAGGCTCCCCTCCATGGGAAACCCCACCTCCGGACTTCCATGTTTTTGTGATGCTGCAGGGAAATCCCAGCAGGGAAATCCCAGCAGCGCAAAAACAGGCACTTCACTGGCAACGGAAGTCCGGAGGTGGGGTTTCGCAGCGAAGGGAGCATCAGTGAAATCGCAGCATCGCAAAAACACAGAGGTCCGGTGGTGGGGTTTCGAGGACTTCAGTGTTTTTGCGATGCTGCGATTTCACTGATGCTCCCTTCGCTGCGAAACCTCACCTCCGGACTTCCATTGCCAGCGAAGTGCTCATTTTTGCGATGTTGGGATTCCCCTGCAGCATTGCAAAAACACAGAAGTCCGGAGGTGGGTTTCCCATGGAGGGGAGTTTCAGGGAAATCCCAGCAGCGCAAAAAACGGGCGCTTTGGCTGGCAAAAGGGGTGAATTTTGGGCTTGCACGCATTAATTGCTTTTCCATTGATTCCTATGGAAAACATTGTTTCATCTTACAAACTTTTCACCTTAAGAACCTCGTCCCAGAACCAATTAAGTTTGTAAGACAAGGTATCACTATACATCAACAGAACTTTACAAGACTGAAAGTATTTCTCCCCTTTTATATGTATCGCTTGACCAGTGAAGGGCTACAAATTTTTTTACTACCACACTGTGGCTTGTTTTGTGGGTGTGGCTTGCCAGCCATGTAAGCGGGTGGGAATGGCTTGACAATCATGTGACCGGGGTTGGCTTAAAGTTCATGTGACTGGTTTAAAGGTGGCCAACTCGACGTCACTCATGTCAAAGGTTTGGGTTAGGGTGCCTGGCCTCCCCTCCCCTCAAAAAGATACAATTTCCCTATCTATTTACTATTACTGAACATCCAAAATATACTATTTAATTCTATGTACATATGCCATGTGTGTACATATATATACACAAGCACACAAAAATATACATTATCTGCTATATAAACTGTATATAAACACACGCATCCACAGCTCTTCTAAAATTAGGTATAATCAACCACATTGACTGCAATAGCTAAAACATACCCAGAGCCCAGTAGGGAAAAAAAGAAAAAATATCAAAATCTTTCACCTCACAAAGGTGGCAAGAGAAGTTATAGAATGGAGCAAAGCTCACTTGACACATTTCTCACTTAGTAACATAAATTCTGGGCTCGATTGTGGTCATAATAGCAATAGCACTTAAACTTCTATACCGCTTCACAGTGCTTTACAGATCTCTCTAAATGATTCACAGAGTCAGCCTATCGGCCCCCAACAATCATTTTACCCACCTTGGAAGGATGGAAGGCTGAGTCAACCTTGAGCTGGTTAGATATAAACTTTGTTTGTTTGTTGATTTGATTTGATTTGATTTGATTTGATTTGATTTGATTTGATTTGATTTGATTTGATTTGATTTGATTTGATTTGATTTGATTTGATTTGATTTGATTTGTATGCCGCCCCTCTCCGTAGACTCGGGACGGCTAACAACAATAATAAAACAGCATATGACAAATCTAATATTTAAAATAACTAAAAACCCTTATTAAAAATCAAACATACACACAAACATACCATGCATAAATTGTATAGGCCTGGGGGGGAAAGGAATATCTCAATTCCCCCATGCCTGAAGACAGAGGTGGGTTTTAAGGAGCTTACGAAAGGTGAGGAGGGTGGGGTCAATTCTGTTTTTTGGGGGGAGCTGGTTTCAGAGGGTCGGGGCCGCCACAGAGAATGCTCTTCCCCTGGGTCCCGCCAGATGACATTGTTTAGTCAACGGGACCAGAGAAGGCCAACCTAACTGGTCGCTGCGATTCGTGCGGCAGAAGGCGGTCCCGGAGGTATTCTGGTCCGATGCCATGAAGGACTTTATAGGTCAAAACCAACACTTTGAATTGTGATCGGAAACTGATCGGCAACCAATGCAGACTGCGGAGCGTTGGTGTAACATGGGCATACTTAGCTGCATTCTGCACGATCTGGAGTTTCCGAACACTCTTCAAAGGTAGCCCCATGTAGAGAGCATTACAGTAGGGCATGAGTGACTGTGAGCAGTGACTCCCGGTCCAAATAGAGCCGCAACTGGTGCACCAGGCGAAGCTGGGCAAAGCCCCCCTCGCCACCGCCGAAATTGCAGTCAGATAGCAGTCAGCAGAAGTAGCCTGCAGTACTGCATGCGAACCACTGCACCACCGCAGCTCTTAAATTGAAGACTATCTGCATTAAGAGAGTAAACCTGTTTGTTTTTTCAATGAAAGTTATTGATATATTAAATAATATCTAAATACCGAACGCTGATCCAGAGCAATGCTCTTTTTCAGGTTGGTTGGGAAGATGCTGGAAAGTCTCTCTTGGAGCTGAAAGACGTTTTAAGTTTGCCAGAAACTAAACGAATTAAGTTGCCATATTTCTTTCATGCCGGTGAGACAGGTAAACACAAATACATCACAGCGCACCTTTGAAGTGCAATCAATAACTAGCAGGGGTGGGCTACTGCCAGGACAGGGGGGATTCCCATGCAGTGGGGTAGCGAAAATGGAGCCTCAATCCAGAGCCCCCTATTTGCACTGAAAGATGATGAAAGAAATTGCATAAGCCATGCCCACAGAGTGTGGTAGTAAAAGTTTTGGGAGCCCTTCACCGATAACTAGGAAATGGATTCTGCAAACATCTTTGCAATTATCTCTGAGGTGACCTTTTTGAACACAACGGAAGGCAATTGTAAGTAAATATACATAAATATTTGACAGTGGTTCCCATCCTGTGATCTTTGGGCCCAAGATGTTGTCACAAGGGGTCCATGAAGGCTTGAAGTAATGTAGGTATGTATTTTTGTTTGTTTGTTTTATGTATGTATATATGTATGTATGTATGTATGTATGTATGTATGTATGTATGCATTTATGTATTTATATATGGATTTATTTATTTATTTATGTATTTATTTATTCATGTATGTATGTATGTATGTATGTATGTATTTATTTATTTATTTATTTATTTATTTATTTATTTACTTTGTATTTATATGCCGCTCAATCCAAAGCGGACTCAGTGGCTAAAGTGGAATAAATACAGTAGCATTAAAATACAATCAAAATTGTATAATAATAATAATTATTATTATTATTATTTTATTATTTTATTATTTTATTATTTTATTATTTTATTATTTTATTATTTTATTATTTATTTTATTATTTATTTTATTATTTATTTTATTATTTTATTATTTTATTATTTTATTATTTTATTATTTTATTATTTTATTATTTTATTATTATTATTTATTAGATTTGTATGCTGCCCCTCTCCGAAGACTCAGTATACAATAAAATCAGTAATATAATAATAAAATAATATCTTTAAAAGAACCATGCACACACAGCAGTCAAATCTATTTCCAGGCCTGCTGGAAAAGCCAGGTCTTAACGGTTTTCTGGAAGACCGGTAGGGAGCCACCCCAGAGAAGGCTCTTCCCCTAGGTCCTGCCAACTGGCATTGCTTGGCGGACGGGACCTGGAGAAGGCCGACTATTAAATCTTGGGAGTCCAGGGCTATGGTTCATGGCCACAAAATATATTTAAAAGGTGTCCGTGGTAAACTCACCAATGCTAAGGATCAGATTACTGTTCCCAGAAAAATAGAGAAGGACTTAAGAAACCGGGGTGACAAAGAAGACAGGACAAGTATGGGAATCCTAAAGGTTTATCTTAGAAAAATTAAAATGGAGATTGAGGGAAATCCTGGATGTTAGGATTAAAAATTAGATCTGATGGCAGAAAACCATAGGGAAAACATGGAGTTAGCCCTGGTTGGCAACCTTACTAAGCAGACTATGTATGTGAATTATCCCATTGTAGCAGTCCTCAATTTATGACCTTAACGGAGCCTGGAATTTTCAAAGTAAGTCATGATGGAATTACAGCCCATTCATTACAGGGTGCTAAGATGTCCCACTGCCTTCTCAGTATTTATTGTTTTTTTATACAGTTTTCCAAGCAGCAAAAGATAGCAATAACATTTTTATTGGAAAACTGTCCTCACCAATCCTTAAGAATATCCTATTGATACAATCTAGATGAGATCACATACCAGCCAGGGATACTGCCCTACATCATCCTGGCTATATGAGCTGAGTGAGACCATGTTGGTATGAGAGACTCGTTTGAGACAGGCAGTTTGCTACACACAGTCTCCTCATGGCCTCTATCTCTACAGGTCATAAGTTGAGACTTGACTGTCATTAATTGTTTAATGCTTAATGTTGGGCAACTTGGAGCATGTGACTTCAGTTGAGTTTCATGAAAAGTTTTGCTCCACGGATAAAAAAGGAATACAGTGTCCCCTCGATTTTCGCGGGTTCACACTTCACGAATAGCCTATACCACGGTTTTTTTAAAAAAAATTAATTAAAAAATACTTCGCGGGTTTTTTCCTATACCACGGTTTTTCCCACCCAATGACGTCATATGTCATCGCCAAACTAATAATTTTTGCAAATAAATAACAAAAAAAATAATTATTGTTAATAAATAATTATATTTATAAATATCAGGATCACTAAGTGTCTTATTCAATGGTGAGTACCAGTAATAATGGTGAGTAAATGGTTGTTAAGGGAAGGGGAAATGGTAATTTAAGGGTTTAAAGTGTTAAGAGATGGCTTGTGATACTGTCCATAGCCAAAAATAGTGTATTTACTTCCACATCTCTACTTCGCGGAAATTCGTCTTTCGTGGGCGGTCTCGGAACACATCCCCCACGGAAATTGAGGGAACACTGTATGATACCATTGTGATTTAGTTTGAATTCTAGAGACTCTAAATAACACACCCCTTGTGAGAATTCTTCATGCTCCTCTGAAGAGGATGCCACATTGTGTATTTATGTACCGTATGTGTTTTCCACATTGTGTATTTTTTTTCCTTTCAGAATAAAAATTTAAGAAAGTTCTACCATGATGGTCATCCTTTTGTAAAGTAATATAATCACTCTTTTCCCCCCCTATGTTGCTCAGACTGGGAAGGCACTTCGATAGACAACAATTTGTTGGATGCTCTGCTGTTGAGCACCAAACGGATTGGCCACGGATTTGCCCTTGCCAAGCACTCAGAAGCTAGGAGATTGGCATTGAAGGAGAATATTGCGATAGAAGTCTGTCCTGTTTCTAATCAGGTATTGTTCAAGAAAAAGATGAGCTTTGCTCTAGAATATTCTGGGATAGGTAGAAACAGAGAAATGACTTAATGTATTATTTCCAATCTTTTTACAGATCTCATAGGGTTCCGTAGAAAATGAAAAATGCTAGGATTATTTGGGAATATTTCTGTCCGTCCAGAAAAATAAAAAGGAAAGATAAAAGATGGAAATTCAGGAACATTTTAGATCAGAGGTCTTCAAACTTGTCAACTTTAAGATTTGTGGACTTTGACTTCCAGAATTCAGAATTCTGGGAGTTGAAGTCCGCAAGTCTTAAAGTTGCTAAGTTTGAAGACCTCTGAGCTAGACATACCTAGCTCCCTCAAATGTACTTACAAAAGTAAGTATTTTTGTTGCTGACCATATCCAAATAGCAGCTCTTTTGTGCAGAGACAAGCCCTCCTTGTGACAGTGATTTTGTGTAGATCTAGATCAGTGTTTCCCAACCTTGGCAACTTGAAGGTATCTGGACTTCAATTCCCAGAATTCCCCAGCCAGCATTCACTGGCTGGGGAATTCTGGGAGTTGAAGTCCAAATATCTTCAAGTTGCCAAGGTTGGGAAACACTGATCTAGATAAAAGTTCTCAGAATTCTGAATGGTCCACTGTACTCATGGCCCCATAACCAAATGTGGGCTTCAATAAAATTACTCTTGGCTTATGTGTTCTTCCTCTTCAAGGTCCTGAAGCTAGTATCAGATCTGAGAAACCATCCTGCTGCTTTTCTGTTGTCAGAGGGTTATCCATTAGTGGTCGCCTCTGATGATCCGCCCATCTTTGGGTCAAAGGGATTATCCTACGACTTCTATGAGATGTTTATGGGCATAGGAGGGATGAGTGCCGATCTGAAAACTCTCAAGCAACTGGTGCTCAACTCTTTCAAGTAAGTGCATCTTTTTTGTATGTTGACATTTATGGACAGCCCCCCACCCCCATCATCTATGTACAAACATATATGCAAATAGGGCAATAAATAGGGGGCATCCTTTAGAGCCAACTGGACTTTTTACGTACGAGGATTGCCCAGAAAATAATGCACCACATTTTTTTCTTCAACAATTATTCATTAAACACAATGAAACTTACACACAAGAAAGAATGATGTTTCTTCTACACTCCTTATTTTTCCACGTAATCTTCGTCCTGTTCTATGGCCTTCCTCCAGCGAGACACAAGGGCATATATGCCCTGTCGGTACCACTCCTTGTTCTGGTTACTAAGCCATTTCTGCACTGTGTGAATCACCTCTTCACCCTCACCTGCTGCAGATTTTCCATAAACTGTACACAAATGTTTGTGAATGTTCCCAACAGTTTCTTTCTCCACAGTAAGAAATTAAATGCCGACACGCTGCTTGTAAGGTACATCACTTACAGATACCATTTCAAAACATTGCTGCAGCTACACTATCTGTCTGAAGAAATGCAAAATGTACACACGCACTCCTGACAATTCAAATAATGTATATCTAAAGTTTCGCATTTGTACCATTACTGTAGGCAATGTGGTACATTGCTTTCTGGGTGACCCTCGTAAGTATCCTTAAGTTAAGGATAGCTTCAGTTTTCCTCATTCACATGAGTGGGCAGAAAAAAATGTTGGCGGCATGCTGGCATCACCATTAGGTGCAAATGACAATTGGCTTTAATGTGTTGAATTGGAAAGCATACCATATAATATTTATTCTTATTTATTATCTTATTTATTAGATTTGTATGCCGCCCCTCTCCGTGGACTCGGGGCGGCTAACAACAGTGGTAAAAACAGCATGTGACAATCCAATACTAAAACAGCTAAAAAACCTTGTTATAAAACCAATCATACATACAAACATACCATGCATCAATTGTAGAAGCCTAGGGGGAAGGAATATCTTAGTTCCCCCATGCCTGACAGCAGAGGTGGGTTTTGAGGAGCTTACAAAAGGCAAGGAGGGTGGGGGCTATTCTAATCTCTGGGGGGAGTTGGTTCCAGAGGGCCGGGGCCGCCACAGAGAAGGCTCTTCCCCTGGGTCCCGCCAAATGACATTGTTTAGTCGACGGGACCCAGAGAAGGCCCACTCTGTGGGACCTAACTGGTCGCTGGGATTTGTGCGGCAGAAGGCGGTCCCGGAGATAATCTGGTCCAGTGCCATGAAGGGCTTTATAGGTCATAACCAACACTTTGAATTGTGACCGGAAACTGATCGGCAACCAATGCAGACTGCAGAGTGTTGGTGTGACATGGGCATATTTAGGGAAGCCCATGATTGCTCTCGCAGCTGCATTCTGCACGATCTGAAGTTTCCGAACACTTTTCAAAGGTAGCCCCATGTAGAGAGCATTACTGTAGTCGAGCCTTGAGGTGATGAGGGCATGAGTGACTGTGAGCAGTGGTTCCCGATCCAGATAGGGCCACAACTGGTGCACCAGGCGAACCTGGGCAAACGCCCCCCTCGCCACAGCTGAAAAGTGTTTCTCTAATGTGAGCTGTGGATTGAGGAGGACGCCCAAGTTGCAGACCCTCTCTGAGGGGGTCAATGATTCTCCCCCCAGGGTAATGGATGGACAGATGTCCTTGGGAGGCAAAACCCACAGTTTTATTTAGTATCTTGTTTAAATACAGATGTTTTGAGTTTTAAGATTATGACTTTTGGGGCAGCGGGGGAGGACGGGCTGTCTGTATTTGGTTCTTCAAGTGTATCTTGCTATCTTTGTATCTTTTCTCTTTGTAGATACAGTAGCATGAATGATGGTGAGATGAAAAGGGCAATAGCCATTTGGCAAAAAAAGTGGGATGCCTTCATAGCCAATTCTATAGCTTTGCCCAAGATGGCTACAGAATAAAAGGCCACAGTAGAGTTGCTATACAAAATCTTCTCCCAGGTAATTTGATCAGATCATTGCTCATTTAACATTCTAGCCAAAATATTTAAATGAAAGTGTACAGTGTCCCCTCGATTTTCGCGGGTTCGAACTTCACGAATAGCCTATACCACGGTTTTTCAAAAAATATTAATTAAAAAATACTTCGCGGTTTTTTTCCTATACCATGGTTTTTCCCACCCAATGACGTCATATGTCATCGCCAAACTAATAATTTTTGCAAATAAATAACAAAAAAAATAATTATTGTTAATAAATAATTATGTTTATAAATATCAGAATCACTAAGTGTCTTATTCAATGGTGAGTACCAGTAATAATGGTGAGTAAATGGTTGTTAAGGGAATGGGAAATGGTAATTTAGGGGTTTAAAGTGTTAAGGGAAGACTTGTGATACTGTCCATAGCCAAAAATGGTGTATTTGCTTCCGCATCTCTACTTTGCGGAAATTCGACTTTCGCGGGCGGTCTCAGAATGCATCCCCCGCAGAAATCGAGGGAACACTGTACTTGCATAAAAGTGGAATTTATTGTACTGAGATTGAAAAGAATAAATGTTCCTTTCGCCACTATCAGTCGAAAGTTCTCTAATTTTTAGTTATATTGGTAAATGTTGTTGTATAATTGTTGTGGGTAAAAAGGAGGCCGGAGTATTACTTGTAGTCCTCATATTACAACCATTCTTTTAGTGATCATTCAAAAGTTACAACAGCACTGAAAATTGTGACTTACAACCAGTCCTCACACCACCAGCAGAACATCTCCACAATCCCATGATCATAACTTGGTTGCTTGGCATCCAGTACATATTGCGGCTTGTCCTGGGGGTCACGTGATCAGCATTAGGGACCTTCCCAGGTGGCTACTGGCAAACAAAGCCAATGGGAAAAAGCAGGATTTGCTTAAAGACTGCATGATTCACTTAACAACTATAGCAAAAAATGTACAGTAGAGTTTCGATTATCTGACATAAACAGGCAGCCTTAGAGTCGGATAGCTGAAAATGTCAGATAATCCAGACTCTACTGTGTGTAGCCTTGATCTGACTCAAAATCAAGGCAGGAGAACTACTGAAAGCCAATGGGTATTCTCTCCTCCCCTTGAAGGCTTTTTCCTTCCATCCTCCGTTTGACCCAAGCTGCTGCCGGTGCAAATATTTCCTGCTGGCGGGGCCTTCGCTGTCCTCCGCTTCGCTCCTTCCAGCTCGCTCACCCACCTGCCCGCCCACCTGGGGACCACACAGCCTGCGGCTTCCCTGCCCCGGCTCCTCTCGGCGTCACCCTCCTTCTTGGAAGATGGTGCTGGGCGGCCAGGTTGGTGTGCTCCACCCCAGAGCACCGAATTTGCACTGAAAGATGTTGAAAGAAAATGCAGGGCATCCTGCACAAACCATGCCCACCATGTGGTAGTAAACATTTCACTGCTTGTGGACTTCAACTCCCAGAATTCTCCAGCCAGCATAGTTGCATAGCTGGCTGGAGAATTCTGGGAGTTGAAGTCCACAAGTCTTAAAAGTTGTCAAGTTTGAAGACCTCTGACATTTATTATTATACTAGGCTCTAATTGTAACAATTGCTCATTACTACTTTTGTTTATCAAGCATGTATCAAATGAACTATCAGAAGAGAAATAATTACCTGCACTTTTAGGTTAGAAAAATGCAGAAATACAATTAAATACTTACACATATGCTTCATTTCATTTTAAAAAGCCAATGTTTAAAAAATTTACAGAATAGAAAAGGTAAGAACCTTGTCTTTTCGACAATTGGTGATTTTTGCAGTTTAATTCAGATATATCTAAATGATCACACATTTCTCCCAACAATTATACAGGTGTAATATCATTTATTGAATATATCTATTTCATTTTATATGTAACCCAGGTGGTTTACAAAAGTTTAATAGAGTGCAGTATAGTAATAGAAGTACTGTCTAGCAATATTTCTATCAGGACACAATACTATCAAGATAAAGAAAAACCTTGGTATATTGTCTACTCAAGTCAATCAGAGAGAATAGTAGCTATTAGAAACTTAAAACTGAATATGAACTATATTTCTTTTTCCCTTTAGCAGCAATCTATTTTTTTAAAAAATATTTTCTTAATTTATCAATTACAAAATCCAGAATTTATATGTATGAGGACTTGATCTATAATTAATATTCCTTTTCAATTCTTCATTTGAATTC
This sequence comes from Erythrolamprus reginae, assembly GCF_031021105.1. Taxonomy (NCBI): domain Eukaryota; kingdom Metazoa; phylum Chordata; class Lepidosauria; order Squamata; family Dipsadidae; genus Erythrolamprus; species Erythrolamprus reginae. The sequence continues at coordinate 84,615,655 of NC_091955.1, read as the reverse complement.
TGATTAACTAACAGTATAGAATTTTATTGGTCAAGTGTGATTGGGCACATAAGGAATTTGTCTTGGTGCAAATAATCATATTTGATTTCATTATAAGTACATAAATAAAGCACATATTTTTCTGGAGAAAAAATATTGGAAAAATAGTAATAGCAAAATATTTGAGGCATTCTTTTTTGTATGTATCAGAGATCAATGCTATTTATGTGTCTGTTATATAATCTTATATATATAATCTTCCTTTGTTAAAATTCTGGTAATCAATTACTGTATTATTATGTATTATGAATATATCATCAAAAAAGCACAACAAAGAATGTTCTTTCTGTGTAAATTCAGGAAGGTCAAATTGCCTAAGGAGCTGCTGATATAGTTCTACAGAGGAATAATTGAGTCTGTCATCTGCACCTCCATAACTGTCTGGTTTGGTTCTGCAACCCAACAAGACCGACACAGACTTCAGAGGATAATCAGAACTGCAGAAAAAATAATTACTGCCAACCTGCCTTCCATTGAGCAACTATATACTGCACGAGTCAAAAAGAGAGTGGTGAAAATATTTACTGACCCCTCGTATCCTGGACATAAATTGTTTCAACTCCTTCACTGAAAAACATCACTATAGAGCACTGCACACCAAGACAATTAGACACAAGAACAGTTTTCCCCCGAACGCCATCACTCTACTAAATAAATAATACTATTGAACTATTCACTAAGGCTGCATTACTATTATTATTAGTCTTCTCATCGTTCTATCACCTATCTCCTCCCACTTATGACTGTAACTTGTTGCTTGCATCCTTATGATTTATATTAATATTGTTTCCTGATTGCTTATTTGTACCCTCTGACAATCATTAAGTATTGTACCTCATGATTCTCAACAAATGTATCTTTTCTTTTATGTACACTGAGAGCATATGCACCAAAGACAAATTCCTTCTGTGTCCAATTACACTTGGCCGATAAAGAATTATGTTCTATTAATCATGTAATGGAGCATGAATGAATCTAATACTTCTATCATATACTGTGCTGAAATGAACTTCCTTCATGCAAGCAATAAAATTGGATTTTCAGAACAAATTGAATCATTAAACTAATACTGTTTTCTGGATTTGCATAAAATAAATGTATGCAAAAACTAGGAATTTATAATTTAGGTTAATTAATATTGCTGTGTAAATCCAGCTTTTATATCTTGCAACAAAATGGGATTTTCCTATTATAAACATGTTAAGCCATGAATTATATAATGATAGTTTATTAAATAGATCACCTTTGATTAGATTAATAGAACATGTCAAACAATAAACATGATTTTACCTACTCTAATGCTCAGATTTTTCCAAGAAGAGCCAAAAACCATGGTGGCATAGATTTATTTATTTATTTATTACTTAGATTTGTATGCCGCCCCTCTCCGAATACTTCCAAGTTTTTAGTACTACAGTGTTCCCTCGATTTTCGCGGGTTCGAACTTCGCGAAACGTCTATACCACGGTTTTTCAAAAATATTAATTATAAATACTTCGTGGTTTTTCCCCCTATACCACAGTTTTTCCCGCCCAATGACGTTATATGTCATTGTCAAACTTTCGTCTGCCTTTAAAAAACCTTTTTTAAAAATAAACTTTAATAAAGAAACATGGTGAGTAATAATCTAAATGTTTGCTAAGGGAATGGGAAATGGTAATTTAGGGGTTTAAAGTGTTATGGGAAGGCTTGGGATACTGTTCATAGCCAAAAATAGTGTATTTACTTCCGCATCTCTACTTCGCGGAAATTCGACTTTCGCGGGCAGTCTCGGAACTCATCCCCCGTGAAAATCGAGGGAACACTGTAATTAAAATCAGGTAATTACAAACTTTTGCTTCTTTAATCTATTATTACAAAATTACATCTGAGAATCATGCTTCACTCTGAAATTTTAATGTGTCAGAATTGGAATGCATTTTTGATGAGGCTTCCCTGAAAACAGAGCAATTCAGTATGCATCATAGTGATAACTATGATGTGCACTGATTATTACACATATTCCATTTCAAAACATTGTTCATTACAACCAATCACAGCCCAGTATGCAAATAAGCCAGATAGGTCAGCAAAAGGAACAACTATTTCATGTCTTAAGGTAGCATGGAAGACAAAACCGCATTAGATCGAAAGGTAAGTTGGAATCATAGTTTCACTATGAGTAAAGGAAAGACTTGGAATTTTAGGGGGAAATGGCTGAAAATTAGAATGAGTCAATTAGATAAACCATAGTAAGACACTTTTAAGAATGCTTTTTAGATCTGATCAGATTTTAATCCCAACCTCCTTGCTGTTTTGTACCCCCCAATTTCCTTGAACTGTAACTGATGAAAATTGCTGATGTAATAATTTCGTATTTTAATTGATGTTACAAAGATCTAATAATTCATAATGGGTGTATGCTCAAGTTCCTTAGGACAAGAAATATTTATTTATTTATTCATTCATTCATACATTCATACATTCACTCATTCATTCATTCATACATTCATTCACTCACTCACTCACTCACTCACTCACTCACTTACTTACTTACTTACTTACTTATTTACTTACTTACTTACTGGATTTATATGCCACCCCTCTCCAAGGACTATGATTATCATTACTGCCAGATTTTTTCAAAATTTTATCTTGGATAATGTTCTGCCGGCGTGTTTCAACTGCCCGTAATTACAGGGTAATTAGTCCAGGAAGACACACACCACACAATAAAAGGAAAACCCAAAAGTTTTTATAAACAAAAAAACAGAAACAAGATAAATCAGATAAACTGCCATGAGGCTAAAACACCAAGTTGTACTTTTATCTGTAGCACTAATTACAGCAGCCCCCCCAACCACAGGTGGCCTCATTTTCTCTTGTAATAATCCTTCAGTTGTTGTCTCCTATGCATCACTCTACACATGCATGGATGTGTCATTAATTCTTGTTCAGAATCCAGGGATGATACAGATGATTGATCTCCTCCTGGGCTGTCTGCCAAACTCCCCTCTTCCCTGTCACTCATGCTTCCTTGGTCAGAGGAGGCTTCATCAGCAGATTCCATCGGGAGCAAAACAGGCCTGCGGCATGTGGATGTCTCCCCCACATCCACCTGCACATTCCTTGGGGCAGGAGCTGGGCCAGAGCTAACCACAACAGATAAGGAAACAACATTTTGTTAAGAAAAACACTGGTTGATCTAATCTGCCAAACTAAACCTCGAATTTGCTAGCAGAATGTAACCTTCCTGCTTGATAGGTCCCCAGAATCAAGGATATCTATAAGGATTACTATTGTGGCTGTTGAGGTCTTCTGCTGATTTATACCACAGTCTGCTATTCCTGGAATGGCAAAGCCCCTTCAAAAATTGCCTTCAAGTTGTAATCTTCAAATTGAGAGGGGATAAATAGCATGTGCAGAAGCAAAAAAATTATCTGAAATCTTGTGCATGCGTCGTCTCACAATTTTTTGCTACCTGCGCATTCGGGGAAGCAAAAAACCTCACCGAAACGAGCCCGTAAGTGTGTCCCTGTGTGCGATTTTGCTACCTGCACAGGTGCAGGAAGCGTAATTGCACCCAATCCCATACTCGCATTCCAGAGCTGCAGGACTGCGCGCAATTAGGCATTTTGGCAGAAGCCCACCTCTGGGCAAGGATTACCTGCACATATGAAGAGAGAAGCGTCACAAAAACTAAGAGTGGCTCTCAATCTGAAAAAAATAAAATGTGAATTCCACTTTTCTTAAAGTCTGTTACAAAAATCAGAAGAAGCATACACAGTATGACTGATGGCCGAATTCATAAACTTCTTTATAAACAAAGTAACACATGAATTTACAATACCATTAGCAGAGTTCTTCTTCAAGCAGTTACAGACAGCAGAAAACAGTTTCATTTCAGCAGTGAGTGGAGAGTGCAGAGTGGACAGAGCTACACCCACCTTTCTGATTAAGTCCAGTTTCGATTCTCTGCACAGACTCAGAAGTGGTTAGCTCCCATTGGCTGACTCAGTTGCTATGCCTATTCATTGGCTAACCTTGTTAACACGGCTCTCCCAGTTCATGAATATCTTAACAACTTTGCCTATACAGTGGTATCCCTACTTAAGAATTTAATTCGTTCCATGACCAGGTTCTTAAGTAGAAAGGTTTGTAAGTAGAAGCAATTTTTCCCATAGGAATCAATGTAAAAGCAAATAATGTGTGCAAACCCATTAGGAAAGAAATAAAAGCTCAGTATCTGGGTGGGAGAAGGAGGAGGAAGAAGAGGAGGAGGACAGTCGCTGCCCAGAGTGAACGGAGTGTTTCTTTTCTCTGGGCGCTGGCAGAAGTTTATTCCCTTGCCAAGCGCCCAGAGAAAGGAAAATGTTTTGTTCACTCTGGACTGCCAAAGCCTCCTTAAGCGCCACCGAAAGGCTCCTCTGGCAACCAGAAAAGCCTGAGATGGCCGGGATTAAAGGTGGAATTGCAGGAAACTGGCCGGGCCTTCGTGCTGCTCTCAAATTTCCTGTGAAATTTTTCCAGGCTCGGGTTCTTAAGTAGAAAATGGTTCTTAAGAAGAGGCAAAAAAATATTGAACACCCAGTTCTTATCTAGAAAAGTTCTTAAGTAGAGGCGTTCTTAAGTAGAGGTACCACTGTATGTTCTTATAGATAGCAACAAACACAAATAGCTACTCTTTCATTCTGCTTTATTAGGGGAATCTACTCTGCAGATGCAAAAATAACAATTGTTTGAAATTACTGCTGACCTAGGGAAATAGTGTGTCCTTTAGATATTGGTAGCAATATTTTTTGTGTTCTCCTAGTCTTGTCTCCTTACGATGCTTTAGTTTTGTTCTTTGTTGCTCTTTCTGCCTCTTCAAGATGCTTTATCCCTAATTTTAGAGCACAGCAGGGTGAGTGGTTATATTGTCAAGGGCCCTGCGGTGTTTTGTCAACCATATTGTGCTAACCCACTCTACCGCGAGAGTAGAGCTCGCTTGACTGCGTATCTTCTTGACTGTGTTTTCAAAATTGATACCTTGCCTCACAGGGGCAGCTTATTTTGATAATAAATAAATGCAGTCTCCTTTCCCTAGTGTTATAAGTAGGCTTTTTCTGGGTGAATATGATTTGTGTGAGCTCCTTCAAACGAAAAACCTTCTGCGGGGAACGATGTCTCTTTGCTGAATGGCTCTGACCTCCATTACTGGGGAAGTTGAACTCTGTACTAGCCATGTGAAGAAATGGGAATGAAATTGGTCTGACCCTGAAAGCACAAAAGGGTTTATTCCCTGGAACATCAAAGAAATCCTTCCAGAATGATATTCTGAGATAACCTGTTCTGTCGGGCTCTCTGGTAGAATCCTCCCGAAAATTCACAGGTACAAATTTCAGATACACATACGTTTGGAAATTCAAAACAATGTTCTTTATAATGAAAATACATTTAAACTAAGCCCTCTTTTGGAATAGCAAAGAGCACTTGTCTCCAAACAAACTGGTAATTTATACAAGTCCCTTCTCAGTTCTGTGATACTTAGCTTGCAGCTGTGAGGCAATTCACAGCCCTTCTTTCACAAAGTGAAACACACTTTGCTCTGGTTTAGTTTCAAAGCGGGGGAAAATCAGCACACAAAAAGTCAAAGTCAGTAAAGCAGTCACGAAACACAATGATCAGATAATCCTCCACAATGGCCAATTTATTTTATTTATTAGATTTGTTAAATTGCTGTACTTTCCTAAGGTTGGTAGCCCACATTCAAGTTACAACCATTAGCCAGTGCTCAAAGTTACTATGGCGTTGTACTTGCACTTAGAAGATTGTAATAGCATCCACATAGTTATGTGGCCCAAATTCAGGCACTTGGCAACTGGCATGTGTTTATGATAAGTGCAGCATCCTTGGTTTTGTGGTGATGCCATTGGCAACTTTCCCAAACATCCCAGAAGCAAAGTCTCCTAAAAGACTGCATGATTAACTGCACTGATTTACTTAACTGTGGCAAAAAAAAAAAGATAATAAAATCAGGCTCAGCTCTTTAAAAAACAATACAACCTCCTGGGTTAGCAATGGAATTTCTGTTCCCGATTTGGTCACAAATCAAGGATTACCTGTACATAGTAATCAATAGTCAGCCTGAATTAATGCAGGATTAATAAGAACAGAAGAAAGCACAAAATACATATCATATCATAGAATTATGATCCTAAGAAATATCTAGACTTGCTGACAATTAGACTTAAATAACCAGCATTATTCCTGTAAGATAGTGCAGGGATAACCAACCTTGGCAACTTTTAAGACTTGGGGATTTCAACTTCTAATTCAAGTGAACTTCTGATTGCCACTTTTTGGGTCCAAATTAATATGTGGATACTTGTAATTTTCTTTTGTTGTTGTTGTTTTGAACATTTACTGGTTTATTCAATTTTAGCATCTCAAACTAGAGTAAAACTGACATTTTTTTAAAAAAAGTCCTCAAAACATAAAAAAGTATATGGAGTTTTCTATCCTGCACTCTCGTCGGTACTGTCTCCCCATCTGCTTTTCCTCCCTCCTTTCCCCCTCCTCCTTTTAGCATTCTGGCTTTCTTAGTGTTGTGGTTGGCTCTGGCCTAGCTCCTGCCCCAAGGAATGTGGAGGTGGATGTGGGGGAAACATCCACATGCCACAGGCCTGTTTTGCTCCCGATAGAATCTCCTGACGAAGGCTCCTCTGACGAAGGAAGCGTGAGTGGCAGGGAAGAGAGGAGTTTGGCAGACAGCCCAGGAGGAGATCAATCATCCTTATCCCTGGATTCTGAACAAGAACTTATGACAGACCCACGCGTGCTTAGAGTGATGCATAGGAGAGAACAACTGAAGGATTATTACAGGAGATAAGTGAGGCCACCTGTGGTTGGGTGGGGCTGCTGTAATTAGTGCTACAGATAAAAAGAGCAGCAGGTGGGTTTAGCCTTGTGGAAGTTTATCTGATTCATAGTTTCGTCAAGATCGTGGTTTTACTGTTTCCCTGTTCAAGACTGTGTGTGGACTTTCTGGACTTTGGAATTGGACTCAATTTCCCAGTTACTGGGTGAGAAATTGGATTGCATTTAACCTGTGCCTTGTGTGTACCAGAAAATCCCTTTGACATTTAAAAAAGGGAGTTTTTTCTGCTTTTCTGTTGATAAAGACTTTTGGTTTTCCTTCTATCGTGGGGTGTGCGTCCTTTTGGACTAATTACCCTGTAATTACGGGCGGTTGGAACACGCCGGCAGAACACTTAGCACCCTTTTAGAAGTTGGACACGTGCACACACAGTGTTTAAAGATAGGACTCGATGACTTGTTTCAAACAGCTGGGCAGCAAGAGGGAGCAGAGGAAAAAATTGCTGAGTCAGAAAAACAGCAATTAACTTGCAGAGAAGAACTTAGCTGAGCCAAGGCGAGCTGTCCAAAGTCAAGCTGAAGATTTACGATGCCAAGTTCAAGGGAGAGACAAAGTTTTCATTAATTAACATGCCAGGGTCATACGTATCTGGATTCCAGACCAGAGTGACAGAACTGTGCTCAAAGGCAGGTGCTCAAGATGCTTACAGCAAGGGAAAAAAGCACTTTCGGAGAGGCTTCATCGCCTCCCTGTCTGACATGCACAGCTGTTGCCAATCTTCCCTTAAGCTTTACTGCTTAGTTCAGTATCTTGCTTCTCTGCTTGTGAGTTGCACACTTCAGCAGAATGGCGAGATCCCAGGAGGAATTGCCAGGAAATTTGGGGGGAGGGGAGAAGGGGGTGCAAGTGAGTGACTGAAGTAGCCTGAGTCTTACTCTGAGGATATTTATTATTTATTTATTTATTAATCAGATTTGTATGCCGCTCCTCTCCGCAGACTCGGGGCGGCTAACAGCAATAATAATACAATGTAAACAAATCTAATATTTAAGTTAATTAAAAACCCCAATTTAGAAACCAATCATACATACTAACATACCATGCATAAATTTTATAAGCCTAGGGGGAGGGAAAGTCTCAATTCCCCCATGCCTGACAACAGAGGTGGGTTTTAAGGACTTTACGAAAGGCAAGGAGGGTGGGGGCAACTCTGATATCTGGGGGGAGTTGGTTCCAAAGGGTCGGGGCCGCCACAGAGAAGGCTCTTCCCCTGGGTCCCGCCAAACGACATTGTTTAGTTGACGGGACCCGGAGAAGGCCAACTCTGTGGGACCTAACTGGTCTCTGGGATTTGTGCGGCAGAAGGCGGTCCCGAAGATATTCTGGTCCGGTGCCATGAAGGGCTTTATAGGTCATAACCAACACTTTGAATTGTGACCGGAAACTGATTGGCAACCAATGCAGACTGCGGAGTGCTGGTGTGACATGGGCGTATTTAGGAAAGCCCATGATAGCTCTCGCAGCTGCATTCTGCACAATCTGAAGTTTCTGAACACTTTTCAAAGGTAGACCCATGTAGAGAGCGTTACAGTAGTCGAGCCTCGAGGTGATGAGGGCATGAGTGACTGTGAGCAGTGACTCCCGGTCCAAATAGGGCCGCAAGTGGTGTACCAGGCGAACCTGGGCAAACGCCCCCCTCGCCACAGCCGAAAGATATTTCTCTAATGTGAGCTGTGGATCGAGGAGGACGCCCAAATTGTGGACCCTCTCTGATATCCTCACTCCTTTGCTCTTGCTTTGCTCAAGCAAACCAACCCAGCAGGGTTGGAGATTGGAGGGAATTTGTTCAGTCAATTCTTTAAAAACAACAACAGGAAATCCTCAATTGAACTCCAAAGTGAGACATTTATTGAATGAGTTTCCTCATTTTACGATCTTGTTATATTTAAGTGAATCACTGCAGTTCATATCACAATTTCCCCATTGACTTTGCTTGTGAGGCAAGCTGATTCCACGATCCCAGAGCATTGTAGCCATATTTGCAACCAAATATGAATCAGTTTCCAATTATTTTATTTTCTAGGAAGTCCCACGTCACGACATTTTTTTCAGTTAAAATTGCTTGGAAACAATTCCATCATTTTTTGCCCGTTGTAGAATTGAGTCATCAGACTCTCCCATCCGACGGATTGCTCCCCAAATGGCATATGCTTTGAACTGGCCATTCACTCTGCCTGTGGCTTTGTCAACTTCTGCAACATTTATTTGGGTGGAAGCATGGTCTTTAGCACCAATTATCCGATTGCAGAGCATTTACGAGGCACGTAGAGAGCTACAATTTCCCCAGCGTCGTTCTGCATTATGCTTCTTTAACTAGCCTCAAATCAGGTGCAACAGATTTCTCCTTATGTGCCACAAGCCCAGGCTGGAAAAGTAGTCTGGAATTTTTTTTAGGGCCATTATAACTTCCAACAGTCACTAAAGGAACTGTTGTAAATCAAGGACTACCTGTAAAGCATGATCTCCCAGGGAACTCTTAGTAACCTCTCATGGAACTCCAGTAGCGAAATCCAGTTTTAAATCCAGTTTAATTTCCATATAGATTAAACAAATTTATTCTTAAATTCATATGCCTGACAGAGCCACTTCTTTTAATTACTATTATCAAGAGGTTCTGGGCTGTCCTTATCTGGACATGTCTAACAAAAGTCTAAAAAATTAACTATAGCCAGAATAATAATCAGGTACAGGGTTGCTTGAATTTGGATTCCTGCACCAAATAGATGCTGGATTCAAGAGCCCAGAAGCTCTTCTAGTTTTATAATTCTTATGTTGTCATTTTTATGAGACGCTTTGTAAACCTAGGGAAGGGTAGATGTTAACTTTCTTAAATAAATAAAAGCTTCCCAATGGGACAATATGAGATAGGATAGCATAGCATAGCATAGCGTAGAATAGCATAGAACAGAATAGAATAGAATTTTTTATTGGTCATGTGATTGGACACACAAGGAATTTGTCTTTGGTACATATGCTCTCAGTGTACATAAAAGAAAAGATACATTTGTCAAGAATCATGAGGTACAACACTTAATGATTGTCATGGGGAACAAATAAGCAATCAGGAAACAATCAATATAAATGGTAAGAATACAAGCAACAAAGTTACAGTCATACAATCATAAGTGGGAGGAGATGAGCCATGTGAATGATGAAAGATTAATAGTAATAGTAAAGCAGCCTTAGTAAATAGCTTGACAGTATTGAGGGAATTATTTGTTTAGCAGAGTGATGGCATTCGGGGAAAAACTGTTCTTGTGTCTAGTTGTCTTGGTGTGCAGTGCTCTAGTCTATAGCGTCGTGTTGAGGAGTTGAAACAACTTATGTCCAGGATGCGAGAGGTCAATAAATATTTGAATGGCCCTCTTTTTGACTCATGCAGTATACAGGTCTTCAAGGGAAGGTTGAAAGTAATTGTTTCTTCTGCAGTTCTGATTATCCCCTGAAGTCTGTGTCTGTCTTGTTCGGATAAAGAACTGAACTGGTGCAGATGACAGAATCATATAATAATATAGATTTTAAGTAAGTCATTGCTTCAGATATCAACACTACCCAGATAAATATGTTAAAAGGAAGTGAGCTATTTTTCATACAGTATTATTTCACGGAAAAAAAATACATATTTTATTTAAAATTTATTTTCTTTTGAAATTCAAAAAACCCCTAACTAGCAAGTACCACTTTTTTCCGTCGAAGTAATAAATACATATTTAAAATTTTAATTGGGAGGGGTTTATATCATTGTATGCTTTCCAGTTTTTAAGTTTAGTGTGAAAACTTTATCCTAAATCTTCCTTTAGTCTGAATCACGATTAAATTTCTGGAACTACGGTAGGTAATTCATATTGTCGGCAGCATTAAAAACGAACCAAAACACATCTCGGTAAATAATTAATTATAGCCGGAACTCTTCCTGAAAGACTTTGCATTCTGGGAGATGTAGTTTGAGGGTTAACCAATCAGGAATGTATAGAGTTGAAGGCCGTTAAGAACTACAAGCTCCAAAATGCTTCAGAAAAAAGACTATTTGCTGGCGTCCCCCGCGCTCAAACGAATTGGGCACAAATTCGTGAAGGCTCTTTTGGACTCTGAGGGAGGCCGCCGGAGCCTTTGCTCGGTTTCTTGTCGACCGAACACCATCGCTTTCTTTCTTTCTTTCTGGGCATATTATTGAGGAACGGACTTCGTATCCCCTTTGTGATGAGCTTCGCCCCGGTCGTGCGCTGGGTTGTTGAGTTTTGTGAAGAACGATGGGAGGCGAGGAATAAGGGGAACTTGGAAAATAAGTTGGTCCAGTCCAGGGATCGTCCAATCTTGGCCCCTTTAAGACTTGTGGACTTCAACTCCCAGAATTTCTCAGCCGTCAAAGCTGTCTCCAAGAGCTCAAAAGCTGGCTGAGGAATTCTGGGAGTTGAAGTCCACAAGTCTTAAAGCGGCTAAGGTTAGAGTCTCTCTCTCAAGTCTCAACCTTTATTTTTGCTGTGGGAAGAACATGAGTTTCAACACCGATCCGGAGAAAAAGCCCCGGCGTTATTTCATTGTGCAATAAAGACGTAGAAATTCAAGTTATTCCTTTCTTCCCTATTCCTCCAAAGCATGGTTCTCCAACCTTGGCAATTTTCCTCAGAAGCACATAGGGAGTTTTTATTATTTATTCATTCATTCATTCATTCATTCATTCATTCATTCATTTATTTTGTCCAATATACAATACACATTGAAGAGAATAGATATGTAATAATATAAATACAGAAAAGAATAGAAGAAAAGATATAAAAGTATAGGCGAACATATTTGAAAGGAAGAAAAGATAAATGAGATAAGGAGAGACAATTGGACAGGGGATGGAAGGCACACTGGTGCACTTATGTACGCCCCTTACTGACCTCTTAGGAACCTGGAGAGGTCAATTGTGGATAGTCTAAGGGAAAAATGTTGGGGGTTATTTTTTACAGTCAAGTTTGGAGCGGTTAATATGAAGTTTGAATCTGTTGCGTGCTCTTGTGTTGTTGCAGTTGAAGCTGATGTCCTACGAAAGCAGACTATCAATCCTAGGTCTAGAAAGCTTACAACTACGATGCCTAAAACACGATCTAAGTATTGCCCACAAAATCATATGCTGCAACGTCCTGCCTGTCAATGAGTACTTCAGCTTCAACCGCAACAACACAAGAGCACGCAACAAATCCAAACTTAATATTAATCGCTCCAAGCTTGACTGTAAAAAATATAACAATCAAGTTGTCCAAGCGTGGAACTCATTACCGGACTCAGTAGTGTCAACCCCTGACCCCCAACATTTCTCCCTTAGACTATCCATGATTGACCTCTCCAGATTCCTTAGAGGTCAGTAAGGGGCATACATAAGTGCACTAGCCTGCCTTTCGTCCCCTGTCCAATTGTCCCTCATTATCTCATATATCTTTTCTTCCTTCATATATCGTCTCTATTTTTATATCTTTCTTTCTCTCTTTCTCTATTTATTTGTTTGTTTATTTATTAATTTATAATTTATTTATTTATTTGTCCAATACACAAAACACATCAAGGGGAATGGGCATGAAGTATTACATACAAGGAAAAGATATGAAAATGGAGAAGATATCTTCTCTTTATATATAATACTTCATGTCTATTCTCTTCAATATGTGTTGTGTATTGGACAAAATAAATAAATAAATAAATAAATAAATAATTTTTAAAATCTGCGAAATCCTCTCCCCCCCCCCCCACCCCCCAGGGTTCCCCGCCTGGAGGGTTTCAAAATAGAGCCGCTTTCGGGGGTGAAGCCCTCATCCACCCTTTCCTCGGCCCGCGAGCAGTGGAGCCTGGGAACTGTAGTTCCCGGCTCCTCCCAGCGCCTCTGGGTCCCTGCGATCCCATGTGATCTGGCCGGGATTGGCAGCTCCCGGCCCCCGGGCTTCCCTCGGGCAGGGACGGTCCGCCTGGGCAGGCAGGCGAGGCCGGCGGGCGGATGGCTTGGCGCTGCTGGCGCCCTGGGAGCAGAGTTGCCGCGCTGGGAAGGGCGCTGCGAGCCGGCGCCGAGCAAAGCAAGGCCGGGTCCGGCCGCTTGTCCTGCCTCAGCCGCGGCTTGGCCCCCGCAGCCGCCGGGCTCCATCAGGTGAGCCGAGCTTTCCCTTATGCCTTCGGGGTTTGGCTTTTTTGTGACCTTTCCCAAGGAGAGCCAGCCGGGCGAAAAGGCGCCAAGGTCTTTGTCCCCTTCGGCCTCCAGCCGAGCTGGCGGGGGATTCCCTGGCCGGGCTTGTAAAGGGGATTCCCCCCTGAAACTCCGGCGCTTTAAATAGTTGTTTGGTGTGACCTCCGAATTCGTGCGGCCGCTAGTTCGCCATTGCACTCACACGGCCCACGTGGAAAAGGGCATAGAAGGAAGCGGGTAGCCCTCGGCTTTTTTCCAGACATCATAATAATAAATTAGAAGGGACCTTGGAGGTCTTCTAGTCCAACCCCCTGCTTAGGCAGAAAACCCTACACCACTTTAGACAGATGGTTATGCAACATCTGCTTAAAAACTTGCAGTGATGATGAATTAGACTATAGCAGGTGAATTGTTGGAAGGTTATAAATGTGAATAGTTACTACTTTTGTTTATAAGATCTAGAGAAGAATAGCATAGCATAGCATAGCATAGCATAGCATAGCATAGCATAGCATAGCATAGCATAACAGAGTTGGAAGGGACCTTGGCTATCTTCTAGCCGAATAGAATAGAATAGAATAGAAGAGTTGGGAGGGACCTTCAAGTCTTCGGAGAGGGGCGGCATACAAATCTAATAATAATAATAATAATAATGATGATGATGATGAATAATGATGATGATGATGATAATAATAATAATAATAATAATAATAATAATAATAAAGGTCTTCTAGTCCAGTGCTTCCCAACCTTGGCAACTTGAAGATATTTGGACTTCAACTCCCAGAATACCCCAGCCAGCGAATGCGCATGTTTGCACAACTGCAGATTAATTAGGGAAATGGCTTGCTTGTCGGCAGATATGGCTCCACAAGCCATCTATGGTTCGCCATCATTGTCTTATGGCAACTCGTTCTTGCTGTTCTTTGTAAAACCAACATTACACCTAATCTCAATTCCCTTTGACATTTTGTCCACTGCAGCTGACATCTCCTTCATTTGGATTCCTCTTTGATATTGATGGAGTGCTTTTACGGGGCCGGTTAGTCATTCCCGCTGCGAAGAAGGCGTTCAAGAAACTAACAAATTTGAAGGGCCACTTCCGTGTGCCAGTTGCATTTGTAACCAATGCCGGGAATTGTTCTCGGGATAGCAAGGCCGAGGAACTGACGGAAGCCCTTGGATTTAAGGTATCGAGATGACACGTGTTACCAAATCAATGGCCGACTACAAGAGTAGAGTTCTGAAGTACTAAGGAGATCGTTCTCTAAGTCTTGTGCAGGATCTTTGAAAGGAAAAAAGAAACCTATAATGTCTGATTGTAAACTTAGAGCAAGCATGGACAACTGATTGCATCATCTTATTTTGGACTGCAAGTTTTTTATTCCCTTGTAATTGGTATATTAACTTGATCCCAAACTCAGGCTCAACTAACAGTATCTCACTATAGAATTGGTGTAGTACAACTAAAACTGCTTATATTACTTTGATCTAGTGGTTACCAGTACCAGGCTATAAATCAGAGATTGTGAGTTCCAATCATGATTTGAGATGAAAGCTGGTGGGAAGACCTTGGGCCAATCACTCTCTCTCTCTAGCTCAAACCACTTTGTTGGGTTTCTATTATGGGGAAAATAGAAGGAAAGTATGTTGGATATGTTTGCTGCCTTACGGCATTTAAGGGGTGGCTTGATCAAAGTGTATAAAATCATGCATGGGATAGAAAAGGTGGATAGAGAAAAAGTCTTTTCTCTATCACACAATACTAGGACAAGGGGCACTCCCTAAAGCTCATAGGTAAGAAAGTGAGGACAAATCAAGGGAAATATTTCTTCACCCAGAGGGTCATTGGTTTATGGAATTCACTTCCAGAAGAGGTCGTGACAGCTGTCAGCCTTGATAGCTTCAAGGCAGGATTAGACAGATTCGTGGATGCCAAGCGTATAGATGGTTATTGAAACGGATGTCCAAGTGCTGCCTCTATGTTGGTTGAGGCAGGCAGGATTCCCTTGAGTACTACTTGTTGGGGGTCAAGGGAAAGGGAGGGTCTTGCCTTCTCTTTCTGCTCAAGATCCCCATGGACAATTGGTGGGGCACTGTGGGACACAGAATGCTGGACTCGATGGGCTTTGGCCTGATTCAGCATGGCTCTTCTTAGGTTCTTATGTTATTTGTAAAACTAATAAAGGTGGGATACAAATAAATAAACAAAAAGCAAATAAATAAATGGTAGTTCATTTATTGGATATTATTCCTATTTATTTTTATTCATTAATTTATTTATTTGTATCCCTACATTATTATTTTTAGAAGAATAGATGGCAAAGATACCTAATACTTCTTTCCCTTCCTATTTTCCTCACAACAACCCTGTGAGGTGAGTTGGGAGAGAAAAAAGGCTCTTTTTGTTTTCAAGCTGAGGCATTAATAGTACAGCTAGTCCTCAACTTACAACCATTCGTTTAGCGACTGTCTCATATTTATGACATTGAAGTGTCATAAATATGAGACATTGAAACAGAGAACTGTTTCCTCACCTTCAATCATCTTCATTAGAAAGAGCAAGTTTTTTTCTATCGCTCTCTGTTTTCTCACCTTCAATCACCTTCATTTTTATTTCATTAGAAAGAGCACATTTTTTCCTATCATATATGTTGTTTTTATGATGGTTTCTTTTCCAATAAGGCTTCAGTTTCACCTGGTCCGCTTGACAAAGAATGATCCATATAGAAACATAGAAGACTGACGGCAGAAAAAGACCTCATGGTCCATCTAGTCTGCCCTTATACTATTTCCTGTATTTTATCTTACAATGGATATATGTTTATCCCAGGCATGTTTAAATTCAGTTAATGTGGATTTACCAACCACTTCTGCTGGAAGTTTGTTCCAAGGATCTACTACTCTTTCAGTAAAATAATATTTTCTCATGTTGCCTTTGATCTTTCCCCCAACTAACTTCAGATTGTGTCCCCTTGTTCTTGTGTTCACTTTCCTATTAAAAACACTTCCCTCCTGAACCTTATTTAACCCTTTGACATATTTAAATGTTTCGATCATGTCCCCCCTTTTCCTTCTGTCCTCCAGACTATACAGATTGAGTTCATTAAGTCTTTCCTGATACGTTTTATGCTTAAGACCTTCCACCATTCTTGTAGCCCGTCTTTGGACCCGTTCAATTTTGTCAATATCTTTTTGTAGGTGAGGTCTCCAGAACTGAACAAAGTACTCCAAATGTGGTCTCACCAGCGCTCTATATAAGGGGATCACAATCTCCCTCTTCCTGCTTGTTATACCTCTAGCTATGCAGCCAAGCATCCTACTTGCTTTTCCTACCGCCCGACCACCCTACCGCCCGACCACAGTTTTTTTTTTAAAAATGGAACATGGGAGACACTGGAAAAGAGTTTAGCTCATGCTCAACTGGAAAATCCTGGGAATTGAAGTCCATGCCATCTTAAAGAATGGAATGGAATGGAATAGAATAGAATATACTGCTCAAAAAAATATATGGACGCCCGATTCTATACTTGGGTGGGTTATCTGTCCTTCAGTGAAAATGTTGGATCTAGGAGTCTTTCAGTTTTAAAGCTGGCTTTTTCAGTCCACTTTAGAATGGGATGGAAATAATCTGGGCATTAACCAGGCAAATGATTGATGATGGCGGTCTTTGGTAAAAAGTTCGGTTTTCTATCCTGCCCTTTGTCTTTCTTTTTCAGGTCTCTCCTGAATGGGTAATCCTTTCCCATAGCCCACTGCAACTTTTTCACCAGCTCCATGACAAGTGTGTGCTTGTGTGTGGACAAGGTCCTGTGGAACAAAATGCCAGGGAGTATCCTTTTATGTGTCCAAAGCTTTTTCTATTCCTTTTCATCCCACTTCCTTAATTGTATGTTGAGAAACACTGTTATATAATGGGCACAACTGCATGTATTTGTTCGTTTTCTATCCTGTTTCTCTTGGGAGAATTCAGAATGGCAGACATGGAAATTTCCCCTTAATGTTCTCCACCCAAAAACAAGTAAGTTGGGGACAATACAGTGGTACCTCTTCTTACAAACTTAATTCGTTCCGTGACCAAGTCCTTAAGTAGAAATGTTTGTAAGAAGAAGCCATTTTTCCCATAGGAATCAATGTAAAAGCAAATAACGCGTACGATTGGGGAAACCACAGGGAGGGTGGAGGTCCCGTTTCCTCCCAGGAGATTCCTAGAGAGGCCCCATGGAGGCTTCTCCCTGCCTTTTCTGGCCCTGTTTCCTCCCAGGAGATTCCTAGAGAGGCCCCATGGAGGCTTCTTGCCGCCTTTTCCGGCCCTGTTTCCTCCCAGGAGATTCCCAGAGAGGCCCCACGGAGGCTTCTCCCCACCTTTTCCAGCCCTGTTTCTTCCCAGGAGATTCCTAGAGAGGTCCCACAGAGGCTTCTCCCTGCCTTTTCCGGTTACAGTTTTGTAGGCTCAGGTTTGTAAGTGGCAAAATGGTTCTTGAGAAGAGGCAAAAAAATCTTGGACACCCGGTTCTTATCTAGAAAAGTTTGTAAGTAGAGGCATTGTTATGTACAGGTACCATTGTACAGTAAGAGGCCCAAATCATGCAATTAACTCCATGGAGGAATGACAACTTAGATGTAGATCTCACTGCTTCTGGGCCTTAGTGGGTTGCTATCGGTGCAGTAGACAATTTCACACCAGTAGCCGCCACCAGATTGTGCAATTTGCATGCGACCGCTCCAGTGGCATTCCTATGGGCACCGCCAACCAGAGGGTCGCTACCGGTTCGGGCAAATTGATCCGAACCGAGAGGAACCCACCTCTGCTTATAAGTCAAGAACTATCTATATTTCTGATCATTTTTCTATGCTATTCTTTGACCATCTGAAATAGCTTGGGATTTCAGCATATCCTCACCATTGAAGACATCAGGAAAGCCTTTCCTTTGTTAGATATGGTGGATCAGAAGCGGCGGCCTAAAGAACTGGCAAGTATTAACCTGGGCATTAAAAAAAATGTGCTGTAGGGGCGAAAGATAGATAAACTTTATGT
Source organism: Erythrolamprus reginae (assembly GCF_031021105.1). Lineage (NCBI taxonomy): Eukaryota > Metazoa > Chordata > Lepidosauria > Squamata > Dipsadidae > Erythrolamprus > Erythrolamprus reginae. Next base: position 84,597,523 of record NC_091955.1, on the reverse strand, counting down.
CCCTATAAAAGTTACAAAGTAAACAAAATATGTATAAGGTACTTTCAACTATCTTATTTCCACACGGGCAAACACTTCCTGCTGTGAGTGCTGATAGAAGAACATTATCTGGCTTTAAAAAGGGCTATTCTCAACTGAGATAAAGTTAGGTTTTTCAGATAATAGGCATCCCTATTTGTTAATTATTCAGGTAAACACAGCCTGTTTACTCAGAAATTAAATAATTGGTTGATTTGATCACAGCCCATAGAGATTATAAATTATAGATGAAGCCCATATGAAGCCAATTAATTCCATTCCTTTGCATTTATGATATAAGAAAAGCTCTTAAGGACATCAGGGACAGGGTTCTCTTAGCTGATTTGAAGCTAAGTCTTCAGCTTTCTTTAATGTGTCATTTCTCATAGAAAGGAAGTACACTGCTCAAAAAATAAAGGAAACACTTAAACAACACAATATCACTCCAAGTAAATCAAACTTCTGTGAAGTCAAACTGTCCGCGTAGGAAGCAACACTGTCAATCAATTTCACATGCTGTTGTGCGTATTCAACTTTGTACAGAACATTCAATGAGAATATTTCATTCATTCAGATCTAGGATGTGTTCTTTGAGTGCTCTCTTTATTTTTTTGAGCAGTATATTTTATTTATTTATTTATTCATTCATTCATTCATTCATTTATTGGATTTGTATGCCGCCCCTCTCCGTAGACTCAGGGCGGCTATTTTGTTCAGAAAAATAAAATGTTAGGGGTGAAATTTCTGAGAGAGAAATAAGATCCAGCTGGACTTCTCTTGCTTTCTGGATTTGATAAAATTTGTTTCTAAATTTGATTATTTTCTCTGGCAATTCCTTGGCTCATTTGCTTAAAATTTATTTCTTTTTCTTTTTATAGCCTCCTCCAACCATTGACTTTCCCACCGTAGAAGGTAACTATCGTTGGGTACCTTTGCAGTTTTAAGAATACAGTTTGCTCTTCTTAGGTCAAACTTAATTTGTGGTCTTGATCAGGCTAAAAATAGCACTAGAAAAATAAGAAAAAAAAGTTGTGGATGAGCTAATGAATAACATTGTAAAAAAAATTAGAAAGTGTGCTGTGCAAACATGCTTGTTTAAAAGGTTGTCTGGTTTTCTCCAATTTTAGGAATAATCCTGTTGGGAGAGCCAGTAAGGTGGGAAACGTGTCTTCAGTTGATTATTGATATACTCCTAAGCAATGGGAATCCAGGAGTAGAGTTTGCTTCTGTGCCCTATCCACACATACCTATCGTTGCTTGCAACATGGACCTCTTGTGGATGGCAGAAGCCAAGATGCCAAGGTGAGCGAAATAACTTGTGGGGATGTAGGTCTCAATTACATTTCTTAATCATTTTCTCCCACTCAACCAAATATCATCACCGTGTTTTCCCAAAATTGAATACTGAAAATAGAATATTGAAAATCAAATAATGAATATAGAATATTGAATACTGAAAATAGAATATTGAAAATCAAATAATGAATATAGATGATTGAATATTGAAAGTAGAATAGAAACATAGAAACATAGAAGACTGACGGCAGAAAAAGACCTCATGGTCCATCTAGTCTGCCCTTATACTATTTTCTGTATTTTATCTTAGGATGGATATATGTTTATCCCAGGCATGTTTAAATTCAGTTACTGTGGATTTACCAACCACGACTGCTGGAAGTTTGTTCCAAGCATCTACTACTCTTTCAGTAAAATAATATTTTCTCATGTTGCTTTTGATCTTTCCCCCAACTAACTTCAGATTGTGTCCCCTTGTTCTTGTGTTCACTTTCCTATTAAAAACACTTCCTTCCTGGACCTTATTTAACCCTTTGACATGTTTAAATGTTTCAGTCGTGTCCCCCCTTTTCCTTCTGTCCTCCAGACCAGTGTTTCCCAACCAGTGTGCTGCGGCACACTAGTGTGCCGCAGGACATGGTCAGGTGTGCCGCGAGCCCGGCCTGGCTGGAGCTTCCCTGGCGGTGATGGCAAGTGAGCTTTTGGGGCCCGGTGGGAAGACGTCAGCCACTGTTGCTTCTAAGCTGCATCGGCGTGTGCCTGCACAGCCATTAGGAAACCCCCCCCCCCGCTCAATGTTCCCCAGGATTTTGTAAATGTGAATAATGTGCCGCGGCTCAAAAAAGGTTGGGAAACACTGCTCCAGACTACAGTGTTCCCTCGATTTTCGCGGGGGATGCGTTCCAAGACTGCCCGTGAAAGTCAAATTTCCACGAAGTAGAGATGCGGAAGTAAATACACTATTTTTGGTTATGAACAGTATCACAAGCCTTCCCTTAACACTTTAAACCCCTAAACTGCAATTTCTCATTCCCTTAGCAACCATTTAGATTATTACTCACCATGTTTATTTATTAAAGTTTATTTAAAAAAATATTTATTAAAGGCGTACGAAAGTTTGGCGATGACGTATGACGTCATTGGGCAGGAAAAACCGTGGTATAGGGGAAAAAACAGCAAAGCATTTTTTAATTAATATTTTTGAAAAACCGTGGTATAGCCGTTTCGCGAAGTTCAAACCCACGAAAATCGAGGGACCACTGTATACAGATTGAGTTCATTAAGTCTTTCCTGATACATTTTATGCTTAAGACCTTCCACCATTCTTGTAGCCCGTCTTTGGACCCGTTCAATTTTGTCAATTTGAAAATATTTAAATGCACGTGCAGCCGGTCCCTGCCATTTCCTCTGTTTAGGGTTAGGGAGACAGAGCTGGAAATCAGGTAAGATGCTAAGAGAAGCCCAGTCTTGCTTCATATGCCCCAAAATAATAAGATCTCCCCAAAAATAAAGCCAAGTACCTATTTTGGGGTTCAAAAAATATAAGACAAGGTCTTATTTTGGGGGGGAAATGGTAGCATTGTTAATAAATCTCTTGCAGAATATGCCATTCCAAGTCAGTTTGCATGCGCTAGAAGCTGATTGTTATCCATTAGACAAGTTGTAATTTGTCATTATTTTAGGAAGGTGGGGGACCTTTGTTTATAAAATAATTATAGTTTAGGATTCTGGTATTTAAAATATTGCTTTCCTTTTGTTGTGGTTGGCTCTGGGCCAGCTCCTTCCCCAAGGACTGTGGGGGTGGATGTGGGTGAATCCTCCCAGTGTCAGAGGCCTGTTTTACTGCCGACTGCCTTGGACAGCGAAGTGTTGTCTGAAGCAGGGAGTGACTGTGAAATGGGACCCTCAGAGGGGGGTCTGGCAGGCAGTCCATTAGGAAGCAATTCACCATCCTCTTTATCTTCACTGGACTCTGAGGAAGAAGCATTTAGTGATGTACGTAGGCGAAGAGCCTTGAATAGGAAAGAGCAGCTACGTAGGTATTACAAGAGATAAGAGAGTTCACCTGTGGTTGGGTGTGGTTCAACTAATTAGGGCTACTGTTAAATGGGCCTCTCAGTGTGGAAGATTATCTGTTCGTGATAGTGGATGTGGCTTGACTATCCGGTTTCTCCAAGGACTCTGTGTTTTGATATCAGGATTCTGAACGTAAATCATATTTAAACGTGTGAGTTGGACAGCATCTGAAGGGGAGTAGCTGTGATGACTTCACAGCTAATTGTTAATTGCTTTGAGTTTGTTTTTTGTTATTTCACTGCATTCAAGTCTGTTTGCTTTGAAAGTGAGCCCTTTGACTACAAAAAGGGGGTTTTGCTTCTATTTTTCTGTGGATAAAGAAAGTATTCTTGACTTTTCACGTATGTGTGTCAGTTTTGGCTACCTTTGCATTTAATTAGAGGTTTGTGCAGAGAGCCGGCAGAACACCTTTATGTTATTCAACCTGTGCAGTCAGATTCCTTGGTGGGCCTTGCTTATGGACGTACCAATAACTGTTAATGTGATAGCCAGGAGTTGGGATTTTTGAGGAATATCCCCATTATGATGCCTTTATGTCCAGGCATTTACGGGTTAACAAA